>NC_142012.1:85327723-85660223 GCF_049901735.1 Notechis scutatus
ATTACTCTTCTGCTTCTCCACCAAACAGCAATAATTCCTCAATTCCAACAACAAGTTTTTCCAGCTACAGAAGCCAGTAGACAGCCAACAGTTAGAAAGGAAGAAGGAGAAAGTAAATATTGGAGAACAGAAGCTTCCCAGCATAAAACACATTGTGCTTGCTTTCCCCAAGGACCTGGAGAATTGATTCAGTGATTCTTTTGAAAGCTTGGAAAAGAGCAAGAGTTAACAACCAAAAGAAACATTTTGTCATTAAACAAGTAATTCTGTGGACACACTGGTTCCTTCATTAATTGGTATTGATAATGTACTCAACCAACAAGCTATTTCTGAAGGGGAAGGAGGAGGTTACCCATTGGACTATGGACAAGTTTTCATCAACCATTCATCATCCAAATCTTTCATCAACCATTGCTGGAAAGAAGTAACAGCTCCTGCTCAACAAATTGTCACACAAAATAGGACCATGCAACACAGGAGATGACCAGGACTACAGATGAATTAATCCTAGACAGCATTCCCTTCTGCCAAATATATCATCACACTCAAATGCCTTTACCATGTCTTCCACTTTCCAAATGGGCCCTCCTTAAGAAATCAAACATGCATGAATGAGCACTTTCATAAGAATGAGGAGCTGGATTTTATACTGCACTTAAAATCAATGCAAAAATTACCAACAATCAGCATTGATCTGTTAACTCTCATCAAATTTTAAAAATCTTTTGAATGGGTCTTTCTTAGTAGATGGTGGGAAAGTTGTAGAGATAATATATTTTGATTTCAGCAAAGCATTGCATTTGATAAAATAATCCATGATCAGCAAACTAATAACTGTAGGCTGGAAGGAATGACAATTCAAATTGGTTCCCTGATTCCTCATCAAACTAAAGTGAAATATCCAATAGAATGCCCAAGTTTCAATCCTTGTTATTATCCTCTTTTAACTTTTTTAATTTATTATTTATTAGAGGTGGAGATGGAGTGCATATATATCAAATCTCCAGATGACCAGAAACTGGGTAAAATAGCTAACATTTTAGAAAACAGAAATAAACTTCAAATGATTTTAGAGAAATGAGCTAAATCATAGAATAAAATTTAACAAAGATGAGCATACTTAGGAAATAAAAATCAAGTATACAAATGCAGAATGGAGATATCTGATTTTATAATAATATATGGAAAACATATTGAAATTATAGTTGACTGCAAATGAGTATAAGTAGTTTGTGTTGTGGCCATAAAAATGGAATTGCAATTTCAAGCTACATTAAGAGAAATACAGTTTCCAACTCATAAACAGTAATACTTCAAGTTTGCTCAAAACTCATATTGAATACTATGTCCAGTTATTATTACTACACCCTAAGAGAGATTCAGATAAACTAGAAATGATTCCCAAAAAGGGTCCAGAACTTATAGGTAGTTCTCAACTTACAACCAATTTGTTCAGCAACCATTCAGAATTGGTGAATGAGGCTGACTTAATCTATGAAATTGTAGCCCCACAGTCAAATGATTGCCATTTGTGACTATCCTTGCCCATCCCTCAAGCAAAGTCCCCTTCCACAAGCACCCCACAAGCAAATTCAATGGGGAAGCCAGAAGGGAAGGTCACATGTTATTATTGTGTAAGTTACTCCCACCTCTTTTTCTCCTGAGGAACTCTGGGGACTTTGAACTCCAGAGCATTCCACTTTTATAATCTCATTTTTTTTAGTTTCCCAAGTTTTCCCATCTAAGATTTCCATCCCTGGAATCCTTCCCTAAGTTCTCTCTAAGTTAGTTGAAGTCAGCTCTCTTAAATTCTAAGAAACTAGTTTGGCTTTGATTACTCATGCCAGCATTATGTTGATTTCCAATATGACATGGTCACTCTCCCTCAAAGTTTCTACAACTTCAACCCTTTCTATTGTTTCATCTCTGTTAGTAACAATTAAGGCCAATATAGCTGACCCCCTTAGTTCCATCCTCTACTTTTTGGATGAAAGTTGTTTGCTAGATTTATCAGGAACCTGTTCGATCTCCTTTGTTACAGAGCTTGTCTCTCATGTCAAGAAAATTAAAGCCAACCCCCCTGCATTATACTGTAGCATGCTTCCTGCACATCTTAACTAACTGATTAGCAAAAAGTTCGTCTATTTCCTCTGCTTTATTGGGTGGCCTATAGTTCATGCCTATGGCAATGCCATTCCTTTTTCCTTTTATATTAACCCAAATGCATCCAATAAAGTTTTCTACTTTGGTATATTTCATGCTGGTCAACCCTTGTTTTAGGAAATAATTCAAATGCATTTTGATAAAATTGGTTTTCTGGACTAGTCCCAAGGAGTCTTTCATCCAAGATACCAAGACGTTTTGCTTCAATAGATAACCAAAAACCAGATAGTAAGTGAGGCCTGCCAGTTCTATGAATATCACAGCAGCCTTTGATACCATAGACCATGCCTTCCTTCTGAGCAATCTGTCAGGGGTTTTATTTCCCAGTAGTGCCAGTCCATGCCTAAAACTATTGCTCCACCGCAAGGCTGTTGATATGTGATGTTCCATAGATTCTCTTCGTCTCCTGTGCTGTTTAGCATTTATATGAAAATGCTTTAGAGATCAATCAAAGCTGTAAAAAGTGGGGTGACACCCCACTCCTCTGCCCCTACCTTCCATCTAACTGCTCTGAATGGGTTGGGTGCAAGAGAAGAACCAAAATGATGGTGCTGTTGGTGTGGAGAAAACTGGATTCAGGATTGAGATGAATGTTGGTTGGAATTCCGGCCAGGGTTACAGGATTACCAGAAACAGCCAGGTAACAGTTTGTGAATACAGTGATTTCTAGGGAGCAGCTCAGAAAATGAGCACATTGGCATAATTGTGCCAATTGCCACTGCAAATCTTCCCAATCTGTAAGTCTTTGAATTTGTATGCCTCATGCCTTAGTTACAATGGATTGAATGTTGTAAGGTACTTTATGCATGGCTTCCTTCAAAAAATGCCCAGAAATTGCAAATGGTACAAAACATGGCATCCAGGCTGCTGACTGGTACAACAATAAAGGATCATACAAAGGATTGGCAGTGACTATCATTGGGAATGGGCGTTGGTAAATTTACCTGAGAACGCCCTTTCTATCTATGCTGCTAGAGAGCCCAGAATGGGTATGACTCCTCCTGATGACATCATCAAGCTGTGTCCATCTAGTATAAAAGTAGCAGCCTGTGGGAGAAACCCCCCTAGCTTTGGCGAAGATACTTGACAGACTTTAGTGAGTGTCTCTGAAAGCCAAAACAGAATCGTGAACCATAACATACCTCACTACAATCCGGACACAACAAGGGAGGGGCTGGGCTCTCTAGTAGCATAGATAGAAAGGGCGTTCTCGGGTAAATTTACCAACACCCATTCTCCTCCATGCTGCTGCAAGAGCCCAGGATGGGACATATCAAAGCCTTCATGTCCTTGGGAGGGTCCTCATCCGGTCTCACTCTGAAGTAGGCACCACTCGCTGAAGAACCTATCTGCCAAAAGCCGCACTTGTGGAGGCATAGGAATCCAGGCGGTAGTGTCTGATGAACGGAGATGGAGATGTCTATGTAGCCGCTCTGCAAATCTCCTCTAGGGGTGCCTGGGTGGCCCAGGCAGCTGAAGTTGCAGCACTTCTAGTGGAGTGTGCTGTCAAGCCGTGTGGTACTGGTAGAGCTTTGGCTTTGTAGGCCTGTGCGATGCAAGCCCTAATCCACCTGCTTAAGGTGGCAGGACAGGCCTTGTTCCCCCAGTGGGAAGGGGAAAAGGATACAAACATAGCCTCTGTCTTCCTAAACGTTGAAGTGTGTTTGATATAAATTCTAAGAGCCCTTCTAACATCTAAGGTGTGCCATTTGCACTCTAACATGTGGTGTGGACGGGAACAAAAATCAGGAACTACTATGTCTTGGGATCTATGGAATACAGAATTTATTTTGGGTACAAAGGTAGGGTCTAAACAAAGAACAACTCTATTGTCATGAAAAGTGCAGAGGTCCTGCCATATAGATAGAGCAGCCAACTCTGCCACCCTTCTAGCTGAAGTGATGGCTATTAAGAAAACCACCTTGAAGGTCAAGAATTGAAGGGACACCTTTCTGAGGGGTTCGAAGGGAGGTTCTGTTAGGGCCTGGAGGACCTTGTGAAGGTCCCAGGATGGGAACCTATGAACCACAGGAGGGCAGAGGTTGGAAGCCCCTTTTAAGAATCTCTGAAATGAAGGATGATGGGACAAGGAAGGAAAGGAATCCCAGTAGATGACTGAAGCAAGAGCTGCTACTTGACGGTGTAAAGTGTTAGGATCCAGACCTTTGTCAAGGCCATCCTGGAGGAAACAGAGGATCTGTGGGACCCCTGCTACTATAGGAGAGAGACCTTCCCTGTGACACCAATGACAAAAAACCCTCCAGGGGGCATTGTACATACGCATCATAGAAGATTTATGAGATGCCTGGATAGTAAGGATTACCTGGTCTGGGAGATTGGCTTCTCTTAACAGTTGCCATTCAAGTGCCACACGGTCAATTTGAACCACTGGAGATCCAGGTGGAGGAGTGCCCCCTGATGTAGTGAGATCATGTGGTCTGGAATCCTCCACGGAGTGGCTACTGACAGGTTCACCAGATCTGCAAACCAGGGTCTCCTGGGCCAATGGGGGGCTAGGAGTATCAGCTCTGCCCATTCCTCCAACATCTTCCAAATGACTGCCGGAATGATGGGAAGAGGGGAAAAGGCATAGAGGAGACCGGTGGGCCATCTGCTCTGAAGTGCATTGGTCCCCTCCACTCCCTGACAAGGAAACCTGGTGAAAAATCTGCTTACTTGAGCATTTTGGGGAGAGGCAAAGAGGTCCACCTCCAAGGTCCCAAAACTGAGAGAGAGATCCCTGAAAATGGACTGGGGAAGGGACCATTCTGCGTGGTCGACTGGGCTCCTGCTCAGCCAATCAGCCTGGGAGTTGTCGACTCCCACAATGTGGTCTGCTGTGACAGACAGCAGATGTCTCTCTGCCCACCTCCCCAACCTTTCAGCTTCCCTCATGAGGGCCCTGGACCTTGTGCCCCCCTGCTGGTTGATGTGCACCTTTGCAGCCATGTTGTCTGTCAACACTAGCACATGGGACCCCACTATCCTGTCCCTGAAATGTTTCAGGTCTAGATAAATGACTCTGAATTCTAGCTAGTTTATGGGCCCAGTCCTGTCTAACTGGGACCAGATCCCTTGAGCCATGAGACCCTCCATGTGGGCTCCCCAACCCAGGAGACTTGCATCGGTGGTGATGATCAGTCTGTCTGGTTCCTTGAACAGGAGACCCTTTGAAAGGGCTGGGGAAAGCCACCACTTGAAGGAATGGTGGACCTCTGGAGAGAGCAGGACCTTGGCAGATGTGTGGCTGGTTCCTGCGCATTGAAAGGGGAGCAGGAACCATTGTAGAGCCCGTGGGTGTAGCTGTGCCCATGGAACGATACCTATGCATGAGATCATTTTGCCCAAAACTTTGGACAACAGTGACAGGGAGATGTTTGGACCTGTCGAATGATCTCGATAAGGCTCTGCCCTCGGGCTGGAGACAGAAAAACTTGGCACAGAGTTGTGTCGATGATGGCTCCCAGATGGAGCAATCTGGTTGTTGGGAAGAGATGGCTTTTCTTGGAGTTGATGGAAAAACCGTGGTACTGGAGGCAATGGAGAGTGGTTTGAAGATCTTGATGGACAGAGTGGGCGGAGGATGACAGGATCAAGATGTTGTCCAAGTAGCATTGGATCCTCACTGGAACAGACTGGAGCAAAGCCACCAATGCTGCCAGTAACTTTGTGAAGACTCTTGTGGCAGATGAGAGCCCGAAAGGAAGGGCCCAATACTGGAAGTGGGAATTCTGGTAACAGAAATGGAGAAACTGGCGATGATGAGGCCAGATGGGAATGTGGAGGTCAGCCTCCATGAGATCAATGGAAGAGAGGAGATTGCCCTCCTGAATGCTCTCCAGAATAGAATGCAGAGTCTGCATTTTGAAGCGCCTATATGGGATAAACTCATTCAGAAATTTTAGGTCAAGAATGGCTCGCCACGCCCCCGAGGCCTTAGGAACCACGAAAAGCCGAGAATACAGCCCACATCCACATTGTAATTCAGGGACTGGTTGAATGGCCCTTATATCGACTAGGTGAGTAATGGCCGATTCCATTAGTGCCTTTTGTGAACTGTCCTGGGAAACGGGGCAGAGTGGAAATTTTTCTGGGGGTGGTGATAGAAATTCTAATTGTAATCCCGACCTTACTGTATTGAGTACCCAGGCATCTGTCATTGACTCCTCCCATCTGGAAGCAAAGGAGGCCAAACGACCTCTGATGGGAAGGGAGAATGAGAGATTATTTAGAGCGACTGAAGGAGCGACCCCCTCCCCCACAAAAGCTTGTTGTCTGCCGGTAGCCTCATGGCGTTGATCTTGATGCTGAGAATACGCTTTCTGAGGTCTGGAGAAATGAGAAGCGTTTTTGGGCCTGAATGAGGGACGCTGGTATGGGGTTGGCCGGAAGTCTGCCCTCTTTCCTGTTGAGGAAAGGACTTTCCTTTTGTCTTTTGTTTCAACAACAAATGGGTCAAGGTCATCTCCAAACAGCTTCTTACTGGTACATGGGGTAGAAGCTAGTTTCCACTTTCGTCGAGGCTCTGCTTGCCAATTTCATAGCCATAGCAGTCTTCTAGCTGCCACTGATGACTCCATGGTCCTGGAAGAGAACTTGGTGGCATTGAGGGTGGCGTCCGCTGAGAACTCTGCTGCTGCTATGATCTTATTGAGGTCTTGATGTGACCTACAGTCTGATGGAGGTATGCGGCCTTGAAGTTGGCGTAGCCAGCGGATGGAAGACCTTGTAAAAAATGATGCAGCAGTTGAGGCCCAGATGGCCCAAGCCAAGGCTTGATGGTTACGCTTCAGTGTTTGTTCGGCGCGTTTGTCCTCTGCCTTTAATACGTCCTCAGGCTCATTTGGAGTGCTTGAGGAGAAGGAAGCCACAACTGGGGCGTCTACTGGGGGAACTGCCAGAGCCATAGCTAAGGAAGGACCCACGTTGTAGTACTGCCTATGTTGGGATGATGGGTGGAGGCCTGCAGTGGGGAAGGCAAATTGTTCCTTGACTAAGTCAAGAAAGATGATGGGGGAAGGAAGGACCTCCAAATGACCAATGGGTTTGGAGAAGAGGGAATCCCCATGCCCCGATTGTACCACTTGAGGCTCAGGGGCAATTTCCTCCACTGACAACTGGGCTGTTACCAGTGCCTTGTGTAGGAGAGGTTTGAATAAAGCAGATTTGAATACAGAAGTAGAAGGAGGCTGATCAGACCTCAGATCTTCCTCTTCCTCCAAGAGGTTGGGGTCCCAGATTTCTCCCTCTTCCAGATCAGAATCAGGGGAGGGGCTGCACTCAGATGATTCCTCATACTCTACCTGAGTGAGGTCCACTCCTTCTGCATAGGAAAGATGGGCCCTTTGTACCATACGGCAAGGTAGTCCCCTTTGGGGAATCTGTGCTAGAGGAAAAGCCGGGAAGGAAGGCTGGGGTCTATCTGAAGGCCTGAAGATGTGTTGAAGCCCTTCTGCCAGACCCTGTCTGATAGCTAAGGAGACTACTTCGTTGATGTCAGAAGATCTGCCACTCGATGGAGGATCCGGGGGCCGAAGACCTGCTGCTGTTGAAGTAAAAGTGGCCTCTGGTCTTTATCGAGAGTTGCTTTGGGCCACACATGGGATAGATGAAGAAGAAAGATCCCAAGGAGTCTGGGTGAAGTTGGGACCTGACCTGCTCAAGTCTTGAGGTCCTGGTTGGATTTCAGGTTGCTCTGGGGACCAGGATTGGAGGTGGCTAAGAGGAGCTGAGGTATCTTCTCTCTCCCTAGAAGTAGCTGGCTGAACAACTAGAGGATTAGCTGGTTGGGAAGCCTGTTGTAGTTGACCCCTCATTTGCTCAATAGTTTTGTTGAACTGCCTTTCTCAAGCTGCATGCCTTCGTTTCTCTGCCTTTAATTCAGCCTGGGATGTTTTCTTAGGGCCCAAAGCTTTGGCCCTAATCTTGGCCGCCACCTCCCTTTGAACAAACTGGAAGCATTGTCTCCTTCTCTTTCTTTTGCCAGCTTGGGAGCCTTGAGAGATCAAGCCTGAAGGTTCTGTGTGGGCCTTGTTTTGATCCATAGTATGCATAAACATACACAAAGGTGCTGAAAGCGATCCTCACTATGTGTTGTCTATGCAGTAGTCTGAATAGGAGCTTATGAATAGTAGAAGCTGGCCTTTGGGGGATGATGCCACCTAAAATGGCTGCTCACTACTTTCTTTAGAAGAAGAAGGTTTCAAAATGGCCGCTCGCCACATGCGGTTGAAAAAGAAGCCTCCAAATTGGCCGCTCGCAAGAGCTATAGGCTACGCAGGGATTAAATCGCTCCTTAGGCTGTAAACAGCCCCGAACAGTGAAATTGGAAATAAAGTGAAAATTTACAATCAGCTGAGAGGCGCTGTTATCGCCAATGCAGACTTTACGATCGTGGCGGCTGAAATCGCTGAGGGAAAACTGTGGGGGAGGATCAAGGGTTACTCCCTACTTACAGCCTCCCTCGGTTGAATCCTCGGCATTGCAGGAGAGTGGAGCCCCACTCTCCTGAAGGCACAGCTGCACCAGTTCCCAGGAGCTATGCCAATGATGAAGATAGCTTTAGCTTTTGCTGCTAACTAAACTGCTTTCAGAGACATCAGCTTATGGTCATCAAAAGAAGCTAAGTCAAAGCTGGGGGGTTTCTCCCACAGGCTGCTACTTTTATACTAGACAGACCCAGCTTGATGATGTCATCAGGAGGAGTCGTACCCATCCTGAGCTCTTGCAGCAGCATGGAGGAGAAGACGGGATTTTAAATTTAAGGTATTAAATTTAACATCCCCTCTTCAAATGGCTGAGAACATGGTTATTCGAAAATTTCCTCTTCCACAGCGGAATTGTCTGATCAGGAGAGACTCTTCCAAATGCTCTTGTGGCCTGAAACGTGGCTTTTAGATATGCCTAGGCAGCTCTCGGACTATAGAATGCAAATGTATTTCACAAATGAAGGCATATGTGTCCCAGGGCAATGTTGCAAGATCCACTTCTATCAGACTAAACCTCTGGTCCCAGTGACTGACCCAGATTGGATCTTGCAAATGTATTTGTTCCCTTGTTCTCACAGGATGTTGATGGATCATAAAAACACATCTCTTTTGCTTGTTTTTTCATTATTAATGGTTTGAATGATTTATTTCAAGATTGGTTTTGATCTGAATTACATTGATTCTGTTTGTGTGTCTTATACTCCATGTTTTTATGGCAGAAACAGAAAAGATAGGTAGTATAAATTCAGTAATATAAAAATAAATCCAAATAAACAGATAAATAGAATTATTCCCCATACACTTAGAGTCAGCTATACAAAATTTACCAAGGTTCTAAAACATATCCTTTCTTGCCAGTAGCCTAGTCAATGCCTCAGAATTGAGGCTTACTTGAGTACAGGGGACTGGTACATCTGTCCTGTTCTGCTATTTAATTTATTCTATTATTTGCAATAACTAGTTTTATATTCTACTTTTCCACTAATCCAATATTTTCCCACAGCAATGCAACACATATTTAAAACCAGGTGGAACTTCCATTGGCCCATCATAGCCACTATCTTGACTTTTTTTGACCATATCCTGTGGATGTCCCTGCTGTACTGCCTTAATGGTACAACCAGGCCCGATACTGAACAACAGAATGCTAATGAGGGGTGATGCCTGTTTTTTTAACAGAAAGAATCACTATATTTTTAGTTCACTCAACGTTTTGCAATTTAGCAATATATTCCCCTAAGCCAGCAAAATTCGGTTTGGATTTTAATTAATTTCATTATAACATTGTTAATAATTGGGCCACGCCCTTTCAAACATTTTCAAGATCTTAAAACAAAACTATGAAATACAGAAACTGCAGGCTACAATACTAAATAACTAAGATCAGTATAACAAGTAAAAGGAGGTTAAAACCAGATTTGATTTTTTTTAATGAAAAGACTTGGAATTTAAAAAAAAACATTTCTCAAACAACCTCAATCAAAACTCCTTGTGACATAGTAGGAATAACACCCAAGAAAGTGGTTTCATGTGGATTGCAGACATCTTCATACCAGCTCAGAAATAAGTCATTCTGAAGTCATGGAGACTTGCTCCCCAAGAAAGCAGGTAGAGGATTGCCATCTTAATTAATTAATTGAGTGACTGATTCAATTTCTCTCTTGGCTTTTTCATTACAAATAGTGCATGGTGACTAACAACGTAATAGCAACTCAGTTAAGAACAGTAAATAAAAAGATGGTTAGTATTCTCTCTCACTCGTACATCTGGGACAGCAGAGAAAAACCAAATCCACAGCCCAAAGGGGGACTTTAAATATTAGCACCAACCTTTTGGTTCTGCTCCTCAGAAATGGGCCAGAAATCCCTGGAGAGCTGCCAGTGCTGGCAAAGAAATTCCAGGGCCTGATCCCGGTTAGGAATTTTACATTGGTACTTTTCACAAAAGCACATCCCAGTGTTGCAGGTCAGGGATCCACAACCATTTAAAATGCATCAATGCAGTCATTCTACAACCTGGCCACAAAGTCATATTGTTAAACTATGCACCCATAGGGCTAGCATAAATAAAAATAATTTAAAAGAAACACGGGAGGGAGGGAGGGAGGGAGGGAGGGAGGGAGGGAGGGAGGGAGGAAGGAAGGAAGGAAGGAAGGAAGGAAGGAAGGAAGGAAGGAAGGAAGGAAGGGGCAAGCAGTTTGCCTGGAAGGAGACCACACCACAAAACTACCCCTAGGTGTGGGAGACATCTACATCTGCAGCAAAAACAGCTCCTTGGCTAGGCAAGACAAAATTACAGAGGACCAGCAACAATGGAAAAGAGCTGGGAGAGGCTGGAGCCTGCCAAGAATAGTAGACAGAAAGCCAATGGCAGGTTTGCCATCCCTGGCTAGGAGCCATAAAATGAAAGGCAAAAGTAGAGGGAGGGGTTTGAGGGGAACAATTGCATGCCATATAGAACAGTTTTTCTAGACAATAAGAAAAAAGAATGGCAAGCAATGCTTCTGAAGAACCATCCAACTTAGTTTCACATTCAGGGGTTCATAAAAACCTGCCTCAAGCACAAGACCGTCTTTAGAGCTCCAAATTCTGTCTGGCTCACATCAGCCACCATTACTCTGCTCCCTAACCGGGTTATCTTGGGTGAGAAGGGAAGAAGGAATTGCCAAGAGTTGCTGACAGGGGTAAGTGGTGCTATCTCAAACTCCTCCTGATTGGAAGCTCATCAAAGGGAGATCCAACCTGGAACTAAGAAGAAATTTCTTGACAATTAATCATTGGAACGGCTTGCCTTGAGAAGTTGTGGGCACTACATCGCTGGAGGTTTTCAAGAAGAGACTGGATAACCATCTATCCATAATGATATAGGTTCTGCGCAGGTAGTTGATCCCTTCCAGCCCTATGATGCCATTTGTATGAAATGAAACTTTGTTTGAAGCTGTCACAGAAATCAATTATTTGTATGCAAATCAATCTGTTTTTCATCAATAGGTTCAAAGCCAAGATCTCCAGTTTGTCTGGTTGATACTGGACCAACTTGAACATTTTCTCAGAGTGACAGATTTGGAGTTAAATGAACTATGATGTGAACTATGAACTTTGTATTCTTAGAGTTAATTTGCTTTAGTTTAGTTTAATTATTTGAGTTTTAATATACTTTGACCTCTTTAGTATTGCATAGGACATCTAGCAGTGACTTCCATTTTTTAAATCCCCAAATATACATGACACTGTCTTCTTCTTTTTGCTGTTAAAACTCAACAAAAGCATTGTGTGTATTCAAAATGTGTGTGCTGATTGTGTGTATGCAAAGATGTACTACTTTTTATTGAACTTATCTGAAAGACTGTCCAGTTCTGATTGCCACAATACATGAAAGATGCAGAGGACCTGGAAAGAGGGCAGAGAAGAGCAATAAGGATGGTTGAGGGTCATGGAGATTAAATTGTATGAAAAACCACTGATTACATTTAGCCTAGAGAAGAGGAGCCTATGGGAAGAGAAGATAGCAGTCCTCTAATACAGGGCGGTCAAACTCATGGCCCACGGGCTGGGTGCATCACACACTGGCCACACCCACACCTGGTTTAGGGAGGAAAGTTGCAATATGTCATGTGATAACACCATGATGGTTGCCCCTGTTCCAGAAGCTTGCTTCCAGAAGCTGCGAATGCTCCATCACTGGAGGTTTTCAAGACGATATTGAACAGCCATTTGTCCAGAATGGTATAGGGTCTCCTATTCAAATAGGGGGTTGGACTAAAAGACCTCCAAGGCCCCTTTCAACTCTCTTATTCTGTATTCTGGCAACTAGAGATAAGACACTTGAACCATAACTGGATATTTTTCTGCAGCAGACTGGATTCTTTGATCCAATGATAACAAATTGCCAAGTAAAGAGCAAAAGGTAGATAAAGAGAAGGGTAAACAGTCTCCCTCTGGTCCCCCCTCCCTTTCACTTATCTGAAAGTCAAAGTAATCCAATTACTATCACAAACTGTCACAGATTGAATGCTCACCACAGGCACCATTCATTGTCCACCAAGAGCTCTGGTGCTGCCTAAACAAAATCCCATTTTCTGAAAAGGAAGCCCCCTATTGTGGTGGTTTGCTGCCCCCTTTTGGTTGACATAAGAAGAGGAGCAATATATTTAACTCCAGAAAAATAAATATATCTCTTTTGTATAGAATAGAATAGAACTGGAAGGGATCTTGGAGATCTCCCAGTCCAGACTCAAGCAGGAGATCCTGTCCTATACCATCTCAGTCAAGTGACTGTCCAGTCTCTTCTTAAAAACATCCAGTGGTGGAGTGCCCACGATTTCTGAAGGCAAGCTGTTCCACTTCCACATTTTGTTCAGAAGTTCTGTAGGAGAAAAGTGCCAATTATTATAGAAGAATAAAATGTGATGGTCCTTTTGGAAATGAGAACGCTTTCATACTCATAAGAATTAAGATTCTAATAGTTTCCTCCAGAAAAAACATACTACTGGATATACTATTGTAAAACTACAAACATGGAATCTTCAGCATTTGAACATTCTAGAGCAGTGTTTCTCAGTCTAGTCAGCTGAGACTTCAGTACCCAGGCTTCAGTACCCAGAAGGCTGGATGGGGGAATTCTTAGAGCTGAAGTCCAAACAACTTAAAAATACTGCCCTAAAAAGTAAATAACCAAAGCAACTGTTGGTATTGCAGCAGCTTAGAGCTGTTGTGCAAAGACTGAGAAAGGAAAAAATGGCTTTTAATGGCCAGACAGACATAGTGATCATTTCAGCTCATAATGTGGTTGAGAAGCAACTTTTGCTGAGCTAAAATGACTGAGAATCATTGATTGTATAAGTTGCAGAGAATCATCTAATCTACCTCGTTGCTTAGTGCAGAAATTGATTGGATAAACCCTCATTTGACAACTGCCAGTAATGAGGAGTTCACCACTGTTAAGAATCTGGATAGCTCTTTTGGTCAAGGAATTCCTCCTCCAATTAAGCCCGTATCCCCTTTGTTTTAATGTCCTTCTCCTGCCCTCAGTTTCAACAAAGAACCAGTTACCAATGCAGGGTAAATGTAGGGGTTGGACTAGAATATCTTCAAGTTCCTTCCAACTCTATTATTCTATGTTCTACCCATGTCCACTTGCACATGGCAACTTTTAGATATTTATAGACTGCTATCATGTATTTTCTCAATCTTCTTTTTGGCAAACTAATATATCTAAGTGCCACCCAAGAATTTTTAGTAGGCACACAGTGTGCCAATAACAACCACAGCCAATTTTGCAATAATTTTTCAACTTTGATTTTTCAGATTTTGTTACCTTCTGTTTTTTATCCTGTTAAGTGGTGAACATATCTAATTCTCCCATGTCATACTTTCCTACAATAACCTTGTGAGGTAGATTGGGCTTAGAGAGAATGGCTGGCCCAAAGTCACTGCAAAATGATAAAGCCTCTACCAGAATTTCCCAATTATAGTGGCTATTTGTGTTCTAGTTGTTTTCATTGATAGCCAATTTCTATAAAATATCAGATGAAAGGTATCAAAGGGGAAGCCCAAGGTAGCAACTTTCCATACATTTTGTGCCACACAAATGTTATTCTGAAGAGTAAAAGCACCATCTTGTGGCCAGAAAGAAAAACTTCATTATTGCAAAATCAAAAAGCTGCAGACATGTGCCAGCAAGATATTCCCCTGGAAGGTCCCAAGTTAGACAGCAATAGCTAAATTGGAATACAGGGTGCTATGACAAGATGAAATCTTATGGAATCTGACTCAGAACAACTTCCTGAATCAGAAAAACCAAACTGAACCATCAATTCAGAAATCTCCATATTAATTTAAAGTTTGAATATACAAATATCTAAGTCCAGTTCAATAACACTAAAAAAGAAAAAAAAAACAGCATCATTGCTCAAAGAACTTTCAGACCAACTGAGAGGAAAAAAAGGATAAGTACAAAAAATGGAAAGATAAACACATAACGAAGGTAGAACACCAGCAAATGGCCTGAAACTGCAAATATGAATTTAGGACAGCTAAGGATTGTAACAAAATAAGATTTGCAACAAATGTCAAAAACAATTTTTAAAAGAGTTTCTTTCAACATATTAAAAAACAAGAAAAAAGTCAAAGAAACAATTGGTCCACTAGTGGAAGAAGATGGCAAAGAAGTAATAACAGGCAATAGAGAGAAAACAGGATTACTTAATTCATACTTTGCATCTGTCTTCATGCAAAAAGAAAATTCAACTTACTCAAAACAGAACCATAAATGTCTTTAGGAATGCAAATTAAAATATGCAAAAATAAGATAAGAGAACAGCTGTCAGCTGTAGATGGATTCAAATCACTGGGTCCTGATGAACTGCCTCCCATAGTTCTGAAGGAACTAGCAGACATGATTTCAGAATCATTGAAGCATATCTTTCAAAGTTCTTGGAGTACCGGGTAACTACCTGAGGACTGGAAAAGAGCTGATGTGGGTCCCATCTTTAGAAAAGGTTTTTAAAAATCCAGGAAATTACTAATCAATCAGCCTGGGAAGATCTGGGAAGATCTTGGAAAGATAATCAAGAAACAAATCTGCTAACACCTAGAAGCAAACAAAGTAGCCAACATGGATTTGTCAAAATCAGATCATGCCAAACAAATCTTCATTCTTCAACAAAGTGACTAAATTAGTGGATCAGTGAAATGCTGTGGACTTAGTATATTTAGATTTTAGTAAAGCATTTGATAAAGTAGACCACAACCGACCGTACTTCTTGACAAACTAGAAAAATGTGGGTTAGACAGCACTGTCGCCAGGTGGGTTTGCAACTAGCTAACAAATTGTACTCAGCATGTAGTCCTCAACGGAACTACATCCACATAGAGGAAAGTAAGTAGTGGGGTATCCCAAGGTTCCTTTTTAGGTCCAGTTCTGTTCAATATCTTCATAAATGATCTAGACAAGTAAATAGAAGGGGAACTCATCAAATTTGCAAATGACACCAAGCTGGCAGGAATAGCCAACACCCCAGAAGACAAGCTCAAGATCCAAAAGGATCTTGACAGACTTGAACATTGGGACATTTAACAAAATGAAATTCAACATAGATAAAAGTAAGTTTTTATAATTAGGTAAGAAAAAAACAATTATATAGGTACAGACTAGGTGAAATTTGACTTAATGCCAGTAACTGTGGGAGGAATCATAGTGGAAGTCATAGTGGAAAATCACTTAAATGAGGGTGGAGGTTCATTCTCTGAGCTTGTGGGTTGGTTTTGAATGTTTTGTTACCAGGCTGGGTAATATCTTCAGCAGAGTTTAGGGGATGTCAGTGTTCCTCTGTTTATAACAGCTTATCAATAGGTCTTGTGATGTGGAGGTCATGCCAAGTGAAAATCTTGTGATGGGATTTGTGATGGGGAGATCATGCCAGCTGAGGGTCATTGGGAGCCAAAGTACTAGGTGGGGGATGGGTTGGTTGAGTGTTGATGCTGTCGCTGGTTGGCTGTACAATTGATTTGAATTCTGAGGGGTTCATAGGCTGGTTATAGGTTATGTCTATTGGTGGAATTGCTTGTGGAGTGCCAGACTTCAATAAACTTGTGTAAGTGGTGGGTGGTAGTGTGGCTAATATATTGGCCTAGTATTACCACAATTGAATTGGTGCTTTTGGGTAGAGATTAGGGATTTGGGACCATGGCAATTGACTGCCAGCTGGTGTTTGTGGATTCTGGATTTCAACTGATGTGATGTTTGTCCTATGTAGAATTGGTTGCAATTGTCACAGTTGATTTTATAAATTGCATGTTTTTTCATCCATCTGTATCTTGTCTTTAGTTTTGAATAATTCCTGAAAAAGTATGGCTATGGGTTTGTGAGCTATTGATACTTATAGAGGTTGAAAAATTCTGACTGTCATTTCCAATACTCCTATTGTGTATGGTAGGTTTTTAAGTGATGGTTGGCTGTGTGGTGTGGTGTGGTTTGGATGCTATGTGTTGGAATACAAAGTTTTTCAGATAGCCATTGCAGAGAAACACATCAAGCAGCTGTTTCTCTTCCACTTTTCTTAGCGCTATGGTGCTGCAGTGCATCCTTGCCCTTTTGAAGAGGATCTGGACACAGCTTCTTTTGTGTGCAAGGGGGGGTCATTCCTTGAGAAATTGAGGATCTTGTCCATATGCGTGGATTTGTGGCACCTGAGACTTTTTAGTTCTCCATTGTCTAGTCTTCGTATGTCAATGTCAAAGAATGGGAGTCTTTTGTCTGTTTCCTCCTCACATGTGAATTTGATCCCGGGGAATATGTTGTTGAGTAGGTGATGTGTTTCTTCAATTTGAGTGTCAACTTTGGAAGCCATATGAGCCTCAGAAGCTTCCATGCTGCCACATTCTTGTGCCTGGGAAATTGGGAGGGGAGATTTCATAGTGGAGGAGGTAGTTAGTCAAAAAAACATTCTAATTCTCAGTCAAGGACATGTCATCCTGCACCTGGAAGAGGAGTGGTTTGAGGAAGGTCTCCAGTTGGGATAGATGGTGATTGGGCCATGTGATGGACTGATGGGTGCAGGGGGGCGGGTTTTTGAAAGTTCAATTACCAAGAGAAAACCCAGAACTCTCAGATTCAGGTTTTCCCAGATGTGCCAATATGACAACTCTAATAAAAGATAACTTTGAGAAGATGCTTGTCTCGGAGTTTATTGGGTTGGAGTTTGTTAATTGGAATGCTGACACTAACCTGAATCCCAAAATCATCAAGCAGCACTCTGTCATAGGGAGCTGTCCGGGGTCCTGAGCCCCAAGCACCAACCTGCCAACCGGGCAATGCGAAGACTCAGGGAAGATGGAAGAGAAGGAGAAGCAGCTAAAGAGGGAGCCGTGGGAGCAGATACAGGGGTAGTTGTCGAGACCCAGTATTCCCCCTCTGAAGAAGTGGTGTGAGCCCTTGAAGTTGCAGAAACTGAACAGAGGCTGGGCAGTTGGCTCAAGGAGCTGGAGTCCTTGAAAGGTTGCCAATCTGATCCAGTTCCAGAGATGGGACCTGAATTGAGGCTGCCTGAGTACCGACCAGGCTCCAGTCCAATGGGATTGACCCATGGCCCTGAGTGGAGAGAAGTGGGGACCTTGGGATCCAACAACTCTTGAGACTGGAACCTGCTGCCTCCCTTTGCGGTGCCAGTCATTGGGAGCTCTCCCAGAGCAGTTTGAGCACCTAGAGGTTGGGAGTTATTCCCTGTGGAACCAAGCCAGACAGCTAAGGTGGATCCTGATGCAACCCTCCTTCACTTTTCCTTGCCCAGGGCCAGGCAGTGGACACAGTGTTGTCACAGCATCATTCTACTTGGCTAAAGATGACAGAGGAACTGGACCAATGAATCTTGCCCAAGCTGTGAACAATATGTGCCGCCAGCAATTGGGATGCTGCCATATCCAGCCACCCCTCTGCATCAGCCAGTCTTCATGCTGCCTCCTGCTGAGTGTTTGTTTTTTACCCACTTTACAGGGCTAATCCTGTAAGTAACTTACAGCAGTTCATTTAGTGACCATTCAAAGTTAAAATGGTACTGAAAAAAGTGACTTATGACTGTTTTCACGCTTACAACTGTTGCAGCATTCCCATGGTCACAAGAGGCCAGGCGAGGAGAAGGCCCTTCGATGTGAGTGATGTCGAGT
Organism: Notechis scutatus; assembly: GCF_049901735.1. Taxonomy (NCBI): domain Eukaryota; kingdom Metazoa; phylum Chordata; class Lepidosauria; order Squamata; family Elapidae; genus Notechis; species Notechis scutatus. The sequence goes on from NC_142012.1 coordinate 85,346,037, forward strand.
TGGCCCTGCCCAGGGGTGGGATCCAACTGGTGTAACTACCAGTTTGGTGATTTACAATTTGCAAAACCAATGAGACTAGTAGTGCCAGAGACTGGGGAGCAGGGGGAATTAGAAGCCGTAATAGATACGGGGTGTACCAGATGTTTAATTGGGCTTCCCATTGTTGAACAATTAGGGATAAAAATGAGGCCCCTAATTCACCCAATTGGGTTCGAACAAGTAGATGGGACATTGATTGGTGGAGCCCGGCCACCCAAGTCACAGGGCTGATAAGGTTGGAGATGGGGAGGCACCATGAGCTCATACAATTTGTAATAGCTCCCAAGATGATGGAATCCATTATATTAGGGCTTGCCTGGTTTGATAAATGGGCTCCTACCATCAAGTGAGAAGATGGGTACTGGCATTGGCCTGCTGCCACCAGTCCCTCCTGACAAAGGACCACCACCCGTTGCTCTCCAGCCACCACAGAACCACTGCCAGGTGAACCCTCAGTCCCTAAGGAATACTGAGATTTGGCAGATGTATTTAGTGAGGAGGAATGCAACGTCCTCCCCTCTCACCAACAAACTGACTGTGCCATCGAACTAGAACCCAGAGCCAAGTTGCCAAAGCCAAAAATGTACTTCATGACACCTGCAGAAATGACGGAATTGAGAAAGTACATTGACTCCAACTTGGCCACAGGTTTCATCGAGCCTGCAAAATCTAAGGTAGTTGCCCCTGTGTTGTTTAAAGAAAAGAAAGATGGGGGGGATGAGATTATGCATGGATTTTTGCGGGATCAATGGGATGTGTGTGCAAGACATGTACCCACTCCCCCGATGAAAGACTTGTTAAACCACCTATCGAAGGGCAAGATATTCACTAAACTGGACTTGAGGGGAGCTTATTATCAAGTATGCATAAAAGTAGGGGACGAGTGGAAAACAACTTTTAACTGCCCGCTGGGAAGTTTCCACTTCTGTGTCATGCCTTTTGGGCTTCAGGGAGCCTCCACAGTATTCATGCAGCTGGTTAATAAGGTACTGCATGAACATCTGTATAATGGGGTCCTAGTTTACTTAGATGACATTCTTATATTCAGTGCGACACTAGAAGAACATGTAAAGCTTGTGAGACAAGTACTGAAAAAAGTACCAGCAGCAAAGCTTTATGCAAAGCTGTCAAAATGCAAGTTCCATAAGACCTCTTTAGACAACCTAGACTACCAAGTGTCAAACAAGGGGATAGAAATGGATGCCAGAAAAGTGAGAACCGTAATGACTGCTTCACACTTGTAAGCAACTTCAAAGCTTCCTTGGGTTCACCAACTTCTACAGGCAATTTATCCCCTCCTTCACAGAGGTAGCCCTTCACTTAATAGAGTTTCTAAAGATCTACCCAACCACTGCTTGGACTATGGACTGTCAAAAAGCTTTCAAGAAATTAAAGTGCCTCTTCGCAGAGGAGCCCATCTTTCAACATCCAGACCCAAATAAACCATTTATAATCCAAGCCAATGCCAGTGATGTGGCGGTGGCTGCAGTGCTCCTCCAAAATAGCCTTCAAGGCCAGCTAATGCCTTGTGCCTATGTGTCTAAAAAGTTAATGGAGACGGAACGTAGATGGGTGGTGTAGGAGAAGGAGGCTGTTGCCATGCAATGGGTTCTCCTCTTCTGGAGGCATTTCCTCGAGGGAGTTAAGGAGCCATTCAAGGTATGGACTGATTACAAAAACTCCCCAGAAACTCTCCCCCAAACAAGTTCTCTGGTCTCAGTACTTTAAATACTTTAACTTTGACCTAAAGTACATTCCAGGGGGGAAGAACTTGTTAGCCAATGCTTGATCTAAGAAAACCCAATTTGACAGCCATCAAGAGGAGATTGTACATGCCATTATTTTAGAAAATCAGCCAGCAGCCCAGGCAACCACTCGAGCCCAAGCCAAGCAGCGTTCTGACCTCCCTGAAGATGAACTAATAGCAGACTTTAAAGTGCCGGTTTTGACCGACCCATGTTTTGCAGGAAATAAAGATGACTTAAGGGAGGAGTTGGCCTGAAAAGAGACCAAACTTTATGTACCTAGCAGCTTGAGACTAATGACACTAAAACAAAGTCACAACTCTTGGCTAGGGACCACTTTGGATTTCTGAAAACCCTCCATCTAGCTAGGAGGCAGTTTTGGTGGCCAATAATGAAAGCTGATGTAGAAGACTATGTAAAAAAGTTGCATAGTGTGCATGTGTGTGCCAGCACCCACATTGCAATGCACCCTGCCTCCCCTATGCATGCATGTGCAACCTCCCCTTACCTGCACTGCACATGTGCATGCCTCCCAGCTGATTTTTGGCCCGTTTGAGGCCTTTTTCGCCCTCCCGGAGGCTTGAGGGAAGCCTCTGCAGCCTTTGGAGGCCAAAAAATGGGTCCGTTTTGGCACTTCCTGTTTCAACACTTCCGGTATTTCTGGAAATACCAGAAGTGTCAAAATGGACCCATTTTTGGCCTCCAAAGGCTGCAGAGGCTTCCCTCGAGTCTCCAGGAGGGAGAAAAAAGCCTCAAACAAGCCAAAAATCAGCTGGGAGAAGCACGCATGCGTAGTGCAGGTAAGTTTGGCTAGGGCTCAAACTTTGCCCGCACAAATAGCTCTGTGTGCCACCTGTGACACATGTGCCATAGGTTCACCATCACGTCATTAGATGTTATGTAAATTACCAAAAAGAAAATTGGGTGGACTTGTTGCCATTTGCTGAAGTAGCTTATAATAATGTGGTGCACAGTAGTATGAATGTGTATTCCGACACACAACACCCAAAGCACAATGCACCATACAGCCAACCACCATGCAAAAACTAACCCTACCATACACAAATGGAGCATTGGAAATGACAGCCAGAATTCTCCAACTTCTAGAAATTACAATAGCCCACAAACCAGGAATTTATTTTATTTATTTATTTGTTTGTTTATTTATTTTATTTTATTTTATTTTATTTTATTTTATTTTATTTTATTTTATTTTATTTTATTTTATTTTATTTTATTATTTTATTTTATTTATTTATTTAGTTATTTTGTCAAGCAATTATACGATAACAGGTATAAGTATAAACGTAGTTATGGATACATGAAATGGATACATACAAGAAAAATAAAAGAAATTTAAAAAAAGAAACAATAGGACAGGGACGGTAGGCACATTGGTGCGCTTATGCACGCCCCCTACAGACCTCTTAGGAAAGAGGTGAGGTCAATAGTAGACAGTCTAAGATTAAAGTTTTGGGGGTTTGGGGAACAAACCACAGAGTCAGGTAGAGTTATCCAGAACCAAAGGCAAGATACAAAAAGATGAAAGAAACAACAAAATTTACAAAATCAACTGTAACAATTGCAATTCATTCTATGTGGGATAAACATCATATCAATTGAAAAACAGAATCAATGAATACCAGCTGGCAGTCAATCACCACAATCCCAAATCCCTAATCTCCACCTGCATCAACAACAGCACCAATTTGATTGGAGCAATACAAGAATTATCAGCCACACTACCATTCCCTATGCACATGAGTTTATTGAAGCCTGACACTCCACAAGCGATTCCATCAATAGATACATTGACCTACAATCAGCCTACAAACCCCTCAGAAGTCAAATCAACCACAGAGCTGACCAGCGATGGCACCAACACTCAACCAACCTATGCAACCCCAACCCCCATCCAGCACCTCCCACCACTCACTTGGCGGAACCCACATCTTACACATCACAAGACTCCCCACATGCTGCAATCCACACCTGACCCACCACAAGACCCATCACCAGACCCTCACCTGATGTGACCTCCACATCATAAGACCTACTGACCACATGAAGCTTTTATAAACAGAGGGACACTGACACTGAAATTCCCTACAGCCGAGTTACAGATATTTGCCACCATTGTAATCACTTAAATATGAGCCAACAGTGTGCAGCAGCAGCAGCAAAAAAAAAAAAGCCAATGCAATCTTAGGCTGCATTAACAGATCGAATCAAGATCACGTGAAGTACTAGTACCACTTTGCACAGCCTTAATAAAACCACACTTGGAATACTGCATCCACTTCTAGTCACCACAATATAAAAAAATGTTGAGACTCTGAAAACAGTGCAGAGAAGAGCAACAGGAATGTTTAGGGGCTGTGGTGGGATTCAAATAATTTAACAACCGGTTCTTTGCCCTAACAATTTCTTCCAACAACCAGTTCACCAAACTGCTCAGAAAGTTAACAACTGGTTCTCCCGAAGTGGTGCAAACTGGCTGAATCCCACCACTGTTTAGGGGGCTGGAAGCTAAAACATACAAAGAACAGTTACAGGAATTGGGTATATATCTAATCCAGTGAAAAGAAGAACTAGAGGTAACATTACAGTTGTTTCCAATCTTTGAGGAGCTCCTACATAGATGAAGGAGTCAGCCTATTTTCCAAACACCAAAAGGCAAAACAAGAAACCATAGATGGAAACTAACCAAAGAGAAAAGTTACCTAGAACTAAGAAGAAAATTCCTAACAGTTAGAACAATCGACCAATGGAATAGCTTGCCTTTAGAAGTTATGGGTTCTCCATCCCTGGAGGCTTTCTAAAAGAGACCAGACAACCATTTGCCTGAAATGGTATAGGGTCTCCTGCTTGAGCAGGGGATTGGATTAGAACAGTGCCCCACACCCCAACCTTTTGGGCATCAGGGATTGGTTCCATTGACCCCTCACATCCCAGACATAAACTGTTTCAACTCCTACCCTCAAAACGACGCTATAGAGCACTGCACATCAGAACAGCTAGAAACAAGAACAGTTTTTCCCCGAAAGCCATCACTCTGCTAAACAAATAATTCCCTTCAACACTGTCCAACTATTTACAAAGTCTATTACTATTAATCTTCTCATCACTCCTTATCACCCATCCCCTCCCACTTGTGACTGTATGACTGTAACTTTGTCGCTTGTATCCTTACGATTTATATTGACTGTTTCCTAGTAGGATTTGATCCCAGATAGAAGGAGTGTACCAATCTTCGGTCAAGGGTATACGATAGTAGGATTTGATTGCTTATTGTACCCTATGACTATTATTAAGTGTTGTACCTGATGATTCTTGACAAATGTATCTTTTCTTTTATGTACACTGAGAGCATCTGCACCAAGACAAATTCCTTGTGTGTCCAATCACACTTGGCCAATAAAGAATTCAGTTCAATTCAGTTCAGTTGAGAAATGTTTTTCCACGGACCGGGAGGGGGTGTGGTTTTGCATGCTGCCTGCATCTTGCAGATGGGGCTTTGCTTGTTGTGCGGATCGGTTGCTGGCATGCCACGGGTTGGTGCCAGTCCACGGACAGGGAATTGGGGACCCCTGCACTAGAAGACCTCCAAGGCCCCTTCCAATTCTATTATTCTATGTTTTACAGTATGTTCTAATTCTAGATGGATTCTGGACTTCTTTAAAAGTTCCTTCTGAGAACATATTTTCTGTGAAAGACAGCACAGTAGCAACCACATCAGTGAAGGGAGAAACTCTATTTATATAATGCAAGATGATGGAGAAGAGAGAGCCAGGCCACTGGATTCAATTATACAAGTTGCATCGATATAGCTAGTGCTCCATTGGTCATTCCAGTCATAGCATCTTGCAGTTGAGGTTCGATAAAACTTGCAGTTTGTTATTTTTATCCTTCATTCGGTTCATTTGCATCCTCTTGTTCATTCTGATGGACTGTGTGATGCTGCTCTGGAAGCAGCATTAACTAGATGTTTACCCAGTGCCAATTAATTTAATGAAAAGGACTGGTGAGTAAATCCCTTAAAATTAATCCTCCCAATCAGCCTCATGGAAGATTAGACATCCCCATTTTTATCAGTGCTCTTTTCTCTGAATTATATTCTACTTAACCTTATTTTTTTAAAAAAATTGACAAGCACGATTACTGATGCAAAAGCAGCTGCATTTTGAAATGAAAATGAATGGAGCCATTTTGCAAATTTCTGCCAACCTCCTGGCTTTTAAATGCCTGAGAATTTAATAGGCAATAATTGTGTGCCACCCATCAGAAACAAATTAAATCAAATTACTTTAGTTCAGCCAGTGACATGATCATGTGCTTACATGCACAAGAAAATACATATTAGTATAAAATATTCTGAAACAAGAATCACAAAACAAATTTATTTATGACAATAAAAAGAAATTAGAGAAGCTGCCTTACACCAAACCAGAGATGATTTTTTTTCAATATTCTGAATCCTAGGGCTACTGAACAAAATTTAGCTACCTTTATAAGAAACATAGTTGGGTCACAAAAGATTAAAAAGCATCAGGGTCAAACTGAAAGAACCATAGCATTGGGATAATCCGCACAGAAGAATGCCACATTTCCTTATAAAAAACACACAACAGTATTTCTCAGTCCTAGCAATTTTAAGATCTGTGGGTTTTTTTTGGCTGGAGAATTCTGAGAGTTGAAGTCCACGCATCTTAAGTTTGTCAAGGTTAAGAAACATTGATGTAGGAGGATGGTTGCTGTTGATTCAACTTCCCCAGAGCTGAAAAAAGCAAACCCGCTTATAACACAAAACTTGCCTGCATTTTTCAATAAGTAAAGCATCACATTTTGTAAGCCTAAATGTTTTTCTGAAATTGGGGATTGTTATATCAGAAAATAAATTAGCTGATGACAGGGAAAATTCATTGCATTCAATTAAAATCACTTGGGAGCAATGGCAAGATGGTTAGGAGCAATATCTGACTCTGTAAAGTACTTAGAGAAGGCTGTAAAGCACTGAAGCAGTATATAAGTCTAAGTGCTATTGCCAGGGGTGGGATTCAAATTTTTTAACAACCAGTTCTGTGGGCGTGGCTTAGGTGGTGGGCATGGCTTAGGTGGTCATGTGACTGGCTGGGCGTGGCCAACTCAATATCACTCACATCGAGGCATGCATCTCCTCATCTGGCCTCTCATGACTGTGGGGATGCTGCAACAGTCGTAAGTGTGAAAAATGATCATGTCACTTTTTTCAGTGCCATTGTAACTTTGAATGGTCACTCCACACAAGCAAAGTACCAGCAAAGGAGGGGGGAAAAACTCCAGAAAAATTCCTGAGACAGGAAGTCTAGTCCTGCCATGAATGTAATAAGGGTTAACGGAGAGGCAGTTTCTGTAAGCAACACCAGAATGTTTCCTTCCTGTCTTCCTTACAGGATTAGGCCAGTAATTTCTTCTAACAACCGGTTCTCCGAACTGCTTAGAATGTTAACCAGTTCTAGTGAATAGATGCGAACTGGTAGAATCCCACCCCTGGCTATTGCTATTGATGTTTCTGATTTCTTATTCTTTACATAATATGATGTCAATCTCTAATGCTAGGTCTGTCCCTGGAGAAAAGCCATATCAGTGAAGCTTAAACTTCAGAAATAATGATAGCAAGGAAAGAGTTTGTAAGCAAAGTATGGTTTAAAAAAAATCAAGATGGCAGCACAAATAAAAAAGGTGTTGTTCAATCACACAATTGTGACCACCATTTTGATTTTTTTACCATTAATGAAGGATGATGTCAAAGCCAAGGTGGCTAAGTTTGCTTTCAGTAATAGTTGAGAAATGGTGATCCAGATGTTCCTGAATGTGCAACCATGTTGGGAAAGATGGCCCTTAAGAAATATGTTTGAATCAATTCTAGCCAAATTAATTCCAATGCAGCGCTTTGATCAGACTATTGTGGCTGCCAAGAACAGCTTCAAGAGGAGCTCCATAAAGGATTTGTGCTACAGCAATCCCTTCAAAGCATTAAGCTACTACAAGAAAATGGGCACCTAGAGAGAGAGCAAAAAGTTCTAGACTATAGCAACACAATGTTGGCATTTTGGGCTAGGGGTCTAGATAGATAGATTAACAGAGCTGGAAGGGACCTTGTAGGTCATCTTCTAGTCCAACCCCCTCCCCCCATCACCACCCAAGCAGACCCTACACCATTTCTGACAAATGGTAATCCAATTTCTTCTTGAAAGCCTCCAGTGATGAAGCTCCCACAACTTCCAAAGGCAAGCTGTTACATTGGTTGATTGTTCTCACTGTCAGAAAATTTCTCCTGATTTCCAGGTTGAATCTCTCCTTGATCAGTTTCCATCCATTATTCCTTGTCTGGCCTTCAGGTGTGAAACCATCACAATGGAAAATAGTTCCCCATTAGCTGAAGTTTTGAATCTGTGAAATCTTGTAATGGATCCTGTAATGGATCAATTATGTTACAATTCCTGTAATGGATCAATTATGTTTTGTAGGCCTTCATGTAAAAAACATGACTTTTATTTTCTGAAAGCTGGTGTACATCTCAGTTATAATGTTCCATTAGACAATAGTCTGGAGAGATCAGCTCAGGCCTTTCTTTGTTCAGAGTTTTGCAGCATAAATTCAGTGCCAAAAAAATAAACACAGATGGCTGATGCTTCATTTAACGTCTTTATAAACATATTAAGTAAATTTTACAATACCAGTTGTAGATTTCTCCAACATGGAGCAAATTCAAACAGAAGCAGTCATGTTACAGGTTCAGAGCAGAGCAGCAACTCAACTTCAGCAGACAAGCAAGAAAAAACAGAGAGAGAGAGACCTTCTAGTTTCACTTTCCAGGTCAGCTCCCATTGGCTGGTCTCTTACCATGCCTACTCACTGACTCTGTTAACTATGTCTCTGCCAGTAAATGAATACTCTGACACTCCTCCCTTCATAACTGGAAGAGACATAATCCAATTAATTGTATATTCTTCCCTTGGTGCACTCCACCCAATGGCTTGATTATTATGTCAGCCAAATTGTCTTCTGAAGAACAATGAAGCAAGCTAATCAATTTACACTTGATGGCTTCTCTTACATTGCAATACTTAATATCCACATGCTTGCTTCTACTCTTTACTCTGTCACCTGTAGCCATTTGAATGCAAGCAGTGTTGTCTTCATAGACTAAGACAGCCTCAGTTACCTTTATATTAAAATGCTGTAACAGTTGTACATACAAGTTATCTCTGAACAGAGTTCAGACAAAGCAATAAATTCTGCCTCCACAGTAGAAATGACTACAGTTGTTTGCTTTTTGGACTTCCAACCAATTAAAGCCCCTCCAAACAATATCACAATCCCAGAATTGGACTTTCTGGTTTTTACATCATTTGCATCAGTGGTGGGTTTCAATTTTTTTTACTACCGGTTCTGTGGGTGTGGATTGGCGGGCATGGCAGGGGAAAGATACTGTAAAATCTCCAGTCAGAGGTAGTATTTGCTGGTTCTCTGAATTACTCAAAATTTTCGCTACTGGTTCTCCAGAACTGGTCAGAAACTGCTGAATACCACCTCTGATTTGCATAATCACCATCAACATTTTCAATTTTAATTCTTCAGAGACCTGTATTTGAAGACTCACTTGCATCCTACACTGTGGCAAAGTCATAGATATAAACACTTCAGGTTCTCCCATGGATTTCATTTCCTTGTGCTACTCTTGCTTACTGGGAATGCCTTGGACTTTGATGTTTTGCATGCTGCACAATCCAAATATGCCTTTCATCCTTTTACATGTAATCCTTCTGCATACTGGTCCATCTTTTTAACAACTTTAAAGCTGGCATGTCCAAGCTTTCTGTGCAAAAGATGAACACATGAATCATGTTTTGCAACATTGCCAAATGTTTGTGCACATTGAAATTTTTTTCCCTGTAACATATAAAGGTTATCATGCTTTATGCCCTTTGCACAGACAATCCCATTTTTCTTTTCTTTTTTAATAAAGTTTTATTTGGGTTTTCACACACACAAAATACAAGTAAAACATCTTTTTTTAAAATAGCATGGTCCCAGGTTGAACTTCTTTATACAGACACAAAATTCAATTTCATGCTCCTTTTTGTGTTCTATTCCATATCTTATATTATTCTACATTTTCTATATAGTTTTTCCCCTCTTAATTTTCTCAATTTTATTTTGATTATCTCATCTCAATTCAAATCATTATATTTATACTTTTGTCTGTTCTGTTTCAATTTCATATTATCTTTTCTCATTAAACAAATTTTCTCCTGTAGTTACTAATTGGAGTATGACACCTTTGTATCTTTTAATTACATCCATTCAACTCTTATTTAAACTTCAATATATACCTTAAGGTTATGACCTTCAATATAATACATAATTTCCAATCGAATTCTGCTTGGTACATTCTTACAATACACACTATATTCTTTAAAAAAAGATTATAAATATATGTAATTATAAACCCTCATTCCATTCCAATTCAGTTCTATTATTAATAATCATTAAAATCTTAACATCTTTAACACTTCTTTTCAATTAAATATCATACTTCCTTAAAGACACATATAATCTCCATAATTAATTTTTCCCTTATTTCTCTTCACATATGTTTTGTAAATCATTAAATATTCATTTTGTTACATTTATTTATTAACAAGCATTCCACTGAATTACGATAGCTATTTTATCAAACATTTTAATCATACATTGTTTCATATTTTCTAAAATTATTTCTGTTTCTAATATAACAATACTATCTTATGTACCTTTGCAGAATCCCTTTTTCCATTAAATTTTCACCCATTATCTCTAAATAGGCCCTGTTTCTCTATATTTTGTTTCTGTCCTTTATAACTTCTTTTCCTTTCTTTCTTCCCTCTCATCTTATCCCTCCCCTTTTTACCCCCTTGTCTCCCTATTTCTAATTCTCTCTTCTGCATTTCCCTCTTCTGTTGCTTTCTGATTTTATACTTATTTTCACTCTATTTTTTTTAGTTGTTTTTCCAAATCTTAAACTTTCCATTCTCTTTCCCCCTTTCCTTTTTTTCCCCCACCTAAGATTACTTGTTCATTAAAGATGGCTTCTTCTTTGTTGCAATCTTCTTGTTCTGCAGGCATTTCTTGTTGTTTCTCATAATTCCAAATCTCTATTTCTAAAAACTGAAATACGAAGCCAAAAGAACCTCTCCCTTCTTGTGCATCTTCTTCGTACTTTTTAAGTTCCATTTTCAGTTCTTCTCAAAGTGGAGCCATTTTAAAAAGTTTTAAACAACCACCTGATTGATTTTAGTCATTCAAATACAATAACCAAAAATCCAGAAATCATCAAGTAATCCAAATAGTCCCAAGTTATTTCTTCTTATTTCTTTTTCCACTTTCTCTTCCTGGGTTTTTTGTTGCGATATTTCAGTTAAAATGTATCTTTTGGAAGTCTTGTTGATATTTTTCTGTAAGTTCTTTTTAATTCCAGGCAGTCTCCTCCCTTCCAGATCCTTCCCTTTTATTCTTTTTCTCTCCTTTCCTGTTTTCAAAAGCTTTTGATTATCCAGAAATCTTTATTATCCCTTTGACTTTTTATTTTCAGCATTAAATGCCTATTAATGTCAAAGTGGATTTTTTTCCAATTTCTTGCTTAAGTCTCTTAGCTGTCAGTATAGGAAAAGGAGAAAAAAAAACCCAAATCTTTTCCCTTTTCTCTCTCCTTCGCAGCTTAAAAATCTTCTTAGGGAACAATGTTATTGTTTTTTTTTAATAGTTTCAATTCCAGGGTATCTTATTTGTTGCTTTTGCTGTTTGACCTGGTCAACCAAAACTTTCTCTTCTTATCTTCCTCCTGCACATTCTTTTCCAGTCGAGTTCTTCTTTGTGGTGGCCATTTCTGACCACCGCTACAACCGCCTTTGGGAAAGGGAGTAATGGCCAGCTGAGGAAGAGAGATGCGGCTCTCCTCAACCCTGCAGGCAGTTTCCCCCCTCTTCACCACCTCTACGGGGTGGCTTAGCCCCGAAACCAGCCAGCTTGGGGCGCTCCAGCAGCGAGCACGGATCAAAGCCTCACAGAGACGAGGTTTCGGTCTGTCGCCGAAGAGGCTCAAACCGGAAGTCCAATCCCATTTTTCTTTATAAGACAGTGCCCATTTACAAAGGTGGTCTCAAATCCTTGCTTGTCTAGAGACACTCAGCAAATTATGTTCCATTTCTGGCACACATAAAACATTATTAAACCTTGTTTCCAAATATGGAATTTGCACACTGCCTCTTCCAATGACTTTAGCCTTCTTGCCATTTGCCAAGGCTACTGTGTCTCCTGCAGCTGCATCCATCCTGTAAAACAATTTAGCATTATTAATTATCATTTAGCTAGCCCCACTGTTTATTAGCCATTTATCTCTCCTGCAAGAGTTGACTTTTGCGATTGCAATTTGTCCATCAATTTGTCTTTCTTGCAAACTTCTTCTGTCTTGCAAAATGTTTCTTCCTTGCAAACAGTCCCTTTGCAAACAGTCTTTCTTTAAATGAGTCGTTTGAACAAAGCACCTCTTCTGTTACTGGGTTGTAATATGATACCTATTCTGCTCTTCTCTTCTCTGCAGACAGCCAGTCTGTGGAATTTTCCATTCTGCTCCTTGGGCCCCCTCCTCAGGTATTTCTCCTCCTGGCTAATTAAACAAGCTTTAAGGGCTTCTAAATGCAGTTCCTGCTCCAGTTTGCATTCAAACACAGCAGAAATAATGTCCCAAGTTTCATGAAGGCTGTTCAAAACTAGCAGCACTTTCTGAGATTCAGGAATCCTCATCCAACGTTGTTCTAAGTCCACAAACAAAGTTTGCATATGAACAAAATGCTGTTCCACTGAATCCACTATGGCAGAGGAAGAAGTATGCACATAATCCATTGGGGCCAATAGATAGGGATGGTTTTAGATTACGTAGTGCTTTTTCTATGTTATCTTCCGTAAAGTCAATATGTAGTAGGTCATTGCAGTTAGTTGTGGTACAACTAGGAAATGCGGGGCATGAGCCATTGCTGTTTACAAAGACTGAGCTGAAGAATGTGTTGAAGAGGTTGGCTTTAATAGTGTCATCGCTGAAGTCTTTCCCATTTGGTCCCTATAGAGTTGGGATGGTTCTTGAGTCTTTAAGTTTGGTATTTACAAAATTGTAGAAGATGCAGGTAGATTTTGTACGTAGGAGGTTTTCCTCCTGTTTGCAGTAATAATTTGTGCATTCTGCCTTTATCTTTCGGCATAAAGTGTTGTATCGGTTTTAAAAGTTTGCTACATAGCTAGTTTTCTTTTTATGCTATAGTGATTTTTTTATTGTTTTCTTATTGTTATGGGTAATTTGTTTTTGTTTTTTGTTTTTAGGGGATACTAATGGTACATATAGTTTAATGACTCTTTCAAGTTCAAGTAAGAATGCATTATAATGGTCTTCTGTAGTATTACAGTTAGTGAACAGAATGTGCCAATCAAGAGATGATAGGTCGGCATCTATGAGATCATAGTTGGCTTTTTTGAAATTGTATTTTGGAGATCCATCATTATGATCTTCTTTGTGAGGGCGTAAATTGAGACAAAAGTCAATCATACTGTGCTCACTGTTTGAAAAGAGTTCTTGTATTTGTAGGCCATAAATTGAGTTTGAGCTGTTGCAGAAGATGAGGTCGAGGCAGTTGTTGAGTCTAGTGTTGTTAGTTACTAATTGATCCAGTCACTGATTCTGTTAACTATGCCTCTGCCAGTAAATGAATACTCTGACATTCTGTGCCCTAGCTGGAACTAAAAATAAGCCAGTCCATTTGGCATTCTGGTTGGCTAGATAAACTGTGCTAAATGCTAATTCTTTAGCAAAGATGCCAGTGTCACTGAATGAGTGGCATAGGCAGTTGGGGGAAGTTTTCTTTTCTTTTATTACTGCTCTATGCCATGTCCCCATTGGCACCTCACCATGCCACAGCCTGATCCTGACAGCAATTATTTTACCTCTTGAATCTTGACCCTTCTATCAACCTACGTCACAAGTGAAATGGGTTTAAGTCACCCTCGGCTGTTCTGGTGTCTTTCTTTCCTCCTTGTGACACCCTCAAAAATGTCTTAGCTTCCCATTAGCTGAAGAAAAGCCCTGTAAAGCAGAGAGTTAAGACAGAAATAACAATGGCAGCAACAAACATCTATGGAGCTGACTCAGTGGTGTATTAACTATTTAGCAGACTAAGCACGTGCTTAGGGCACCAGGCCCAACAGGGGCACCATATAAAATTGAGAATATGGCTTCGTTTGTACAGTATGTGCAAAGGAGGGGGGCACCAAGATTTGTCAGTGCTTAGGGCATCAGTGAGTCTTAGTCCGGCACTGAATTGACTCAAGGGTTTTTGGGAAATCTTGGGGAAAACATCATACTTTGCAAGGGGACAGGCTTTGGTCTCTCTGCCTAGCTACATTTCCTTTGCTCATACTTAGACTATGGTTTTTAAGGGGGAATTGATGTAAAGATAGTAACCAGAAGCAGTTGTAATATTTAAATATATTTGGATGTAATCAGCAGTGGAAGGGAATTTAGAGTTAGACTTTTTTATTATTATTTTCTTTTACTTTACAAGATCTTTTCCTTTACAAGCATTTATTTTAGTAATAATCAATAAACATCAACATTAATGTTTAGAGTTGTGTAGCGGTTTTCAATTATTTTTGAATAATGTCTAGCTTTATACATTCAATTATTTTAATCAATGAAATAATGAATTTTATATTTTATGAGCATTATATATTCTTTGTTTATTTACTGATTTCGTTTTCCATTCACTATCCTTCTTTTTATTTTCTTCTTTTTTGACCCTTGAACATTTTAGAAGATTTTTTCTTTAAAAAGGCATAATGGTCATTTAGATGCAAGATTGCCTTCTTAACAGAAGAATTTGGAACAGAATGGCTTCCTCACAAACTTTAAAGGAGCACTAAGAGCCTAAAAAAATACCATGCAGAATAACAGAGTTTGAAGGGTCCTCGGAGTCTTCTAGTCGAACCCCCTAATCAAGCAGGAGAGTCTAAACCATTCTGGACAATTGACTGTCCAATCTCTTCTTAAAAACTTCCAATGATGGAGCACCACAACTTCTGGAGGTAAGCTGATAGTTTTCAGCAACAGGAAATGTTCCCTTACTTCTAGGTGGAATCTCTCTTTAATAATCTTTCATCCGTTATTTCTTGTCCTGCCTTCAGGTGCTTTAGAGCAGGGGTCTCCAACCTTGGCTGCTTTAAGCCTGGTGGACTTCAACTCCCAGAATTCCCCAGCCAGCAAAGTCCGCCAGGCTTAAAGCGGCCAAGGTTGGAGACCCCTGCTTTAGAGAATATATAGACCTGTGACTCTGTGTCAGCTCCTCAAGTATTGGAAGACTGCTATTATATCCTCCCTAGTCCTTCTCTTCATTAGATTAGGCATACCTAGTTCTCTTAACTGTTCACTGTGCCTCCAGTCCACCTAATCATCTTTGTTGCTCTTCTCTGCACTCTGTCTAGAGCAGTGATGGCTAACCTTTTCGTTGTCGCGTGCTGAAAGTGAGCACATGTACGTACGCAGGCATGCATGCCTGCACCCATAATGCAATGCATGTGTGACCCCCTGTCCCCCTGCACATGTGTGCACGACCCCCCCTTGCACCCTCGCCTCTGCGCATGTGCACGCAATCCCCCATGCGCATGTGCAGCAGATACCCAACGATCAGCTAGCTGCCAAACGAGGCAAAGCTGCAGTTAAAAAAGCAGGAAAAGAGGTCTGTTTCAAAGGCTGCTTCTCTGCACGCAGCGTGCTGATGATGATTTATAGTCGCGCGGCTCGCAGCGTGCAGGAAAGCACATCATCAATCACCAAACCTCGTAAATCCCAAACCGGTAGTTAACCCTGTCATATCCCACCCGTGGTTGCCATCATGGTTCTAGAGTCTACATTTCTAGAAAGCCTGAGAGGGGGTTGAACAAGAAGATCTCCAGGTATCCTTCCAACTCTGTTATTCTGTTACCTTGAAGTACAAAGCTGAATCACATGCTGCTTAAAGAAAGAAGACTGTTTAACCCTGCCTATATTTATGATTCAGGAATGACATATGGACCACATTCTGACTAAATAGCTATCATACTTTTATTATATGAAAAGAAAAAGGATCTAGGGATTAGGATCATGGCGGATAGGTGACAGTATCTGTTAATGCACATGGCGTTCAAATAGCGTTCATTTTCATTCCTTTCTCATTCTGTCTTCTCAATCAGAAGCAGAAAATACAAAACATTCTGACATATTTAGGATCAACAGAAGCCATGGAAGTTATTACACCAGTGGAGACAAACTTTCTAAAACCAGCTAAAAATTGTGAGCTTCCATAGATACCAATCTGCAAAAAAAAAGAAATGAGGAATTTGCCTGAAGCCTTAGTGATACAACTGCGGGGATCTTAAGCACATGGAGTAAAAAAATAATAATCAAGGAATAGAAATTGATATTGGAAGTATTAAGATAATCAACCACCATCAAGGCCATGAATATATATGAGGGTTCCTGCTGCCACTGTGTCCTTCCTCTCTACCACAATTTGCTAATGGTCACCTCAGTTCTTTGCCATGCATACAGACATTTTGGTTTCTTCTCCTTGTTGCCATGGCCCCTCCTGGCAGAACACCCACTCTCTTCTTTGCACCACACTTTGTTCACTTCCTTCTGCCTCACTCTTTCCTCTAATTTCAACCAAATGATCTCTTCCTCCTGAGACAGTGCCCTCCCAGTTTATGCTTCTCACTGGACACTCAAAATTCCCAGGATTTGAAATTTATTTTGAACAAATTCTACCTTTTATTTTCTGTAGTCCAGGCATAGAAGTCATCTTCCCAGGTCTCAATTATACCTTTAAATTGCATTCACTTTTTTGTACTAATAATCTTATTTGTTTTCCATAATCTGAGCATTAGTATATAGACAACAAAGGCCATGAACTTTATGAGTCAATGTTCTTCCTGATTTTTCACTGAGTGGTTTAATAGGCCCCCATTTAGTTACTCTCTCACTCCTGCAGTGCAAAAGTCCTTATCTGAACTTGTTACTTCAGGGTTTTCATCTTCCATTCCCACTGGAGTTAATTTAATGCAAAAGCCTTGAAGGCATAGAAAAATTGGGTGTACATCTCACTTTATCCCAAGTCATTCTCTCTCATCTGTAAAATGGAGGAAATGTTTATCTACTTTATGAGATTATTCCAAGGACAATAAAAATAAAGGGTTTTGCATATTAAGGGTATTGTATAAATGAATAATAAAACAAATAGGAGAAATGTTTATTCATGAAATGAATATGGCCACTCTAGGAGCACTTTAAAAATTCATGTTCACTTTTGAAATAATAAAGATTTAAAGCAAGAGTGAGCAACATGTGGGTCTCTATGTTAAGGTCCACCTAGCATGGCCAGTGTGGAAGACTGATACAAGATGCATTCCAGCAGTGGTGGGATTCAAATTTTTTTACTACCAGTTCTGTGGGGGTGGCTTAGTAGGCGTGGCAGGGGAAGGATACTGCAAAATCTCCATTCCCTCCGCACCCCACTAACCTATTTTCCAGCTCTGTTCTCCTGTGCAGGGCAACAAAAGAAGACCCGGCCGATCAGCTGGGACTCAGGAGGCAGAGAATAGATGGGAGCGGGGCCATCAGAGGTGGTATTTGCCGGTTCTTTGAACTACTCAAAATTTCCGCTACTGGTTCTCCAGAACTGGTCAGAACCTGCTGAATACCACCTCTGCATTCCAGCACCTGAAGAGTCTAACTTTGGATTAGAAAGCCACAGTTTGTTCAATTATCAGAAGCCAGAATAAGATTCAGTATTTACCCCTCACTACATTAAGGAAAGAGTAAGGAATTGTGTAGATCCTCTTCTAGAAGTACAGGGGGTGATGAATGCTGCCACTTGCAAAAGAGATCTCCTTCCTTAGAAGGTGCTGGTTGCCTGAAAGGCATCAGGAGATGCCAGTAATGAAATAATACCAAGGTTTCACCTCTGAAGTGTTTCATTATAATCCACTGATTACAAATGTCTTTGGTGCATAAAAAGCATAAGGCACTCAGGAAGATAGAGGAGCAGGAAACTTTCTTCTTGTTTGTGGTATCAGAAATATTTAAGATTTGAGAATTATCTAGAGATTTTCTTTCCCTTTTTTGCAGTCAAAAAAACTTTATAATGGTAGAAGTGCCTTTCCTCCCCCTTACTGTGCTTAGCTTGTGTCAATACCTGCTCAGTGGGAAAAGGTCACAAGCCACCAGAACTGCTGCTCCCACTCTATCTAACATACCATGTGGAAAGGTCTTTATCCTCTACTTACTGCCAGGCTGAGAAAAAAATACTTCTGCAGCACAACAACAACGAAGCCAAATATTCACAACCTACTCTTTAAACACTGCTGTTTAGAGCCAAAAAGACACAAAATCAATATCCCCAACAATGAGGAACAAAGTGATGGTGCCCTCAGTGTCAGCCATTCTCCTCACCACCATAACTGGGGCTAACAGCCTCACATTTGCAGTTCAGGACTGAAGGCAGTCACCAAGTAAAAAAGAAAAACTTGGCATCTATTGTGAGGTCAGATGATGTCAACCTACCCTAAGCTATAATCTACAAGGAATACAGTATTGGAAATCCTGGCATAGAAAGTAGTTCCAAGGGTGCCAATAGTGAAACATAAGCAAACTATGATATTCTGATACACTGCCTTCTCAGCAAACCTTGATCAGCTAAATGACAGCAAGTAATATTTTTGCATAAAGATATTTATGGACACTGGATTCAAATGACAAGAAGTAGGTTTAACCATATAAATATTGTGTCACTCTTGATATACTCCCAAACAACACCATAGAAATCTAAGAATCCCAGATGGCAATGTTAGACATCTATGCATGAATATAGTCACTAGATAACGATCAGTGGAACTAAGCAGTTCTGAGTAATAATCCATCTTGTGTAATAGTCCTCTGCATTTATCTTAAGATATAATAAACATTCACTAGTTGTTTGCAGAGTAAAATTGAATCTACTGTACAAATCTTACCTTCAGCTGAATAATCTCTGATGCTCTGGTTCATGATATAAATGAAAATGGGTAGAGAAGAAGTATTTCCAGACCCAAATGGATCAGAATTAAAATAGGGATTAACTAACCCTAGATTTATTTTTCTAATGCATGAGTTTTCTTTGGCTACTCAGAACTGCAATAGCCAGAAGTTATTTATACAGATGTTTCTTTCCAGAGCAGAGCAAAGCAGAGCAGAGTAAAGAAGAGAAAAGAAAAGAGAAAAGAATGGTATTCACAAGGAAGTTAATAGAAATAGATAGATAGATAGATAGATAGATAGATAGATAGATAGATAGATAGATAGAGATAGAGATAGATGATATAGATGATATAGATGATATAGATGATATAGAGATAGAGATAGAGATAGAGAGATAGATAGATAGATAGATAGATAGATAGATAGATAGATAGATAGAGATAGAGATAGATGATATAGATGATATAGATGATAGAGATAGAGATAGAGATAGAGAGATAGATAGAGAGAGAGAGAGAGAGAGAGAGAGAGAGAGAGAGAGAGAGAGAGATTATTTTGTCAATTGCTTACAAGATAATAGGTATAAGTAAAAACATAGTTATGAATACATGGATACATATAAGAAAAATAAAATATATATAAAAGAAACAATAGGACAGGGACAGTAGGCACGTTGGTGCGCTTATGCACGCCCCCTACAGACCTCTTAGGAAAGGGGTGAGGTCAGTAGACAGTCTAAGGTTAAAGTTTTTGAGGTTTGGGGGGGGGAAACCACAGAGTCAGGTAGAGTATTTCAGACATTGACCACTCTATTGCTGAAGTCGTATTTCCTGCAATCAACTTTGGTGCGATTAACCTTGAATTTGTATCTATTGTTCGCTCTTGTGTTGTTATGGTTGAAGCTGAAGTATTCATTGACAGGTAGGACATTGCAATGTATGATTTTATATACTATACTTAGATCGGATCGAAGGTGGCGTAGTTCTAGATTTTCTAGGTCTAAAATTTCGAGTCTGGTGGCATAAGGTATTCTGCAACAAGTAGAGGAGTGGAGAACTCTTCTTGTGAAATATTTCTGGACTTTCTCAACTGTGTTAATATCAGATATGTAATGTGGGTTCCAGACTGATGAGCTGTATTCGAGTATTGGTCTAGCAAATGTTTTGTATACTCTAGTTATTAGTGTAATATCACTAGAGAAAAAGCTACGTAAGATTAGGTTAACAACTCTTGACGCCTTTTTGGCTATGTAGTTACAGTGGGCTCTAGCACTTAGATCATTAGAGATGAGCACTCCAAGATCCTTGACAGAGTTTGGATCATCAACAAGGTCTTGACTATTCAGCCTGTATTTTATTTTCTGATTATTTTTGCCAATATGTAGGACAGAGCATTTATTTGTTGAGATTTGAAGTTGCCATTTGTTTGACCATTCTGATACATAGTCAAGGTCTTTTTGAAGGGTAGCAGTATTGTCTGTGGTGTTGAATAGCTTTACATCATCAGCGAAGAGAACGCAGTTCTCTTCATGTGACACTGAATAATACTGTGATGACCCAGAGTGTAACACAAACGTAACAAAATCCCAAACATAAATAAATGTCCTTTAATGCCTCCAACTTGGCCCCACTGTTCAATAATTCTCAGTTGGAGATAAAACGTACTCAAAAATAGTCTTCAAAAGAAAGCAATACAGTCCAAATTTAATGAGCAGACAGAGGTGAAAATAAAAACTAAACAAACTACAATGATGAAATTTCCACAACAAACAGGAGAAGTATTTACCAAATTCAAGGGGATAACAAGGCACAGTCTGTTGGAAGGATGCCAGCCAAGATAACCTCAAACCAAAATAAAACACGCTTTGTCTCCAGCGTTTGCCAGAACACAGGTCTAAACTCTTATGCAATTCTCACACCTGCAGCCCATGAAGAGGATTAAGACCCTCTCCTCCCGACTAGACCACATCTCTCCCTTATCCTCTCCTCCCAGCGTGCCCTAGGATGGATAGGGGATGGGACTGGGTCCTTCGCTGACCGTCCAGCAGGCCTCTGCCCTTCCCCAGCCTCCCCCACAACCTACAGAGCCACACTTCCACTCCCTGTCGGCTGTTCCTCCTCTCTCTCAGAGTCAGACTCCACCAGGGGCATGACAAATACATTCATAGAAATATGACACTGAATAATACATTCTTTTCCAGGCATCATACTTAAGAAACAATATACAGTAGTGTTATATAAACAGAAAAGTAATACATACATTGAAAAATATCAATG
The DNA here is from genome assembly GCF_049901735.1 of Notechis scutatus. Lineage (NCBI taxonomy): Eukaryota > Metazoa > Chordata > Lepidosauria > Squamata > Elapidae > Notechis > Notechis scutatus. The sequence goes on from NC_142012.1 coordinate 85,367,213, forward strand.
GAAAAAAATATTTGTAGCTCACAATCTGTGGGGTTTCAGGGGCTGTCGGAACAACTGTTTTCTTGTAGATAATTTCATTACCTGCTTGAAAGAAAATATCCAGGCTCTAAGAACACCAAGGAAAAAATATAATGTGAGGCGTTAGTCCTATTTTGTACTGCCCTGGTGACATCATACTTGGAATACTGCAAGCAGACCTCATTTGGTTACCCGAATACAAGAAAAGATGTAAAAAAAAAAAGTGCAGAGAAGAGCAAAAAAGATGATTAGGGGAATGAAGGCTAAAACATAAGAACGATTGCAAGAACTGGGGATGTCTGATCTAATGAAGAGAAGGATTAGGGATAATATGATAATAGTCTTCCAATATTTAAAGGGCAGTCACAAAGAAGAGGAGGGTCAACTTATTCTCCAAAGCACCTGAAGCAGGACAAGAAGTAATGGATGGAAACTTACCAGACAGAAATTCAACCTAGAACCAAGAAGAAATGTCCTGACACTGAAAACAATCAATCAGTTAAATGGCTTACCTTCAAAAGTTGTGGGTCACTGGACATTTTAAGAAGAGATTGGACAGCCATTTGTATGACATGGTATAGGGCCTCCTGGAGCATGGAGTTAGACTAGAAGACCTCCAAGGTCCCAATTCTGTTATTCTGACCCTACATTGAACAATAAATATGAATAATTAAGGCAGAGAAGGCAATAAGGATGATCAGGGAATTAGAAACTTTGATGAAGGTTATTTGAAAGGTTGGGAGCAAGTATGACATCACTCTTTAAGTAATGGAAAATATATTATGTGTGATATAAGCATGTCTTTTTGGAAGTGTAAAGATTCCAAGCTTATGGTATATTTAACTTCATTTTCTAGCTCAGTCTGCTCATCTCCTACATTAGTAACAGATTAGCAGATGGAATCCTTTACTAAATTCATTTTAGTAAAATGACTTTTAATAAAGTCAGGATTTTTAGTAAAGTCAGGATTTCAGTTTCAGAGAAATCCTGACTACTAGTTATCCATGCTCTTTAAGAGGCTCTTTGGCTTTTATTAATTTCTTTGGATCCAGTTAGGATTTAAAACAATATTCAGGTTTATAAAGACAGCAATTGAATAGAAACCAGTGTTTCTCTTTCATTCTTGAAGAACATACATGATTCAAAAAATGTATCAGAATTAAAATACACTTGGTATCAATACATAGTGATGCACCAGATAGTACTATGTGATCTAGCCCCAGTGTAAACATAACATAAAATCCTAGTAAGACCACATCTGGAATATTGCAACCAATCTTGGTCACCATACTACAAAACATATGTTGAGACTTTGGAAAAAGTTCAGAGAAGAGCAATTAAGATGATCAAAGGCCTGGAAACTAAAACATATGAAGAATGGCTGCAGGATTTGGGTTTGGCTAGTTTAAAGAAAAGAAGAATTAGGGGTGAAATGATAGCAGTATTCCAGTATTTGAGAGGCTGCCACAAAGAAGAGTGGGTGAAATAAATTATTCTCCAAAGCACCAGAGAGTAGAACCAAAAACAATGGATGGAAACTAATCAAAGAAAGAAGCAAACTGGAATTCAGGAGAAACTTCCTAACAGTGAGGATAATTAATTAGTTGAACAGCTTGCCTTCAGATATTGTGGGTACTTCGTCACTGGAGGTTTTAAAAAGAGACTGTCTGAAATGGTATACAATCTCCTGCTTAAGCAGGGGGCTGGACTAGAAGACCTCCAAGATCCCTTCCAGCTCTGATTCTGATTCTATCAACTCTTATACTGTATCATTTGTGTGCACTTGGATTAGCAGGAAGGAATTGTTGTGAATGAATTTAATAAAGACATGGAGGGTTGTTTTGTCATATCCCTGATCCATGCCTCTGGCAGATAGCACACATTATAGGCTGGTGGGTGCTATCAATATGCATTTACTTCTGTTCTTCAACTTCCATGTCACCAACTATCCTCATTTTGTCCATTGTCTTCTTAGAAGCCAGACTGCACCATTTTGTCTGTTATATATTTGAATGTTTGAATGTTCTGTTCTGATTGGTTCGGCCGACAGCGGGAAAATTTAATAGCCGTCATTGGCCGAGAGCCGCAAGCAGCCGCTATAAAAGAGACTGCCACGGCTCCGTTGTTGTTCAGTTCCAGAGAAGAAAATTAAAAGCAACTAAAGATTAACTGGTCTCGAGTCGTCTTTCCCACAACATAACATTGTCCTTCACAGATTCATTTTTCTGTTTCTTGTTCAGTAGCTTTTCCTTTTTCCCTGCATTTTCAGGCTTTAGAACCCTTCTGCGACTTCAAGAACTGTGCTGAATTTTATTTATTTTAATTGTTTGCTGAATTTTTAAATTAAAAAAATGTGTTTGGCTTACATATTTTAAAAATCAGGAATTATAAAAAGATAAAAAACACAGAAGATTTAACATGTACCACACAAAAAAAGTACTGTATTGTTGAGGAGCCTACCATCAGTTAGCCCAATATTGGGAGAAAAGCACATTTAAAAACTTTTTAAAATAAGACAGCAAGAGTATACAAATCTTAAGGGAAATGCCGTACTATTATACTGGAGCAGATAGAAAAGACATGCTTCCTGGGCCTTGTATTGCTTTAGTGGTGTGACCTAGTCCTAGAGCATACCAATTCTGTCAAAATGAATGGAATAAGCCAGTGTTTTTCAACCTTAGCAATTTTAAGATGTCTGGATCCCAGTTCTCAAATTCCCCAGCCAGCCTGTTGAGAATTAAGTCGAGATATCTTAAAATGCCAAGACTGAGAAACACTGGAATATGAAGAAACTATGGGACATAGGCAACCCCTTAAATAATTAAGGCCCTGTCCAAAATAGCTTTAAAGACAATATCCTAGAATTTTGAATTGCACCCAGAAGCTTACTGGTATACCAGTACAGTTCCCAAACCAGAATTAGTATGCCCATAACTGCCTTGGACTGCTAGATTCTATTCACCCCATGTACGAATGTGATATTATAGCCAGGGGTGGGATTCAGCAGGTTCGGACAAACTGGATGTTAATTTTACATCCAGTTCGGTGAACCGGTAGTTCCGAAGACCATCTGGCTCTACCCACCCCACCCCTCCCAGGAGTCCCCATGTGCCTGGTTCTGGCTCCCAGGTAAGTAAGGGGGGTGCCGCACAGCCCCCTTGCGACCCATTTTGGCTCTTCTGGGGCTGCAGGGAGGTCTCCTAGGCCCCAAACAGGGTGCATGGGGGCGCAGCACGGCCCTCCCGTACCCCATTTTGGCTTTCCTGAGGCTGCAGGGGTGCCTCCTAGGCAGGGGTGGGATTCACCAGTTCACTAATTGCACACTTCGCACAAGCTCCCAGGAAGCTGCAGAGAGGCTTACTAGACCCAAAACAGGACGGGGGGATGCAGCAAAAGAAAGAAAGAAAGAAAGAAAGAAAGAAAGAAAGAAAGAAAGAAAGAAAGAAAGAAAGAAAGAAAGAAAGAAAGAAAGAAAGAAAGAAAGAAAGAAAGAAAGAAAGAAAGGAAGGGAGGGAGGGAGGGAGGGAGGGAGGGAGGGGAGAAAGAAAGAAAAAAGAGTGAGATAGGGAAGGGAGAAAGAAAGGGAAGGAAGGGAGAAGGAAGGAAGGAAAGAAAGAAAGAGGGAGGGAAGGGAGAAAAAGAAAGAAAGAAAGAAAGAAAGAAAGAAAGAAAGAAAGAAAGAAAGAAAGAAAGAAAGAAAGAAAGAAAGAAAGAAAGAAAGAGGTAGGGAAGGAAGGAAGGAAGGGAGAAATAAAGAGAGGGAAGGGAAAAAGAGGGAAGGGAAGGGAAAGTGAATGAGATATGGATGGATGGATAGATAGAGGGAGGGAGGGACAGAGAAAAAAAGGAGAGGAAGAAAGGATCATAAATCCTGGCATTAGATGCAGTTTCAGAGGATGCTTTGAAACAGCACAGCGATCCAAAGCTGGAAGGGACCTCGGAGATCACCACTCCAACCCCCTGTTCCAAGAGCATTGTTAAAGTGAGTTTCTTTCTTTTGATCCACCCAGTCACAAGACCACATAACCACGCCCATCCAGTCACATGACCACCAAGCCACGCCTACAGAACTGGTAGTTTAAAATGTTGAATCCCACCACTGATTATAGCACATGCTCAAAGTGTACAAAGCATGAATGTCTGTAGGGCCAGAAAAGGAAACGAATGGCACAGATGAACCTGTGCAAAAGCCTTCTTAACCACAGCTGTCATCTGTCATAGATGGGGGTGTCAAGGTTCCAACTCATGAACCCAACCAATTCAGCACACCAAGACTTTCAGCTTTCTCAAAGGGCTGGTTTATTGAGTACATCATATCAGCACATTTGAAAGCAGAACCAGCTCTGGCTATTTCCCAAGCTTTAAATATAATTAAAGAATAGACAGCTCCCTCCCTCCTTGTCATGGGTCACATTGTCCAATTAGGTGTCCTGAAGTCTCCTTGATAACCTCTTCCAGTCTCTGGCTAGCAGCTGTTGGGACGATCTTGGTACCCATGAGATAGCAAGTTGTTGATGTCTAGTCTGACATTCCACGGCTCTCCACTTCCCCCTCCCCCAAAGTGTGTCAAGCTGAGAAACAGAGAAAATGGCTGTGACAGGCCCAATCCATTTCAAAACTGACAGTCGGATTCCCCCTAAAAAGTGAGAAGCATCTAGGAAATACCAAGCACACACACACACACACACACATTAACAAAACCCCAGGCCCTTCCACTACCCCTGGGGAGACCCGTTAGGCCTCAGGGGGTATTTCTGGTGGAATTTCCTAATCAACTGTCTTGTTCTTTCAGCCAGCTAGCTTCTGACATTGGGTATCCCTTCCATAGGTACTGCAGTTTGTCCTTGTACAACCATGGAGTCCAGAATCCTTTTAACCTCATAATGTGTTTTCTCTTTCTACCACTATTGGCTTGGGCGCTATTAAGGCTATTGGTCTCAATTCTGATCCCGCTACCGGCTTCAGCAAAGTACTGTGACATACTGGGTGTACTTTCTCCAGTAGCTGTGGCAGTTTTAACTCCACAATCACTGAGCTGTTTGTTTTCACTATTTGGAAAGGTCCTATAAATTTCAGACCCAGTTTCTGGCAGGACAGTTTTAGCTACAGGTATTCTGTGAAGAGGTACACCTTTTCCCCCACATGGGCTGGCTTCTGGTGTGACTGCCTCTTGTCTGCTTGCATTTTCTGTGTTTCAACAGCCCACTTTATGCTTCCCTAATGCATTCTGCAGGGACTCCACCCACTCCATCAAACTCACTGAGGAGAAGGGTTCCTGAGGATACTCAGACACAGGGACAAATTCTAAGCCTGGGGCTATCTTGAATGGGGTGAGCCCCATGCTACTATGGACCATATTATTATAAGTAACCTCAGCAAAGGGCAGAAAGTCTGTCCAATTGGACTTGTGCTATCCCAGCCAGTCTATAGGAATTGGATAGTTACTTAGGAATTATGAGCTGTCCCCTTAAGGGAAACATCATGGTAAATGTAGTTAAAGGTATCCTGGGAAATGTAGTCCATGTCACGTGACCACATCTGTAATCCTGATTGGTCACTAGTTTGACCCTCGATGGGTTGGGAGGTCTTCCTCATTCTTTGTCTGAACTCTCTTACTCATGGCACTTCTTTCCATCGCTACGAGATGGGTTAGAAGATAACCATCTTTTACTACAAGGCAGATATACAAAGGATTGGTCATAAAAGAAGAACTTCGGCACAAACATGAGTTATGAGGATACCTGATGAACCAATAAATGTTCTTTGTTATGGACATCTTGTTGAGTTATCTCTCTGCATCTGTACAGTGTATAAATCCACCTCTGTACAGGATACAGAAAAGGACTGCTGATAATTGATATAGCATCTTAATTATTGTATTAGCTCATTCTGTGACCCCATTTGTGCTCAGATAAAATGCAGAACTAAGCCCTTTATCCAGATACAGATACAGATTAACAGAGTTGGAAGGCACTTTGTAGATCATTTAGTCCAACCGCCCACCCAAGCAAACCCTACACCATTTTTGATAGATGGTGATACAGTCTCTTCTTGAAAGCTTCGAGTGATAAAGCTCCCACAACTTCTGAAGGCAAGCTGTTCCATTGGTTGATTGTTCTCACTGTCAGAAAAATTTTCCTTATTTCCAGGTTGAATCTTTCCTTGTTCAGTTTCCATCCATTCTTCCTTGTCTGGACTTCAGGTGCTTTAGAAAATAGCTTGACCATTTCCTCCTATGGCAGCCCCTCAAATATTGGAACACTGCTATTATGTCTCCCTGGTCTTTCTCTTCACTAGACTAGCCATGCCCAGTTCCATTATTTATATGTTTTAGCCTCCAGTCTCCTAATCATCCTGGTTGCTCTTCTCTGCACTCTTTCTAGAGTCTCAACATCTTTTTATAGTGTGGTGACCAAAACTGGATGCAGTACTCTAGGTGTGGTCTTACTAAGGCTTTATGAGTGGTATTAGTATCTCTTGATTGTGTCCCTCTATTAATGCAACTTAGGATTGCATTGGCTTGTTTGGGTGCTGCCACACACTGTTGGCTCATATTTAATTGGTTGTCCACTATGACTCCAAGTTCCCTCTCAAAGCTACTGCTAGAAATCTGGTCTTCTGACTTCTAATCTGCATGTGCACGCAAAGACCAGCTGGCCAGTGCACATGCGTGCGCCAAAACACAGAAGAGCAATGGGCGACAGTTGGCATGCCTAGAGAAATGGATCTGTATGCCACTTCCGGCAGGCATGCCATGTTTGCCATCACGGATCTATGGTGTTGGCTATTCCTGCCAGTTTAGTATCATCCACAAATTTGATAAGTTCCCCTGCTATTCACTCATCTAAGTCAGAAATGTATAATGGTTGATGGTATTGTAGACTGCTGAGAGTCTTCAACAGTGATTCAAGAAAAAGAAAAGAACCAAGATAGTCAAAGCATTCTGTCCCGGTTCTATCACTGGGAACAGTTTAGGACAACCAATGTTTTCTATGCCCAGGTCTGAAACTTAACCATTTTTCCTTGGCATGTTTTAACAATGTAGGGTAGTCTCTGGATTAAGAATTACATTAGTTAAGCCCCCCTCATCCAATTCTGCTTGCATAAAATTGTGTCGTTTCCACCCACCCACCTCCGCTCCTGGTTTTGCCTCTTTGGGTTGTTTTATCTGTTATATTGTGTAGCTAATACTCTGGAATCAGCAGCAAAATTCTGATCAAATCCTACCAGGTTTGGAATGTATCTCTCAGCAGGTGCAAAAGTGTGCTGCTCTGGAACATAAAACATAAAGGGGGCTCTTTTCCTAACCAAATTTCTGATTACTGGCCATTCATTCCTAATTGTCAAACTTCTTTCTTTCATCTACTGTCTAATCAGCAGTGACAAAAATCATTACGTAAATGACTTTCCACAATTGTTGGCATCAGTAAAAGCCTTGTAATTTAAAGCTCTGATTTGCAGAAGAAAACTGTGTTTCCCTAAGGCATACAGGCATCTGTTCGTGTTATTTGCAGGAGCAGCCATGGCTGTTCCCCACCCCTTTCACTTCATCCTCTGCTTGCAACAAATATTTGACTTTGTGAGGCAGTAATTAGAGCTCATAGACTTGCTTGGGGAAGGGTAAAATTTCCAAGCTTCCCCATGCTTCCATTTCTCAGACAGATTGTCCAGAAAATTGGAGGAATGACAACATTGTGAAGACACCTACACTTCTCCAAAATGTTCAATGCTATATTGTGAGTTCCATGCAGGGGTGGGATTTAATTTTTTTAACAATCAGTTCTGTGGGCGTGGCTTAGGTGGTGGGCGTGGCTTGGTGGTCATGTGACTGGCTGGGCGTGGCCAACTCAACATCACTCACATCGAGGCACGCATCTCCTCATCTGGCCTCTCATGACTATGGGGATGCTGCAATAGTCGTAAGTGTGAAAAATGGTTATAAGTCACTTTTTTCCGTGCCATTGTAACTTTGAATGGTCACTCCACACAAGCAAAGTACCAACAAAGGAGGGGAAAAAAACTCCAGAGAAGTTCCAGAGACAGGAAGTCTAGTCCTGCCAAGAATGTAATAAGGGTTAATGGAGAGGCAGTTTCTGTAAGCAACGCCAGAACGTTTCCTTCCTGCCTTCCTTACAGGATTAGGCCAGTAATTTCTTCTAACAACCGGTTCTCCTAACTGCTTAGAATGTTAACAACCAGTTCTAGCAAATAGGTGCAAACCGGTAGAATCCCACCCCTGGTTCCATGTGCTCTAGTTGGGTTTCTGATCTTACTCTTACTCAAGGGTTGTCCCTCGTTTATCAGGTCTTTCCCTGATATCTGAGCATTGGATGAATGGCTAATTTTTTGTTAAATAACAATAAATCTAGAATAGGGTAGGATAGGATAGAATCTGAAAGGGACCTTGGAGGTCTTCTAGTCCAGCCCCCTGCTCAAGCAGGATAACTATGCAATCTCAGACAAGTGAATGTTCAGTCTCTCTCCACACTGTCCAGTGATGGAGCACCCACAATTTCTGAAGGCAATCTGTTTCACTGGTTAATTTTCATTATTATGAAGTTTCTCCTTAATTCCCAGTTGTTCTTTGATCAGTTTCCAACCACTATTTCTTGTCCTTGTCTGGTGCTTTGGAGAATAATTTGACTTCCTCTTCTTTGTGGCAGCCTCTCAAATACTGAAATACTGCTATCATGTCATCCCTAATTCTTCTTTTCTTTAGAGTAGCCAAACCCAAAACCTGCAGCTGTTCTTCGTATGGTTTAGTATTCAGGCCTTTGATCATCTTACTTGCTCTTCTCTGAACTTTTTCCAAAGTCTCAACATCTTTTTTGTAGCATGGTGACCAAACATTGGTTTGCAGTATTCCAAATGTGGTCTTACTAGGGTTTGTAAAATGGCATTAATACTTCACATAATCTTGATCATCCACTAGAACTCCAAGGTCCCTTTCACAGTTACTCTTTTTGAGCCAGGTCCACCTAATCCATACTTATACTTTTGGTTTTTCCTCCCTAAATGTAAAGCTTTGCTTTTCTCCACATTAAAATTCATTTTTTCAATCTACTATGAAAACGAAGTAGATAGAACACGCTGATGACTGTATCCCTAGATCTTCTATTCCTGGTGCTATATCTAGGTTACAATAGAATTCATTTCCCCAAACTCTGACCAGGCTGTTGCTTAATATTCTAATGTCCAGTAATCTGTAGTTTTCAACCCAATGGGTTGTTACAGTTTGGAAAAAAATGTACCATCTGTGTAGGAGGAAAATATACAAGATGGGAAATTGTCCAAGGGTTCTAGTGGGTGGACGCTCACGCAAATGGAGTTGTACATACAACTGCATGTCCCTGCCGCTTGCATGGCCCAGTTCCAAATGAACCATGGCCCAGTTCCAGGCCACGACCCAAGGCTTAGTGGCCCCTGTGATAAGGAAATATATGGCCCAAAGAATCACAGGTTCTCTAGTTTTTAGTTAAAACCAAAATAAAAACTGATGGAAAAAAAATCTGTATTTAAAATGTGTTGATAATTCTCAGGTCAACACATATATATCTAAAGACATTATATCTAAACTGCTTGGATATACTTAACTCAATGAGGTGATAGCATCACTCCAAAAAGATTGTATCAAAGGATTACATCTTTTATTAATAATTAAATCTTGCAATATATGCAAATTATTATCTCCCTACATATCATTTTATTGCATTAATTGCTAAAAGCTTCTGAACAGCAGCAGGTATGCAGCTAATAAAGATATATAAAATACTGTAGCATGTTGTTTATTAAATAGAGCAGGAAGAGGATTTCCTTGCTTGTTGGGCAGTCTGTGGCCTGCCAGATGCAGCATGCAACTTCAGCTGGTCATGGGTACTATGACTTTGGAAAGGAAACCATTCCCCTCCCCCCCCCCTTGCAGGCACTATCCTTTCTTTAAAGCAGGAATCCGGCCCCTCCTGAAGATCAGAAAAGTATTAACTATTAAAAGTTGACTATCAAAATTCCTTTCTTGGAAGTGATTGAACAAGTGATTGTTAGGCTATTTCAAATACTCTTGGATGAAATTATCTTCTACATTCATTTCCAGCTGGCTTTTATATTAAGATAAAATTTGGAGTTCCAATGAGATGGGGAAATGTAATCCTGTATATTAGTAGAACAGAATCACAGGGCTGTTGAGTTCTTTGCATTCATTATTCGGGAAAGGCTGTAGAAGCTGAGTTTGGCTGGAGCTACTTCATGGGAGTCCTTTTTGGGGTGGTAAATGTCAGATAGTGATAGTTTTATTCCCCAAGTCTGTGTGGCCCATTTGGAAATCAAAACATTGTTGGGAATATCACTAACTTTCTGCCACGCAAGGGTTCAAGTTCTTTTTAATGTTTTAATTTGCTTAAGATATGATTGAAGAACTATTGGGAGACTACAGACTAAAATTTATGAACAAAGAACAAGGAATCAGAAACGCTTAGCCGTGAAGAAGAGATAAGTAAAGTACCATAAGTATATAGCACACTTTGATACCCTGAAAGGATGTCATAAAAATGGCCAAATCTGCCCTCCCACCATGCAGGTCCCAGAATAATGGGTTTCATCACAGAAAGGCAAATTCTGAATGTTGGAAAAACTTGTTAGCTTTGATGGCCTCATCAACACCTCAGACGCCTCACTGTTGATCCCATTCCTAGCATCACTTTTCTTGCTGTACTTACAAAATATTCTCCTTTTCTCTATATTCTTTTTAGGAGTTTCTCAACCTCTGCTGCTTGAAGATGTGTGGAATTCAACTCCCAGAATTCCCCAGTCAGCATCCTAATTAAATTGATTTCCTTATATGAATTGCTTCCCATGTTTTTTGTTGTTATATAAATGTGTTCTGTCATTGATCGGTGCCAATTTTCCCCATCACCTATAATAAATTCAATCTGTCCACTGGAATGATTCTATTTCTCATTTTTTAGCATATACTGAGATTCACTATTGTCAGAATTTAAAGCTTCCCATACATACATGTAATGAATACATTAATGCAATCTTAGATATGATTCAAGATGTAAAAAGCAACAAAGTGGGTAATTTTCTGAGATGGAGAGCCTATATAACTTATGGATTGGTTTCTAGCACAATTTAAAAGCCTGATGCAATAATGGAGATGATCTTTTCACATCACAAGGCAGTAAGGAAAGTTAGCTTCGCATACTGATTTTGAAAAAGACTACCCTGTATTTCAGCTGAATATTATCAATTCTTGTCACATCTTATATGAAAAAAAGTCACATTCCTACATATTAACCCTTTAGAAGTACGTATTAAAATATCAAAATTCTATTATTAAGTGTTCTTAGGAAATCTGTTAATTGCATCTTAATATTTGTTTTGCAAAGGTATATGCAGGATTCGTGTTATGAAAGAAAAAAAGATATTGTAGTTGGAAATTCTTCTGTGGAGCAGGACACGTTGTGGGGATCTGCCCCTCACCCCTCCCAAACAAAAATGAACAGATAGCTGGGGACACAATGGGTGTGTAAAGAAAGCATCAATCCAAATGTATTGGCAGGGGACAAGCTCTTATAGGTGTCCAGAGGAGATACTACTTCATCTGCAAGACAATTTCATGATTGATTGATTAATCTAATTATATACAGTACACTAAAGGGGAAAATGTCACCAGTAGCAATTATTACCTTTTAACCTTCATATAAATCACAAGATCATGAGAACTGAATGTTCAAAACTAATTTCAAATTATTGCCCTTCCCATAAGATGAGGAATACATATCATATAGAATGAAGGGGAACAGGTATTTGTGTAATTCAACAGCAGCTGTATTTTAGGAACTACATTTCAGAAGGTATTATGTATTTCCCACATTTTTTCACACTAGACACAATTTTTCCCAACAGCAGGCATCAAAACACAAGATTAAAAAAACAAAAGTTAACAGTACCTAAAACTGTCTTTTATCAGTGCATTGTAAATTAAGCTTTTGCACTATTAAAGTGCAATGTATTCTTTTCCCAAACCAACTATTTAGACATTTTCAAATTTACACCTTTGGCAAAAAGAAAAACATATTGGAAGGGTGGATTTCCATTCGTCTTCTTTCTAATGACAAGCTGGGCTTTTCTACATAAATACACAATATTCCACAGGTCCATTCTGGGGTGCCATTTCACATCAAGGACTAAACACAGGAATTGCTTTGTTTCAGCCAAAGGCAGAATGATTTTATTGATATTACTATTCATCAAGTCCAATGTTGCCCTCTGAAAGCCACCTTCTTCCTGTGATAGCATCAGGAATGCTGGTCTTCTGCTGCCTCCTTGTGGCTTGAAACTATATCAAAGGCTTTACTTGTAACAAAGCTGCATGGCATTTTCAGGTTCAACCTTCCCCGAAAAAAGCCAAGAATCCTGGCTTCAGACACTTGTTCAGCTCTGTATAGAATTCACAGTAAACAGGAATGCAGAGGATCCCAGAAACTCTGGTTATGTATATGTTGTCCCAATATCTAACTTTCATCTATCTTGCTGGAAAATATCAATGATCTTCAAAAAAAATCAATGACCCAGGATGGGTCTTCTAAACTCTCATAGAAAAGTGACTTTGTGAAGAAACTTTTCCTTCGTTATCTAGAAGTTAAACTCTAAAATCTGCATTCCTTGGTTAATGAAATACAATTACAAAGCCCATATTCCTATCTCTTTCCAGACATATGAAAGAGCAAAATGGAAATTTAAAAAAAAAGCTTTGCTGCTCTCTTCTCTTTACCAACTGATCTGGCACTTAATTTGGCCTAGAGAAGGCAGAGTGCAATGAGGAAGTATAACCATGCATGGCTAAGTGAAAAATATGACACACAGGTTTTATTGACTAAGGGCACTCGCTATGGCTTGTCCCATTCTATTAACATCCTGAGTGGAAAAGTCAATTTCTATACATAGGCAATTTGGCCTAGTTTTATAGAATTAGAAATCAATGTATTGTTTATGACAAAATGACACAATGGGTTTAAAAGCTCTTAAAGTCTCCATCTCTTGTGTCCTTAATATTTCTGTATCCCTCAACGAGCTTTAGTTTAAGAAGTTGCAATATCAAAGAGAAGGTAGCCTTTAAGAAAATATGCTAATTATAGATATGAGTTGATTTACAGTTGAAAGTTATCCGTGTTGATTCCTAACACTGAAATATAGAAGGAAAATCAAAATTGTTCCTGGGGTAATTCTTATGTAGGTGATCACAAAGGTGCTATCACAAATAAATATCATCAAGTACTGGGTGCCAATTGTTGTATCTAGGCAGATGGAGAACATAAGAGTTACTGGTGATGGTTTCAGGATGAATTATTCTATAAGGTTTGGTGAAGTTGAAGGAGGGACAAATGGAACATTTCAGAGTTCTAGTCATTCCCCTAGGTGGGCAGAGTGGATCAGAGCTGGATCAAGAATCCATCTGTTTTTAAGTGCTGTGTGCAATATTAGCGCTTAATATCTTCCCCCTTTAGGTGAAATGGCTCCAATATCCTGCAGAAGTCCAAGATTAGTCATACCGCCCTTTGATCATCATATTCAACAGGGGGCCCACCTGCTCAAAGGAAAAACAACAAAACACATTGCTTTATTAGCTACAGCTTTATCAACAGACTAGAAATCATATTGAACTGCAAAACTATACATTATACACCAGAAAATAAATGTTAAGTATTTAATGTCAGCATCATAAACAAATTATTTTAAGCACTCACTCATGAGAATGTCTGTCAATTCTCTCAAGTAACAGTGATCTTTTCAAAAAGTATTCCTCAATGATAACATTTAGTGAATACCTAGAACCATAAACACACACACACACACACACACACTTTATAAAACTGGTCAACAAATTGTCCTCACTGGCTGCAATCTGGACCAGCAACCTCATTGCTAAGGCTATGGTAAAGTAAAAACATCACCATCAACTGACATCAGTTTCAGATGTAGTTAAGAATGTACCACCATAGTCATTAAGCGTGACATAACCATGACTTCCCAGTTCCTGATAGCTTCCCCACTGACTTTGCTTCTTGGAACCCAGCTATGAAGGTCTCCAAACGGCAATCATGTGATTGAGGGATGCTGTAATCATTATAAAGATATGCTGGTTGCCACATGCCTAAACTGTGATTCTGTGATCTCAGAGACACTGTGACAGCTGCAAGTTCAAGGACCAGTCCTTTTTCCAGAGCTATTGAAACAGTTGCTCAATAAGTTCCTACATTCTATATTCCAAGCAGTGCAGAAAGATATGCTAATGTAAATATCAGAAGTCATAATTTATTTAATGTTTGAACAATCACTTTACAAGTGAGGAAAATTTTTATCATAAAAATTAAGGTGGCAGTTAATTTCATTTTAGCCACTCTCCTAATTAGCCTAAAAGTTGTAGCTATTCCAAAACACAATTTAGATGTTGAATGAGGCATCTGCTTCAATTTATGCTTGTTTAAGCCAAGTCAAAACTTTTGTTCTTGACACAGAAAATGCTGAACTTATAATGCCTAGTCTAGTAAACACAAAAATCCCTCTTAAAGACTTGAGTAATACTATGATCTTCAGAACTGCTGCTAACACTTTGAATGCTCTATCCCAGTGTCAATTTTGGCAATAAGTATGGACTTCCAAACTCCCAGAATTCTCCTAGCATGCTAGTATTTGAAATCTACCCATCTTAAAAGTTGCTAAGATTGAAAAATACTGCTCTATCCTACCCCATCGCCACCGATTTTAAGGTGTTAAATATGTAACATCTTCCATTTGTTATGCTATTATTTTATTTTATGAGACCAAAAGCTGAACAAGCTCAGCCATGTGGTTACTATAGCCAGTCTGAGATCCATACTTTACCTCTTGTGGATTTCCAAGTGCCTCCCCCAACATTTTCTCTATGTTCCTCATTACAGCTACTTTCTGATGAGCCTTTAGGGGGTATTCAATCCTTTTAGGAGTTGGAGCACCCTGTGTGGAGAAAAATACCTTCCTTAAAAAAGGGTTCATCAAGTTGAAACATTTACAAAAATGAAATTGAAAACAGATTCCAATGGAGACATTGATTATCTGGACATTATTATTTATACCCCTCGTTCTGGGGTACCAGTAAGATAAAAAGGAAACTGAAAAGACCAACAGATTTACAATGATTCAGTGCTTTAAAAAACCTTACATACACCTAGCACTAAAAAAGCAAGAAGCTAATAAAAGTCAGAGATGAGAAAAAGTGAGTTGGTATTTTCTTATCTATTAAATAGCACGTATCATATGAAAAGATGTTTAGGCAAGTGACTGGTCAAAAATACTATTTCTAATACTACCACCCATTTTTAAAAAAACAAAAGCTTATTTCTTTAAAGGAAGTCAGTTTGGTGAAGTAGTATCAGGCGAGAAACAAGCCGGTTCTGAATCTTGCCAAGGAAACTGCAGGGACTATTCTAGGCAGTCACCAGGAGACTACGCTGACTTGAAGGCACTATAGATACGCTTCTCTCTAGAAGAGCTAGGATGAAGAGTTCACTATTTCAACTTAAGTATTACAAGGTTATCTCTTAAGAAATCAAGCTAAGAATTCAAGTCCATTTTAGCAGCTGACGCAATTTTGATCATTTAAATAAACGTAGAAAAATGATATATATATATATATATATATATTATGATGCAATAATCAGTATCATACTGCAATTATAATTTTGCAATTAAAACACAAGTCTATTTATAAAACTTTATACTATATTAAATTTAGACATACTACCTTGTACCAAAAATTTACAGTGATGGTAATTCCTCCATTCAGCAATGACTCAATGTGATGCCACCTATATCAAGCCACAGAAGATAATTCTTTTAATATTCCTAATTTAAAACGGTTAGATTTTAACATTTCTAATACTAGTTTGACAAAAATACTAAACATGTTTTATAATAATTAAATTGTAATTTAGTTCTTTTATTCCTCTTCATTTGGGGGGAAATTATAATTTATTATACTTTTTTGTTCTTAGTTATCTAATGAATAAACAACCATTTGTACATGTATATGCATTAGAAAATATTCAGATAGTCCTCCTTCTTAGTGATCATTCAACGGCCATTCAAAGTTACAATGGCTTTGAAAAAAGTGACTTGCAACCCACCCTAAAAAATATGATCACTCTCAGTCACATGATTGCAATTTGAGCGCTCAGCAACCAGCTTGCTTTTGCAGTGAAGGTAGCACCTTGCAATCATGATTTGCAACCTTCGCAGCCAGCTTCCAAAATGCAAAGTCAATAGCAGAAGTTGAACTTGCTTAACAACCATGATGATTCACTTAACAACCATGGTAAAAAATGTTCATAAAATCAGATCAAATCAAATGATTACTTGCCGGTTGCAAAGTGGCTGAATCTCAATCAAATGACTATGGGAATGTTGCAACATGCAACAGTCACATGTGCAAGGATCAGCTGTAACATTACTTTTTCAGTGCCATTATCACTTCAAATGGTTACTAAACAGGGCAGGTATTAAACAAAGACCACCTGTATCTGTAAATGCAACTTTGATAATGGTCTGGATAATTGCTTCATTCAGTTGCTTCCCCAAAACTGTCATAGTAGATGTTTATAAGAACATATAAGGATGTGTCTCAAATGTAAATCTTATAGTAGAAAAAGGGACCAATATTTCTGCATATGAACAAGTATCAAGGATTATTGCTATTCCTGCAGGAGGCACTTTACAAACAGAAAAATATATATCTATCCTAGTCAGAATAAAAGGCACAAGATTCAGAGCCTCTGACCAAAAACCCCTTTGTTCCCTAAAATGATTCTGCTGCAGAATCATACTAGCTCATTCTGTCCCATTCTCATCCTAAATGTATTACCAATACATGGGAATATAAAGCACATCGCCTGGGCCAACTACTGTTTCATAGCCAACTATGTTCTGGAAATTAGGAAACTTCTCGTAATCAGGATTGTCGAAGTCAACCTAGCAGGAGAGAAGAAGGCATCACTGAAGTCACTGGAGATAATATAATGATTTTCCCTCTGCTTCCCACCCCAGCTACTTCAGAGAAAATGAACTTCTTTACTAACTTTAACAAAAAGAGAACTAGAGATAAAAATCACCACCTTCAAGACAATGTACTCTACTTCCCACTAGTTACTGGTTTTGTTGATTGTGAATAACTGTACTTAGCATTTGTATTTATTATTTTAAGATGTAATCAACCAAAGAAAAGCACAGAACACATAAACTACCAGGTATTTATATGGCACTGATTGGGAGGATTCTGCTATACCAATAAAAATCAAGATTAAATCTGGTCTTATTGTCTAATAACCAAGTAAATCATTCTTGAGATGTCTGAGATAAACTGCAAACATTCAGCTCAAGACAATAGCCCAGAAGGATTATAAATCAGCACTGCTGACAGCTAATATAACTTTATATAATATTATATAAATTTTATAAGTATTATATTATATAAATATAATATTTATATGTTTATATTATATAAATATATTTATATTATATAAATATTATAAGTTATATAATATAACTGTAAATTTTCTGGAGCTTTTTAAACTCAGCAAATTGGGGAACCAATTTAGAAAGACCAACAGAGGGATATAATGAGCTGCAGAGCTAACTGGAGATTAACAATGATCTCACCAGCAGATTGTTGAAATGGAAGAGATGGTCTATTTAGCTGCCCTCAAATATCCTCTCCTTTATTGCAGAGTACCCTGATTACTGAGGAACCAGGATGCTGAAACAAGCATGAGAATATCAAAGCACAGCATCCACATCCATTACATACTTTCTGAATGGTTGGTGGAATCCTTAAATGCAAACCTGGTGTTTGAATCTCACTTGGCACTTCAAAGAGAAGGCTGAGATGGAAACATTGGTGCATGATTGGCATCTCCCCTAATTTTATTAATTCATCTCTATGTGCAATTTCAAGTGACCAAAACTATGGATAAATTGCATGGAAGCTGCAGCTACTTCTCTCAGTGCTTTACTATTGACTAACTTTGACTTCAATGAATACCAGCAGGTGACTACTGGGTGAATCTAAAGATGGCCAACTCTTCTACAACAGGAATTAGTATCATTAATATCCTGTTGGAGACAGAGTTCTTGAAGAAGGTGGAGACAATGTATCTCCAAATATTTTTGGATGAAGCAAATTGTTGGGAACTAGACCAAATCCCATCAGCCAAAAACATCATAGCTAACAGTTAAGGATGATGAAATGTATAATTCAAGACATGATGTGGACTCATGATCTAGATCCACTCCAGCTTTAATTTGTATTCCAGGCAGGGGCTTGGGGTCTGATTCTAACCAAGGGTCTTCAAATTTGTCAAATTTAAGACTTGTGGACTTCAACTCCCAGAATTCCTGAGCTAACATGACTGGAGAAGGAATTCTGGGAGTTGGAAGTCCACAAGTCTTAAAGCTGTCAAGTTTGAAGACCCCTTGGTCTAAACTGTACCTTTTAAGCAAGGTGCTAAATGTCTTCATGTAGCAATGACCAGTCATCTTCTTCCAGAGTCAATTCATTTACTTCTGAGCATTAAAAGTGTACAGTTAAGACTAAGTCACATGGGAAACTGTTGTTTGTTGTTATTGTAGTCTCTTCAGCTGCTGGGAAGGAAACTGGGGCATTGTCAATTCCTAATCCTCCAACTTTACAAAGAACTTTACAAAGTAATATGTTAGAAGGTCCAATATGAAACACCTATAGACAGAATGAAGAAGATTTATCCAGCCTCACTCTTTCTATAGTACCCTCTGTGAGTCTGGAGGAGTCTACAGACAGTTGAAACAGAAATGCAAAACCTAAAAATAATTCTTTTTGAAGTTATCTACAGAGCTGTCTCACAAGATAATTACATAAGTGCTAATCTCTAGTGAACATTTTAGATTACCCTTTTATTTTATCACCAAACAGCCCTGCAGTTGTATGAGGCTAACACTTCCCAGCCTACCTCGATAAAGATTTGGTTGACTGCTTTAGTTGTCTGGATAAGGATATTCTTATGATACATTAACTCTCTTTTTTTGAAAAGGTTTTTTATTTTTATAACAAAAACAAATAAAACCATCTCTCTGTTCAACAGTGTGTCGGTTAGGTACATATATCTTGTGCACATAGTAACATTATCGTACATATCTTGTTTATATTTATAGCCATTCTAATCAGTATTTTATATCACTTTTGTCAATTGTTGTATTGTCATTAACACTGTTACTGTCTTTCAAAAATATATTTCATATTCTTTCTCTTGATACATTAACTTTCTATGATTGCGTTAAGTGCATTGTATGATCATTTGAATAACTTTAAAACAGACATCGTGGTTCAGACTCCTCCTCAGGCAGATGGTTAGAGGAAAACAAAGGTATATAGAAATTCTATAATAAACCAGCATTAAAAGTTATGCTTTGTAGTCTTAAGACAAAAAATGCTATTTGGCTAGTTGTCATCTCACCTGGCTTTGACGGTCACATGGATGGTGCACAGGATAAGGATAAAGGCATTCAAACTGGTCTGGTGAAAATAGAATACATCGTTTGTATCCTTTAATCTGAGCAAAGAAATTCTGCTGTTCATCATAGTGAGCTGGTGTCACATTTCCTGCATAAAGAAAGACCAAGACAAATTTCTGAAATTATTTTACAAAATGTGAACTTTAATTTCCAATAGGTCTGTACCATAAATTATTGGGAATGGGTGCACAAACTTCGTCCCACAATTGCAAATGCTACCAAAATGGTGCCACTTCCAGGATGGTGCCACACAGCCTCCACTGTGTAGGAAGACTGTACGATGGAGCTGCTGCTTCCCAAAGATCTACTGAAAAGGTAAGTGTCATGGGGAGGCAAAGATCCAGTGGAATAGAAAGCTGCCCCAAAACCTACAGGGACCCAGTAGGATAGGATGGGGAGACTACAATGGCCACAACTTCAAGCAAGGGTCATAAATCCCTTTGTTCAGAACCATAATTTTGAATGGCTGCTGAATGAATGGCCATGAGTCAAGGATTAATTAAATCCAAGCAACCTGGGATCATATCTTTAAGGTGAGCTGTCTCCTCTTAGGGAAGGAGGAGATTGAGGTCCACCTGAAAGGGCGCACTGAGGAATTTGCAGATCAAAGACAAAATCGCTCGATTTTGTTCCCAGTTAGATGCCGGCATGGTTGCTGATCCAGTGGAAGCTTCTGAGGCAGGTTCTTGCCCTGTTATCTGGGAACGGTTTGACCCTGTTGCTCCTGAGGAAGTGGACAGGATCCTAGGGAGTATGTGCATGAGCACCTGTATTTTAGATCCATGTCCCTCCTAGCTTGTGAAAGCTTCCCAGGAGGTGACAGGCGGGTGGACTCTGGAGGTGATTAATGCTTCTCTACAGGAGAGGAAGGTGCTCCAGCACTTTAAGGAGGCTGTGGTCCGCCCTCTTCTTAAGAAGCCATCGCTGGACTCCACCCGGTTGGATAATTTCCAACCTATCTCCAATCTTCCCTTTTTGGGGAAGGCTGTAGAGAAGGTGGTCGCGCAGCAGCTCCAGAGGTTTCTGGATAAAACGGATTATCTCGACCCCTACGAGTCAGGATTCAGGCCTGGATTTGGGACAGAAACAGCATTGGTTGCACTTTTGGATAATCTCTGGCGGGAGTGGGATGGGGGTAGTGCATCCTTCCTTGCTCTACTTGACCTCTCAGCGGCTTTTGATACCATTGACCATGGGATTCTCCTGGGACAGCTTCAGGGGATGGGAGTGGGAGGCCTTGTGCTGTCTTGGTTCACTTCCTTCCTCTGCAGCCACTCTCAGTCAGGGTTGATAGAAGGGGAGAGATCCAACCCTTGCATACTGCTTTACGGGGTTCCACAGGGCTCAGTACTCTCTCCGCTCCTGTTCAACATGGATATGAAACTGCTGGGTGAGATCATCCATCACCATGGACTGAGGTATCACCAATATGCTGATGATATTCAACTGTATGTCTCGGTCCGTGGTGAGTTAAGTGTTGCTGTGTCCTCCCTCTCGCAATGCCTGGAGGTTGTTAGGTGCTGGATGGGGAGCAACCGGTTGAAACTAAACCGTTTGCAAGACCGAGTAGCTCTGGGTCTGGGGTTCGTTGGTTCAGGGAGAATTACCACCTTTAGTCTTGAATGGGGTGGCACTACCCCAAACAGACCCTGTGCGTAATCTGGGGATTCTCCTGGACTCACGACTCCTGTTCGAAGAGCAGGTGGTGGTTGTGGCCAGGAGGGCCTTTGCGCAACTGCAGGTTGTGCACCAGTTACGCCTTTTCCTGGATCAGCGGTCCCTACCAACAGTCACTCATGCCCTGGTCACTTCCCGTCTTGATTATTGCAACGCGCTCTACATGGGGCTGCCCTTGAAGAGCATCTGGAAGCTTCAGTTTGTGCAAAATGCAGCGGCCCGCATGGTTTTGTGCAGACCCGGGTGTGCACATGTATCATCTCTCCTGCAGGAGCTGCATTGGCTGCCAATTTGCTTCCAGGTGCAATTCAAGGTGCTGGTTGTCACCTTTAAAGCCCTTCATGGCTTGGGTCTGGGTTATCTGAGGAAATATCTCTTGCCAGTGACAACTACCTGACCCATTAGAGCGAGGAGGCAGGGAATGCTACGGGTCCCATCACTGAGGGAGATACACCTGGTGGGACCTAGAAGAAGGGCCTTCTCTGTGGTGGCTCCATCTCTCTGGAACATCATTCCCCCAGAGATTAGAATGGCCCTCTCGTTAATACTATTCCGAAAGGCACTGAAGACTTGATTTTGCCAACAGGCCTAGGGAACCCAGAGAGGGATGGAACCGATCAGATGGCTAGTGTGACCTGCTGTCATTGGGGTGGGAGGGTGGGAGTTGGTTTTTGGTTTTTTTCCAAATTTTGTTCTATTGTATTTTACTAATTTATTTGATTCTTTTTGTGGGTTCTTATTGTTTTTATTTTTATTTTTTGTTTTAAATATGATTTTACATTGTATAAGCCGCCTTGAGTCGCTGTGGGTGAATAGGCGGCAATATAAATCAAATAAATAAATAAATATCTGATTATCACCACATAATTTTTAGTAAAATTTGGCTCTTGTTTGTTAGCTTCCAGGTTAACTGCAGCAACCAAATCTCTGGACTCTTCCTCTTAGTCTAACTGAAACATGTTGAGGATATTGTATTAGGTAAGATTATAACTGAGAAGAAAGCACTCCACCCAAATTCAGTTACCTAACACTGACATATTGTCCATAGGAATTCCTCAACAGGTAGCACTAAATGACTATTAAAACCAAATGACTTGTCCAAAGAGGCAAGTTGGTTACCTTCCATGCCAATCAGAAGTAAGTTGGATGTCAGCTGACCCCAGCCTCGCTTCGACTGCTGTCTGTTAATCCAGTTCCAATTAAAGCCCAGGAAATCTACCACAATTTTCCTTCCAACTGTGTCATTTAAGGTCTGCTGAAGATATAACCTGTATATACCAAAAATAATAAAAAAAGAAATGCAAATATGTGTGCAAAGCTATATCCAATTAGCTCTTGCATTGTCTGTCAATCAACTGTATAGTTCTTATAGAAACGGTAACAAAACCTAGCTTACAGAGCTGGAAAAAGAATTGTTATGAGCGTTAAATTACCAAAAATGACTAATGGTCCATGAAAAAAGAATAAAATCTTATGTTCCTAGGGTCCTGTATAAATTACGATGATCAGAAGTGTGGGTAATTCAACATAGTAATTCTTTTGGACTTCTGAACTTTCAATATCACTAACCTATACTGGGCAAAGCAGTGTCAAGAGATAAGATATACTTGCTAAGCCCACCTCACAACTGAAAAAAAATTGTTCTGATTTTTTTTTTAAAAAAAACTAAATAATGTTTACCTTCAGCAGCAGGAAAGCAACAGAGTTCTGGGCCTACACAGCAGTGTCACTGCCTCCTCCTCTGCCACCACATGAGTGCAGAATATTCCTCAGAAAGGAAAGAGAGAGGACAGGAAGGAACAGCATACAGCCAGAGGTCTGCTGCCTTCCAATCTGTCAAAACTGAAACATAAGAAAGGAAACAAGTTTGCTTTAACTGCTGGGTAATTTTGCTGGATTTGGAATGGCAGTGCAGAAACACCTGACAGATAAAAAGGCAATAGAAAATGTATCTGCACCTAGAATAACAAGGATCAAAACATGGCGAAAAGCAACTACCACAATAGTAAACAACAGTGGGAAAGCAGAGTGTGACTAAAAAGATGCATTTATGTAAGTATACATTTTACTGTGCTCATACAACAGAATTAGGTTAAAGATGCAACAGGTGCATTGGAAAGGGTTTGTGTGTGCATGGATGATGACTTAGCATGTTGGGTGAACTTACATGGCCTACACATCAGATTGTTTGTTGTGTAAACACATCAGTCCTTTTTTGGAAAAACATTCACGAGAGGCTAAAACAATTTAGGGACCACATTACAGTTACTAATATCTGTTATTAAATATAAGAAAATAACATCCTACTACAAAACTACTCCAATTGCATCCAATGCATGTGGAGTATTTCTTTTATGATAGGCAGATTACAATGCAAAAAGTGGCAAAATAGCCATGCATCACAACGTAGAGATATAAAGCAAAAATATGATATATACTGAGTCTGATGCTATGGATTATACATTTTTTTCGGTTAAACAAGCTCTTTCTTCAATGAAATAAGCTATGCATAAATAGCACAAAATATTCCTTTAAACTGTATATGAATTGCCTTCAATGAAACAAATGTTCTTTATGAACAGATTCAAGGTTCATTTTGTGAAGGACTTCCTCAAAAATTAAATTTAATATTTCAAATTGTTCCCTTCTCCAATATTTCTGTTGTGCCTGAAAAATACTACTATGTTTACTCCCTTATCTCATTAGATCTATATAACAGCCTGTTATTTCAAATTCCAAGCTACACCCATTTTCTTTATAGGAGATTTGGAAATTGTTGCTTGCTTAACTCCCCAATCAATCAAGCCCAGTACCCCTTCCTCAGTTTCCAAAAAATCTGAAAAACTGCTGGTGACCTTCTACCACTGCACGATAAAGAGTATCTTAACTTACTGCGCCTCTGTATGGTTTGCCAATTGCACAGTGGCAGATAGGACAGCACTCCAGAAGGTTAACGTCATTGCCCAGAGGATCATGGGTTGCCCTCTCCCCTCTTTGGAAGAGCTTTATAGCTCCCACTGCCTTAAGAAAGCTCAAAACATCCTCAAATATCCATCTAATCCTGGGCACCCTTTTTTTGAACTATTGCCATCTGGCAGACGATACAGAATAATAAAAACCAGGACAAATAGGCTGAATAACAGCTTCTATCCCAGGGCAGTAGTTCTGCTGAATTCTACTGTATAGTGCAGTGTTGGTGCGGTATGGGTGTGTGTGTGTGTGTGTGTGTTTTGATTCAATGTGTGGAGGGTGAAGGGTGTGTTTGTGTTTATTTTCATGGTCATGATATGCACTGAAGATGGTGTTTGATTTCATTGTACAAGGTGCAATGACAATAAACTAAACTTAAAACTAAACTAAAACCTAAAACCTACAACCAAAACCAAAACCCAAACCAAACAGGTTCTAAACCCATAACACTGAGCTTAAGGTCCTTCTGCATTAGAACAGACCCCTTTCCACCCTGGAGGTCTGGTTAAGATTATCCAAAGGAGCTACTGCACCACGCAGCAACCCAGCAGATCATTTATAGCCAGAAGCAAATCCCACCTTAGCCCTCTGACTATCAAGCGACCATCAGGTGTTGTTATTACCTTTCTCCGCCTCCCTGCTGCTCGGTTTCCTGGAGTTGTGCCATAAAATCCCTGAACTTCATCTCCTCTCTGCTGGACTTCGGTTTGAAGTTTTTCACGTTTGCCATCTTCTTCTCATCGTAGTACAGAAATTTGTGGGTGCTGGCTCGGTACACCGAGAAGTCCCCACTCCCAATATTCTCCTGAAGGTAATCCAGGTCCCACTTCAAGGCGGGATAAACCAGATTGGTGTCGGTGAGCACCACCGGCTCCTGGAAGCAAACACAGAGCGGAGGTCACGGACGGAAGGAGCCCGCCGAAGCGAAGTGACACCCGTTCCCCATCCCCGGCCCCGCGCGAGGAGAATAGGCGGCTCAAGTTCCCCAATCCCCGAGGCAGCGTCCTCCGTCACCTCGTTCTCTAGCAGTTCCTCGGCGCGTGGGTCTCCGTGGCGCAGCCGGGCGATAGGCCGCGTCGCGAAGCTGTAGTGCCGGAACTGCGCCTCGCTCCACCCGCGCAGCTCCTCCGTCTCCGCCGCCGTTTGCGGAGGGTAGGAAGCCTCCGCAGCTTCGGAGCGAGACTCGGAGGCCTCCTCCATCGCTACCGGATGTAGCGCCGCCTTCGATGCTGCAGCGCACGGAACCCGACGGGACGCGCATCCGGTGCAGACTTGGCGGCCGGGAACTTGTAGCTCTAGGAATCGGGACCCGATGGTGTTCAGCGCCCCCCCTCGCGAGGCATTCCGCGAGCTTCGAGTTGCCTGGCCGTTCCAGTGGTGGTGGCGGGGCAGCCGCTGGAAAAGGACCTGTCCGCGTGGATGTACACTGCCAGGAGCGCTGGCCCTGGGGAGTCAGAATGGGGAATCTGCAGCCCCTGCGCCCAGCCAATCCCGGAATATTAAAAACCTCTTTCTTCGGAAATCTGTCTAGGAGCCCCAAGGTTGCCGTTGTGATCTTTCTTTTAAAAAATTTAAAAATGCA
Source organism: Notechis scutatus (assembly GCF_049901735.1). NCBI lineage: Eukaryota > Metazoa > Chordata > Lepidosauria > Squamata > Elapidae > Notechis > Notechis scutatus. The sequence continues at coordinate 85,393,038 of NC_142012.1, forward strand.
TGCCGTTATTTTTTTAATGGCAGTTTAACTCCATTTACAAATATAAGTGGCTATAAGCAATCAACATCCTCAAACCTGCAAACAGTCATAAACAGCAAACATGAGAGGGCTACTTAACGGGGGGAGAAATAAAGCCTTTCTGAGCACCTTCTCAATGTTCCTGGTATTGGTTTTTTTTGCACAAAGCCTGCCTTTGGATCAGTCTTCCCAAGAGGGCATTATCACTTTAAATCTTAACTGTAACCAAATGAATTCAGTTAACCTCAGGAATGTTTCACCAGTAATGACCTCGAAAGATCTCCAATCAATAAACTACATTAGCTACAACTAGAGAGTCTCCTGATTGATTCATGTGGTGTATTGCCATTTTTAATAATGCTCTATTACTATCTGTCAATGTCTATCTTCTACTTGTCAAAATAGGTCCCAATTTAACAGCTTATGGCCAAATTCAAAGCATGCATAAGTGCCCTTAATAACTCCTCTATGTAATAGTAATAGCCTGTATTGTCATTGTACATCATGTATACAACGAAATTGGTTTAGCCTCTACTGGTGTAATCCATAATAGAAAATACAATACAACATGAATAGTATAGAGAATAATCCTTACTGTTGCGTCGAGCGACCGGTCCGTTGATTCAATTCTCCAGTCTGTTGCTGAATTCCTTTCAAGAAATAATTTAGCGGGACCCTCGCGAGGGTGAGTGCCAAGGCACAAAGAAAAGACACAAAACAAACAGTTTCTTTAGGTGAGGAAACACATCGCGCCTGGGGCAGATGGAATGGTCCCGCCCGATTGCTTTGCGCTGTCCCCTTTTATTGTGCTGTTTTCAAAACGGGGTGCGGGGTGATTGCAGGAAACAAAGAAGTCACAGGGTTAATCATTACAACCAAGATACGTGACACAAAGAGCAGACTACATGACTGATAGTTTTCGGTAGACATGTCCTAATACCAAATACACAGTTTCTAACTGACACAGACTTTGTAGTTAATCCTGTCAGTTTCAGTGGAATTTGCCCTGAGTGGTGTACGTGCTGGGCAAGATTTGTTCTATGGCAAAATAGCTAAGGCAGAATAGCCACAATTCCTCCTTTTCTTTATTTTTGTGCTCATGATTCTAGGTAGAGTCCTTTCTCCTCCCGAGTAGTCCCATAAGGTGGCAACAAACCCTTCGGTTTGTTGATGCCTTAGAACCAACTCATACGAGGAAAAGTCCTCATCCCCGAATCGTGGCTGGGCAGAGTTAACAAAATTTCTTTGGGAGAAAAGGAGTTAGTAGTGTCTATTTCCTCCTCTGACTCTAGGTCAGAGGACCATTCCAACAAGGGTTTTTTGGCAAGATCTTTTGATGCAATGATAGATGTGAGAAAGCTAACCGATTTTTGAGTATTGTTAACTTCATTATCAAGGGTATTCAAACTATCTTTCAAAAAGGTAAGTAAGCGTCCTAGTACACATGGGCCAATAGTACAGGCAAGAAGCAATAGCACAAGAGGACCTATTAGGGCAGACAATAAGGTGGTTAACCAGGGAGAAAAATTAAACATGCCTTGATACCATGGCTGACCTTGTTGTCGTTCATTCTCTCTATCCTTCAAACGTTTACGTAATTCAGCCATGGAATCTTTGACAATTCCTGAATGATCAGCATAAAAACAACATTCTTCCTTTATTGCTACACATAATCCCCCTTTGTTTAGAAATAACAAATCTAGACATCATAAGTGGACATGGATATCGAGAGGCGAATTGTAAAAACATTCCCTTCATCTCCTTGACCATCCCACTGACGCCCTCCCCAAGTAAACCCAACCATCCATTGTTTTTTTGCAAGTGTCTTTCCTTGTGCAGTAAAAGTGATTATGAGTGGATTCATTCTCTGTCCGCAACAAGGCCATGGAGAGCAGGGAGGCTGTGTTTGGGCACGGGTAATATGGATATAGTCATTTTTGGTAGGTGCTTCCCACCAGATATGACCTGTGGATACACAACTCCATTTTTACAATATCTGTCAACTACCCCACCGCAGGCGAACGAGAAGTGCCGGTACTGTGGGCAGGGCAAAAATATAGTCTATAGTTGTCAGCAGGTGCTGGAGAGCAGGAGCCTTGCTTGTCCCATGTATCAGCTTGCAATTTTTGTCTGCGAATTTTTCGATTCCTGTTCCCATTTCAGCAAAATCCATGAAAAGCGGAGGAAACCATGGCCATCGAGTATAGTTAGTGGTGGTATTTAAAATTTTTCCTTGAAAGTTAAGGATAGTCCAGGTATAAGTTTGAGGTTGATGTTCATTTGTAGAAGATGATTGTATGCTTCGAGGAGTGCGACGATAGCCAAATCGTGGAATAGCATGAAACGCAGGCTGCTGGAACAAGGTAAGAGTCAATCGAGAGGAAGTGGCGAACCCCTTGACCATTTTTGTAATTTCACATTGGTATTGTCCAAAGTCACTGGGTTGAACTTTCCATAGGACTAATGTGGTGGCATGAAAATAAGAAGTAATAGAATAGTGAGTGTCCTCTGCAAGCAGTGTGTCATTACGGAACCAGCGCCAAAAGGTGCCCTTCTTCTTTATTGGAGAGCGTTGCAAACATTCCATGGCGTTAGAGATGGAGCTGTCACCGATGACTGCAGGATACCGAAGATGGCGAGCTCGAATGAGAGCCGTAGTCTTGCGATGAGTGTCGTCATAGATGAGGTGGCGTCTTCGCGCGACAGGTGGTTTGTAGCGATCAGGAACCCAGGAAGATGGATGATGCCATATGCAGGTGGTGACATCACAAGGTGGAAAGCAGCAACGAAGATGCCATCGTAGTTTGTCCCCAGGAAAAGGTGGCTCAGAATTAGCTAGAGAGGGCAATGTAAGGAAAACGGAGGATAGTGGAGGAGATGCCACTGAAGGAGTGGAAAGCAATAGAACAGTGTGATTGAAATAGGTGTGATTGTGGAAAAACCCCAAGCAAGAATAGGAACCTATAGTAAGCGGAGTGACATGTATAGTTAAAAAGATTAAACAAGGAGAATAGTAATAGTGAACAGTTATGTCAGAAGTAGGAGGAAGGAAACGACCGTTGTGTTGGAAAACATAATTACATGCAGGAAGGAGATTATCTTTAAAAACAAAGGTAACAGTGTCAGCAAGGAAAGCAAAAATAGCATCAGGAGATGCCCTAAATTGAGAAAAGACAGGAAGTATCGATATCAGAAGAAAGATTAGGATCAGAGTCAGGTTTGCCATGGTAAGGTCTGACACAGCGAGCAGGAACCCAAAGCACTCGATCAGGAAGTTGGACAGCAGCGTAACCCTTTCCCCAGGTGATGAGCTGTGCAGGACCTTTCCACGCAGGATCTGGAAGCTGTCTGAAATAGACAAGAGGACGGGGAAGAGGGAACTACTGGCTTGGTGAAGTGGCGGGAAGCCGCCGTGGCAGGAGGAGAGCCAGTAAGATTGAGAAAGTTAAGAGTATAAAGACAAACATTTAAGATATTTTGCAACGTTGGGAGGTTCGGGGGCCTGAGCCTTTTTTCCCAAGTGCCGATCAAGGGCCTGTTTCAAAGTTTGGTTCGATCTCTCCACAATCGCTTGACCTTGGCTGTTGAAGGGTAAACCGAACTTATGGGTAATGGCCCATTTATGACAAAACTCAGCAAAGGGAGAGCTGACATAAGGAGGACCATTATCTGTTTTGAGAATTTTTGGACATCCCAACGTTACGAATGTTCGAATACAGTGATTAATAACATTTTTGGTAGCCTCTCCTCTTTGCAATGTAGCTATAATAAACCCTGAATAAGTATCTACTGATACATGAATGTATTTCAGGAGCAAAGGAGGATAATGAGTGATATCCATTTGCCACGTATCACAGGCTTGAGTACCCCTGGGATTAACGCCTTCGGGGATACCTTTGGCCTGCAAGCTACATGTTGGACATTGTTGAATTATTGCCGTGGCTTCTTGATATGTAATTCCAAATTGTCGCACTAGGGCTTTCCTGTTTTGATGAAAATAATCATGACTCTCCCCAGGTGAAGGCTGTTGGAGAAGGGGAGAGGAGGCCATAATTTTACAAGCCTCGTCTGCCATATGATTGCCTTCTGCTAGGAATCCAGGCAATTGCTGATGACTTCTGATATGGGCTACAAATAAGGGTTTCCCTCATTTTTCAACAGGGTCTGAAGCTGCAAAAAAAGTGTCATGAGAGAGGGAGGGGTAACAGGGGAGATATATGCATCAAAAATATGAGCAACCATCTGGGTAACATACATGCTATCAGATATTACATTTAAAGGTTGTTGTGAAAAAGAGACAACGCCAATAGGAAGGCAGCTAATTCAGCTTGTTGTGCTGATGTTTGTGAAGTAGTTAAACGTTTATGCCATTGAGCATTTTCGTACCATGTACATGCGCCAATATTTTTGAACCATCAGTAAATACAGTGAAGCCTTCCTTCAATGGCTGTTGGACAAAAGGTGATTGTAAAACAAAAGGAACTGTCCGCAACACCTGCAGTCATGAATCAGAGGGAAGGTGGCACGACACTTGCCACACCAATCTTCCAACGCGTCCTGCAGGGTTGTGGAAGTCTGAAAAGAGGTTCCCATTGAGTGATCTTAAAAGGAATATACAATGTAAAAATATCCATTCCCATCAGGGCTTTGGTTCTCTTACGCCTTTTCTATAAGAGAGGCCATTTGCTGCTCTAGTAAAAATAGATGTTTTTGGAGTGTGTGTTAGGTGTAGCCATTCCAAGATATGAAGATTTCTTGCATCTGATATTTGGACAATTATTGCAGTCAGTAGTTGATGAGTGGAAAGGATAGCAAGAGAAGGTGGTGTGTCTGTGAGTGCACGGTTTACCCATCGGGTGGCTAGGGCTGTGTTTACTTGTTGTAAAGCCTCTAGGTGCTGATCTGAAAGATAGACCTTATCTGCTGGATTTTTCAATCCTACTAGTGCTTGAAAGAGTGGTGATAGCATATGTGTGGTTAGAGCAAGATATGGTCGAGCCCAGTTAATAACCCCCAAGCACTGCTGTAATTGGACCAGCGTGGTTGGCTGGGGAAGTGTGAGTGAAGGGATATGTGGAGATGCTGTGGAAGCTAAAACCTTGTGGCCTAAATATTGCATCGGGTAGTGAGACTGGATTTTTTCAGGTGCTATATGTAACCCTGCTTTTGCTAATGTGGTCAAGAGGATCGGGAAGGTTTTTGGACCGTCCCCTTTGGCCCATCGGCAGCGATTAAGATATCATCCATGTAATGATATACAAGAAAACTAGGAAATTGAGATCGATAAGGCCGCAGAGCCTCATTGACAAAAAATTGACACATAGTTGGTGAATTTAGCATACCTTGTGGAAGAACTTTCCATTGATACCGAGAGGTGGGTTTAGAGTTGTTAAGCTCTGGTACTGTAAAGGCAAAGATGATCCTATCTTTTTGTGCCAGAGGTATGGAAAAGAAACAGTCCTTTAAATCTATTATTATGAGATCAAATCCAGCTGGGATCAAATTAGGATTAGGCAGGCCACACTGCAGGGGTCCCATGGGCTGAAGAATGGAATTAATGACCCTGAGATCATTAAGGAGCGCCATTTGCCAGATTTCTTTTTAATGACAAAGACAGGGGTGTTGTAAGGACTGGTGGATGATTCAATATGTCCCTCTGTTAACTGTTGATGGACAAGAAGATGTAAAGCCTCCAATTTTTCTTTGGTGAGAGGCCATTGATCCACCCAAACAGGAATAGAGGTTTTAAGAGTAAGGGATAAAGGAGAAATGGACATTTAGATAGAAAAACTATGGTAGCTGAATATAAGCCTGAAATTGAGAGAGTAAATCACGTCCCCAGAGGTTACAATGTAGAGGAAGGATATAGGGTTTAAGATAAGCAGTTAAGGTAGAATGCTTAGTAGAAGCAGAGAGCCAATGAGAGCTGACCTTAGCAGGCCCCACCTACGCCCTGCACTGAAGAAGCTTCTGTGAGAGACCAAGAAGAGGGCCATTCAGAGGAACGAATAACAGAAACGTCTGCACCGGTGTCAATCAGACCATCAAAAATGCGACCATTGAGTGTGACAGAAAGAGTGGGTTTTGAAGCTTGGACAGGCTGCTGTAATGCAAACAAGGAGAGAGGTTCAAAAAGAGGCAAAATTATAAGCGTAGCCACTACTGTCCCCTTTTTTAAAGAAAAGCAACGATCCCCTATTGCAGCCAAAGCAAGATTATTAAGAGCAGAAGAATCATATAAGTAAGGAGCGGCAACCACACCCTCTATGGTAAGGGAAGAATTGGGAATAAGTAAGACAGGTGTGGAAGGAGGCAGAGGTTTGAAAAGCGTTGTAGTTAAAGGAAGAGTGAAAACAGCGCCAGGATCATCATACACAAGATCCTCTAACAGCACAACAGGAAATGTTGTGGCAGGTAATTCAGCCTTTGTGGCGGGGTTAGCTGAAGACCCCTCAATTAGTTTCCCGAAGGCTGAGCGAGAGGAGGATTAGAACGACATTGTGAAGCCCAATGATAGCCTTTCCGGCAGCGAGGACAGATGGTTTGTGGCTTAGATGAGGGAGGTGGACCTCTGGTTTGGCCACGAAGAGCGGCCCCACCCCTGGCATACGACATTGATTTTTAAAATGTCCGGGCTTGCCACAGTTAAAACAATTGCCGTTGCGTGTTACAGCAAAAGCATCGGGAGGAGAAGTGGAGGCGGAATTAGGATCCGGTAATGAAGCAGTGATAGCAGTAGCAAGCGTATTCATTTTATGAGTGGTTGTTCCTACAATTCTACAGAGTTGTAAAAACTCAGCCAATGTCACGCCTGGCTTATTAGCGACTGGCTGTAGAATTTTTTGACAGTCATGATTTGCGTTGGAAAAAGCCAATTTTATAAGTAACTCTTGTTTGGCAGTAGAATTATCTATCTGTCGATCTAGGGCTGTCTGAGGCGACTGATGAATGAAGCATATGGCTCATCAGGATTTTGCATAATTTTCAAAAATGCTTGGGTGGACTGCGAATCTGAATCATCCACTCGCTTTAAGGCATTCATAGCACATATATGAATAATGGCAAAACTGCGACGGGGGGAATTTTGTTGTTGTGCTAGAGTAGAGGATTGACCTTTTCCCATTAAATGATCTACAGTTACTCCAGCAGGCAAACCCCTACGAATTTCAGCCTCAACACCTTTTTCATATTCAGATTGCCACACAACATATTGCGCCGAGTCATAAGCATAGAGAAAAGCATTTTCCAGTCATAAAGTAACATAACAGTATTAGCGGTGACCAAAGAATCAAGTATTCCCGAGTATAAGGAGAGTGTAATCCATAAGCTGTAACTGCATCTTTTATATTTTTTAAAACTTTAAACTCAATGTTGCTGTGAACATTGCCTCCGCTGCACCAGGGATAATAGTCATAGGATAAGCAGAAGGATCTTCTGTTTCTAAAGGCAGAGGTGATGACAGAAGATTAGTTATAATACCTCCCACAGGTTTCATCGGAGAAGGGTCAGGAAGAGAAGAAGGAGCGGAAGGAGAAGGGAAAGAAATGTCAGGATACGGAGGGGGTAAGGAAGAAATTGTGTCAAGATGAGCCGCAAGAGGCTTAGTAGTTTTTGAAGGAGAAGGGAATCAGAGGAAACAGGGGAAAAGGTTTCAGGAAGAGTAGAAGGCGGATAAACAGTGGTTATAGCAGCCATTATCGCTCTCCAAGAAATGAGTATATCCATGGGAGCTCTAGGAATTTCGTGTAGATATTTCCCTAATCTTTCCCATAGAGAATGGCGGAGAGTTCCCGCAGAGGGATAGGCTGGACAATGTGCCTCTATGTAAATTATAAATTTATTTAAAGATTTCTTAGAAATAGGGTACACAGTGGTACCATTGATTTTTTGAAAGGAATTAGCCTTCTTCACCAAATCGTAAAGTTCGTCCCTATGTCCTGACGAAACCTTGGAAAGTGAGGAGCCCATTACTTACGTTCGTACGGAGCCTTTGCCAGGTGCGTAGAAATGGGAGTGAAGGCGATGCACCCCTAGACAGAAGTCACACCGTGAAACTAGAAAATTGAAGGATCCCGGACGAGCCCCCAGTTGTCGCGTCGAGCGACCGGTCCGTTGATTCAATTCTCCAGTCTGTTGCTGAATTCCTTTCAAGAAATAATTTAGCGGGACCCTCGCGGGTGAGTGCCAAGGCACAAAGAAAAAGACACAAAACAAACAGTTTCTTTAGGTGAGGAAACACATCGCGCCTGGGGCAGATGGAATGGTCCCGGCGGCCCCGATTGCTTTGCGCTGTCCCCTTTTATTGTGCTGTTTTCAAAACGGGGGTGCGGGGTGATTGCAGGAAACAAAGAAGTCACAGGGTTAATCATTACAACCAAGATACGTGACACAAAGAGCAGACTACATGACTGATAGTTTTCGGGTAGACATGTCCTAATACCAAATACACAGTTTCTAGCTGACACAGACTTTTGTAGTTAATCCTGTCAGTTTCAGTGGAATTTGCCCTGAGTGGTGTACGTGCTGGGCAAGATTTGTTCTATGGCAAAATAGCTAAGGCAGAATAGCCACACCTTACACAAGCAATTGGGGGGGAAAGAAATAGCTTCTGGTCACCTAAACAGGAGCGAAGGCAAGCAATAAGGCACTTTTTATTCATTCCACCAATACCCTCCAGAACCAGTTACAATCCCAATTCTATCAATCCAACAATATAAAGATTTAAAAGGCAATTACAAAGCACTGCATTTACTACAAACAAATTACTTTTGTGTCTATTGAATGGATCTACTTGTAATTATTTCTTTGATTAATTCTCCAACTGGGTTGGCTAAATACTTTCCATGACTGATTACAATTTAATTACTTTTTTACAAAAATTCCATCTATACAGTCAGCCTAAGAATGACTATCTTCTACAGGTGAAACTCAAAAAATTAGAATATCTTGCAAAAGTTCATTTATTTCAGTAATGCAACTTAAAAGGTGAACCTAATATATGAGATAGACTCATTACATGCAAAGCAAGATAGTTCAAGCTGTGATGTGTCATAATTGTGATGATTATGGCTTACAGCTCATGAAAAACCCAAATCCACAATCTCAGAAAATTAGAATATTACATGCAATCAATAAAACAAGGATTGTACATAGAACTATATCGCACCCCTGAAAAGTATAAGCATGCATCTGTACTCAGTACTTGGTTTGGGCCCCTTTTGCAGCAATTACTGCCTCAATGTGGCTTGGCATGGAAGCTATCAGCCTGTGGTATTGCTGAGGTGTTATGGAAGACCAGGATGCTCTTCTGCATTGTTCGGTCTCATGTCTCTCATTTCTCTTGGCAATGCCCCATAGATTCTCTATGGGGTTCAGGTCGGGCGAGTTTGCTGGCCAATCAAGCACAGTAATCCCATGATTGAACCAGGTTTTGGTGCTTTTGGCAGTGTGGGCAGGTGCCAAGTCCTGCTGGAAAATGAAGTCAGCATCCCCATAAAGCTAGTCTGCGGAAGGAAGCATGAAGTGCTCCAAAATCTCCTGGTAGATGGCTGTGTTGATCCTGGACTTAATGAAGCACAGTGGACCAACACCAGCAGATGACATGGCTCCCTAAATCAACACAGACTGTGGAAACTTCACACTGGACTTCAAGTATCTTGCAGTGTGTGCCTCTCCATTCTTCCTCCAGACTCTGGGTCCTTGGTTTCCAAATGAGATGCAAAAGTTGCTCTCATCAGAAAAGAAGACTTTGGACCACTGAGCAACAGACCAGTTCTGTTTTTCTTTAGCCCAGGTAAGACGCTTCTGATGTTGTTTGTTGTTCAGGAGCAACTTGACAAGAGAAATACGACATTTGAAGCCCATGTCCAGGATCTGTCTGTGTGTGGTGGCTCTTGATGCACTGACTCCAGCCTCAGTCCACTCCTTGTGAAAGTCCCCAACACTTTTGAATGGCCTTTTCCTGACAATCCTCTCCAGGCTGCAATCATCCCTTGCTGCTTGTGCATCTTTTTCTTCCACACTTTTCCCTTCCACATAACTTTCTATTAATGTGCAATATAGCACTTTGGGAACATCCAACTTCTTTTGCAATTACCTTTTGAGGCTTTCCCTCCTTATGGAGGGTGTCAATGATGGTTTTCTGCACAACTGTCAGGTCAGCAGTCTTTCCCATGATTGTGATTCCTACTGAACCAGACTGAGAGACCATTTAAAGGCTCAGGAACCCTTTGCAGGTGTTATGGCTTCATTAGCTGATTAGAGTGGCACACTTTGAGCCTAGAATATTGAACCTTTTCACAATATTCTGATTTTCTGAGATTGTGGGAGTTTTCATAATCATCACAATTATGACAAATCATGGCTTGAACTATCTTGCTTTGCGTGTAATGAGCCTATCTCATATATTAGTTTCACCTTTTAAGTTGCATTACTGAAATAAAATGAACTTTTGCACATATTCTAATTTTTTGCGTTTCACCTGTAGGTATCAGTTACAAAAACATTTGACAATTGCTTTCTGGAAACAGAGCCAAGTTCAGTTTTGGAAACACAAAAGAGTCAGGGCTGTTCCATGTCAAATGGATTCAGCAACTCAATAAGCAAATTTTGCATTGCAAAACTTTATTAAAGATCTGGGAAACTGATTGGGAGTTTCCCCACATATGAATGCAAATATAAATACTCTCCAATATCCGTAGCAGACTTCCACAAAAAGGGAGCTGAAAGAAGCCTTCCTTTAAGTCAAAGCCTCTTCTTTGAGGAAAGTTTGAGGAATGCTGGGAGCTGAACTCTACACATCTTTATTTATTTTATTTGTCAATCACTCACAAGATAATAGGTATAAGTATAAATATAAGAATACAGGAAATAGGTATGAATAAATGGGGACAATAGGACAGGGACCATAGGCCCGATTGTGCACTTATGCACGCCCCTTACAGACCTCTTAGGAATGGGGTGAAATCAATAGTGGATAGTTTAAGGTTAAAGGAGTGGGGATTAGAGGATGTAACAACAGAATCAGGCAGTGCATTCCAGGCATTGACCACTCTGTTGTTGAAGTCGTACTTTCTGCAATCGAGTTTGAAGCCGTTTACATTGAGTTTGTATCTGTTGTGTGCTCTTGTATTGTTGCAGTTGAAGCAGAAATAGTCATTGACTGGTAGGACATTGTGGCAGATAATTTTGTGTAAATCCAACCATAGGTGGCACAGTTCAAGGTTGTCCAAGCCCAAAATTTCAAACCTGGTGATATAGAGCAGAGGTCTCCAACCTTAGCAACTTTAAGACTTGTGGACTTCAACTCCCAGAATTCCTCAGCCAGCTGGCTGAGGAATTCTGGAGTTGAAGTCCACAAGTCTTAAAGTTGCTAAGGTTGGAGACCTCTGAATAGTGTATTCTGCTGCTACAGAGGAGTGTAGTACTCTTCTCGTGAAATACTTCTGGACTCGCTCAATTGTATTAATGTCCAATATACAGTGTGGATTCCAGACAGATGAGCTGTATTTTGTTTGTCAGTTGCACTCTGACAATAAAGGTAATAAGTACTGAAGTATTGAAGATTGGTCTACCAAAGGTTTTGTATGCTCTAGTTAGCAATTCGATATTTCTGGAGAAGCTTCAATAAGATTAGATTTACAACCCTTAATGCCTTTTTGGCAATGCTGTTACAGTGAGCTCTGGCGCTTAGGTCGTTTGATATGAGTGCTCCAAGGTCCTTGACAGAGCGAGAGTCGTCAATACTGACTCCTTTTCACAGTGGTCTCGTCTGGACATGGGATCGTCCTAGTGGATGAACTTTGCCAGGATCTATATTTGGGCTAGTGCCCCGTTCCTGGTCTTAATAGCTCAGCCAGCTGCTTTCAATACCACGGAGGGTTACTTGCTTTTCATCTTTATCAAGTTGTGAGCAGACGTGTCGGTTGCAGTGCTCACACACACACACACACCGGGAGCGAGAGAGAGAGAGAGAGAGAGAGAGAGATGCCCAAGTTGAACACATAAAATAAGCATCCGAGCTCGCTGTGCTTTCCAGGAGGCTACGGCGGAACGAGTGAGACTCGCTTCCTTCTGGCTTGACAAGCACAGCAGGGGCTTGGAGCGTTTGGCGCCCCCTCGCGGCGCAAGCTGTTTCCGGGTCAGTCCTGAGGACAGCGGCTCTCTTCAGAAAAACTCTATGGCCGATCAGAAGTCATCCAGCCTTCAGCTTTGACCCGGCGCTCGCCCTTGAGAGACGCGATGGCCTCTGTCGTTGCTCGGGGCCGTCTCTGCGCCCTCCTCCGCCCGTTCGCCTGGCCGGGAGATGGCAGCCGCCGCCTCGGTCCGTGAGTACCTCTGCGTCTCGGGCGGTGAAGGGAGGCGGGCCTTGAAGCTTGGGCTCAGGAAGGGACAGACGAGGGGGGGGGGGGCGCCTTGCGGAGGTCGGCTGTTGAAGTCCTCCAGGCTTAAAGTTGCCAAGGTTGGAGACCCCTGCCCTGGAGGGCTGCAGCCCGCCTTGTGGGGCTCCCGTCTGCTTCCGAAGCGTGTTGTGTGGCAGGGGCATTAGGCCGCTCCTTTGTCATAGCAGAGACGTCAAACTCGGCTCCTTCTCCGGACCGGACCGGTTAATACAAGGGTCTTTCAAACTTGGTCAATTTAAGACTTGTGGACTTCAACTCCCAGAATTCCTGAGCTAACGTGACTGGAGGAAGAATTCTGGAAACTGAAGTCCACAAGTCTTCAAGCTGTCAAGTTTGAAGACCCCTTGGGTTAATATGAAAAAAAAGCAATTTTGAGGAATTGAAAAGTGCAGCTGTGGCCCTTGAGCAGCCCTTTGCCTATGGTGCACTGCCCTTTGGCGGTTCTCCCGCACCCTTTCTGTCCTCCTGTTGAGGTTTGTGCAGGAGGCCTTTCTGAAAAGTCTCAGCCGGGGATGGGTGAGGCGTCTGGGTTTCTGATTTTGTACCTGGTCAATATAGGACTAATTGATCTTTAATGGCGTTGGCGTGTAATAGAAGTAGGGCGTTGCAGTGATGCCCCAATACTGTTCCAAAGCATAACTAGTTTAACGGGAGATGTGGGGTCAGGTAGCCAAAACAAAAGGGATTAGGACAACTTAACAAAAATACATGTAAATGAAGACTCAATCTTCCAGGCCAAAAGTATTTAATAAATATTTGGTCTAGCTGCCATGATTTAACCTTCTAAGATAAAAATAATAATAATAATACAGAAATACTCACAATTGAAGAGTGGATTGTGAAGATGCTAGAGCATGCTAAAATGGTTTAAATTGATTTTGGGAAGGAACAATAACTGCTTTGATAAAAGACTGAAAACACTTCATGGACTTTTTTTTTTTAAACTGAAAATGGACGCAAATGAGTTAGTGATGTCAGGATTTACTGATTTAAAAATGTGGCTTATGGGAAGATAAAAACCAAGATTGAGAAGGAGGAAATGGTAATCATGCTAATAACTGCTTTAAAGAAAATCAGAAGTCACTTTAGATATTTTCCTTTTTATTTTCTTTCTGTTTTTCACTATATATTACATACTTTACTTTATACTTTATATTATATATTTAATATGTATGCTTCTTTTTAAGTTTCTGTAGTTTCTATTGTGTAAAATTCTATTTTCAATGTAATTAAAAGTAACCTTGATCACTTTCATTAGCAGACCAATCTTAAATATCCCGTCTGAATTTACTCTAAGATGACATTAAATAATGGATTCATATATTCTTTTAATACAAATTAATATAGGTTTTTATTCCATATTACCTTGTTGATATAGTCAGTGAAAATAAAGTGTGATCTAGTGTTTAAGGCATCAGACTAAAAAACTGGAGACTGTGAGTTATTGTCCTGCCTTAGCCATGAAAGTCAGTTGGCTACTTTGGGCCAAACCCTCTCTCAGCCCAAATCACCTCACAGGATGGTTGTTGTGGGGAAAATAGGAGAAAGAAGATTTGTTGGATATATTCACTACCTTGACTCATTTGTAAAACTCAGGATGTGTGTGTGTGTGTATATATATATATATAAATAATAAAATAATCAGACTTTATCATCTGCACTGCACATTTTTTCTCTACACTATTTTTGAGTTGTTGCTCTTTCTGCTTTTAGCTTCAGAGCTGCCCAAACATCTGCTTCCAGGGTCATACCCCAAGACTCCACAAGAGCAGGCAGCTGCTGCAAAGAAATACAACCTGACACTGGAGGACTATCAGACATATGCAGATGATGGTGTAGGGTACGTTTATTTGTATATGCAAGAAACCAAATATTATCTACAAAGATAGGAACAAATAATGTGATATTAGAATTGTGGAGCGTTGACTATATATGCTTATCAGACCCTCATAATTGACTTTCATAGTTGGCATTCATTGGGAAATTAATATATATATATATAAAAATCTAGATTAAAGGGAGATTTAAATTTGGAAGGAATAGTGGAATCACATCTGCAACATTATTTAAATCAGAAATATAAATGTGTACTTAGCAGTTTGTGTATTATTTCCAATGGTATATATACATATGGTATATACATATACCAAGTATGCTGATCTAAATCATGGAAGGTCCTGTTACCCTCACCAAGCATTTGTAACAACAGTGTGTTAATCAGTATGGCTTGCTTTAGAATTTAACTGTTAATCAGTTAATTAATTCGTTAATATGGCTTGCCTTAGAATCAAATTGGGACCCATTCTAGCCCTGTGGTTTCAAAAAACAACTGATAAATTTTCTTCTGTTTCATCAAGTGATAAATATCCTGTGTTTCTTTGCTGAACAATTATAATGTTGGAACAAGACTATATCATGTTGAATTTGCAACCAAGGAGGGGAAATGTACTAGTTTGATAGTGGAGACATCCCTAGTAGGAATGTTTTTTTAAGATAAATGTGTAAGATACTCAAATGTTGGTTGATTATATTAATTACTTTCTCCTCAATTTTTGAGGACTTAATTCATCCAGCAGTTAATTAGTCTATAATAGGGATAGGCAGTATGTTTGTGATACTTAAAAATGCACAATTCAACCTGCAAGAGACAGAGAAACATGGTAGTGTTATACTCCTGTCACTTGCAGCCCTCTTGACCAGTTATTAAGTTTAGCAGACAGATTATTATTTTTTTCTTATTTTAAATCACTAGTAAATTGTATTGTTATTTGTTGATTTAAGCACTGAAAAGATTTAGGAACAACCTGGGTCCATAAAATGTTTGCTGGTGGTCTAAAACTCTGTTCTCATATTTTCATAGTTATGGTGATTATCCCAAACTCCCAGATCAATCCGCACAAGCAAAAGATCCTTGGTATGAGTGGGATTACCGTGAACTGAGGCGCAATTTTGGAGAACCAGTAAGAAGAAGAATTAATTTGGGGTCTACCTATTTTTCAATTCAGTTTGTAATCCAGAATCCCATATTAAAATTAATGGCATATCTGAGTGCAATAATATATTTGGTAAAAAGTTCAATCCTTCCGTGAGTCCAATACTCAAGCATATTCTCTATTTCTGTTTCTCTGATATACTTTAAATCAGCACTGAAATCCCTACTTTGATTCTGGTATTGACAATACTACTATGTCCTTATTAAACTTGACCAAAAGTTATTTATTGGCCAGCTATTGGCCTGTTACATTTTGACTCAGAAGCAATATAAACAATAAAGTGATGACTTCAATATGCTATTCTAGTATTGAAGTGTCTTTAGCAAATATTTTGTCAAACAACATTTCAGCTTACACCTACTTCTTGAGTTACAACTGTAATGGAGCCTACCTATGATGGTCATAGAGTGGATCAATCATCATGGTTTGCTTTTGGTAAAACCAGTGAATCCCAGTTTTCAGCAAAACTGTCATAAAATACGGCCATGTGATTGTGGGATGCTGCCATAAATTTGGCCTGATTGCCTATCGCCTGAAGTGTGTTTACATGATTTGCGGGATGACCATCGGAACTGTGAATCCAGGTTGTAAATATCTCCCAAGTTGGTGTGTTGGAACTTTGAATGATCATTAAGCAACTGGTCGTAAGTCAAGGACTATCTGTACCTGTTTTATTTCATTAATTGAAGCCAACTTTAGATCTTTACTTAGTGATAAGAGTTTCTTCAGAATTCAAAGAAACTTTATAAGTAAAATGGGATAACTGGGGTTTTTTATTGAGAA
Organism: Notechis scutatus; assembly: GCF_049901735.1. Classification (NCBI taxonomy): domain Eukaryota; kingdom Metazoa; phylum Chordata; class Lepidosauria; order Squamata; family Elapidae; genus Notechis; species Notechis scutatus. The sequence continues at coordinate 85,409,233 of NC_142012.1, forward strand.
GTACTGATTAATAATATCTTCAGCAGCAACTTTGTAGACACCTTCTTTTATTTTAACAATTGTACAAAGAAATCAGTATAACGAATCTGTTACTGCAGTATTTAATCCTGTCTCTTCTTATCTTTTTTTTAATCAGTTGCACCGGAACTTCGATTTATTTGTACGGTCACGGGTTGATACGTCCCCGACTCCCGTTCCCTGGCATGTCATGAAGATGTATTTTTGGGGGTTTATTGGAATCACGTTAGTCATGGCTTTTGTTGGTGAAATGTTTCCAGCATACCGACCTGTGGTAAGTTCTGAATCTATATTTTTTTCAAGAGATCTTGAATCTCTGTAGTTGGGGAGATCTGCAAAAATTCCTGCCTAAATTCTAGTGCCTCATACAATTCCGGAAAAAGGAAACATTCTCTCATCTATTAAAATCATTTTAACTAGAATCTTTGAATTCCCTATTAGTTGTGTATAGTTTCAAGAAGTAGGACAGTGGTAGAATATGGCATTACTTTTTTTTTTTCAGTTGTGGGGGGTGTCTTTGGTAGATATGAATGCATAAGATTTAATCCAGTCAAGAAGAGCTGCTGTTGTTAAAAGGGAGAGACATGGGTAGACGTTATTCAACATAGATGCCTTCCCAATTTTGAGAGAAGAGAAGAGAAGAGAAGAGAAGAGAAGAGAAGAGAAGAAGAAGAGAAGAGAAGAGACTTTCCAAATGCAACTAAATCAGTTGGTTTAGGGTACCCACTGTGGGCAATATTCGCTTCACTGAACATAGCAAGTTGATCCAGAAAATTCAGCCCATGGTCCCAAAAAACAAACCTCTCACGTGAATACCATTTTAGAGCAATTTTTTTACTACTACTGGTAGCTGAATTTTTGTTCTCTTTAAGATTTGATGCTAATTGTCCTTTGCACATTTTTTAACTTTGTGCATAAGAAATAAGTGACTTTGTTTTGTAAAGAACTTGTTTCTGAATTTGAAATTTTTTAAACTTCACATTTAATTCAAGAATGTTTTCTTTATTGGTGGGGAAATAGAATCTTGGAATTACCAGTATAAGTTTCTTTCTGTGATAAATGGAAAGTATCCCGCTTCTTTGGATGAAAAAAATTTACTAATAGAAAGAATAATGCATAGTTTTTTAGATTATTTTTTTTTAAGATCTTGAATTCTGGGTACAATGAGTATATTCTATTATTTTATTTATTCTTCTCTTTAAAATTACAGTATAATCCCTGCATCATTTTAAAGTTGTCAGTTCCTGCGATGCTACAGCCCAAAGTATTCCAGAGACTTCTGCCTCATGTAGAAAATTTATGCACGTCTGATTTACTTAAAACTTGCCTCAGACTTCACTCACTCAAACAACAGCTTACAGTTTGTTCACCATTGTGATAACTGAGAGCAGAAATGAAATAACAGACTTGATATTCTGAAAACACGTAACTGGCTTTTATTGAGATTGATACTGCAGTAACGATCACCTTTAACTCACACTGGACACAGTATGAGGAAAAGGGGATGCCCTTTCCAGTAAGACCCACATATTTATACCCATAAATGGTTACATAAACAGTTACACAACACATCTTGCTTTCCAAATCAAAATTACATAAAATCCCATAGGAAAGTTGTGGGTCTTTCCACAAAATTTCCCGCACTTGACCTTGGAAACTGATTAATATTCTTTATTCAGATTTATCTTCAGATTTCCTGTTATTCAAATACCAGAAGATTATAAGAAGGTTATTAATATCTTTTAATGTGACTTATAATGTCAAAGCGCCCCAGCACATATCTCTAATTTATGCAAAGTACATAGTTTTGCAATCTTGTATAATTTCTAACAGAAAACACATTGCATAAATGTTCTGAACTTTAAAAGTTCAGACTGCAAACACAAAATGGCTTCAGTTCGGCTCTTTATATTCTCAGGTGTAATAACCAAATTTTCACCTATAACAACCATTCATACCCAGGTGTCTCTTGCAGAAACAGGAGTGTCAAATTCGTATTGTCATGGCCTTGTGACATATCACAACTTTTTTCCCCTTCACTAAACCGGGCGTGGCCAGCATATTTGCCCATAGACCCTGAGTTTGACAGCCCTAATCTACAGTGTTGAATGTGTCAGGATTGCTACTGGGACTGAAGATCAATGCCTTCTTCACTCTCCAGCATTCTCATTGAAGTCTGTCCTGAGGCTGGTTGTAGGATCTCCTTCCTGTTGCTCAGCAATATGGACCTGGTTGTGCTCTATGAAGAAGGAATCCTCTTCCTCCTCCATATCAAATTTCACTTCAGATACTGCATCACATCAGCGGGCAATAATTTTTTAAATAGAGTGAATAATGGTACCAGATTTAATTCTGGTTATTTGCACTTTCTGGTATGAGATTCTTTATTTTAAGAATTACATGTTATTAATTGATTCTTACTGTCTCCTTTCATTTCAGGGACCAAAGCAGTTTCCTTATAATAATCTAGATTTGGAGAACAGAGCAGAACCCAATACTGAACCAACGCCAGTGAAGCACTATGAGATTTAAAAGTATCTGGACTTGCAGGACTTTTTTGTTTTGTTTTGACTTTGGTAGACCTATATTTTACCTAATTCTTGTTTAAAGATTGTCATGAAAAAGCAATGATGCTTCTTTCTATGTGTAACCTGTATCCTATCATTTTTTTCATAAAGAGAGAAGAAGAATTACAGAATGTTGGGTCATTATGTATTGGACATGAGAAGTCTGAATGGCTTAAGAAAAGAAAAATAAATGTAATTATATACAAATGTATGAGTTAATTGAGTTTTGCACTTGTTAATTCTTCCTAGCAGTGGGAATATATCCTTGGGCTTCACTTAATAAATCAGAGGTACAGTAATTTATGTGAATCCTTTTAATCTTTCAGTATTCCTGCATCAATATGATCTAAAATGTAATCAGACTTCCACATATCCTAAAACAAAATAAAGTAGCCAATTAAACAAATGAGTCAAAATAATGGAAGAAAAGTAAAAAACATATTTTTTCATTTATTCATTGAGAAAAATTATTCAAAGCTACATATTTTAAGCACCACTGTTTCAGTTGCTTCAGATTTAAGATCATATCTACTTGAAAGAATACCCAGTAACAATTATCTGTTAGGTAAATGTAAAATAGATTAATTCTTGTTTTAGGTACTTTTTAAAAACCATCTCTTATGCTGGTTATTGATTGCTTGTGCATTTTGGCCAGAGACCAGTTTTAGGTTATGGTATAATTTAAATCAGTCTTTAGAAAAAGCATATAAATTTTTCAGACAGCTTGCTTTGTAGAAGTGAGCTTGCCTTCCCAAATATCAGAACTGTAAACAGACACAGACACACAAGACAAAGCATTTGAATAAGCATGTTCACATATCAGACCTGAGACTATGGAGTTTCTGAATCAAAAGTCAAATTCTAATCCCATCCTAGATGGTTGTCATACACCAATTGTATCCCTTGTATGTCTGAATTACATGTTGAGTGGTCAGCCATTTCAATTATAATAAATAACTGAATTAAATTACTGCCTCTTTCCTTGATGAGAAAATCTAAAAGCTCAAGATCATCAAGCGCTTCTAAGTTTACAGTGTTCTGAGCTTTATACACAAAAAATAGAATAGCATTGAAATGGTTCTGATTAAGGGAGGAAGAAGTCTAAGTTCAAAACTACCCTGATTGAAAGGCTGGATAATTTTTCTCATTATTGATCATTTGATCTCACTATCAGCTTCTAACAGATGTATCCAGTTTCACATAGATTCCTTAGAGTTTAATTGAATTAATTAAAGGGTAAATATGATGGTTTAAAAGTCAACTAAATTTATTCAAGACTATGGAATAGAAATTATTCTCTGAAATTTGTTAATACAATATAAGCATATAATCAAAAGACTAAATTGAATGGGTTTAATTAAATTGCTAATGCTTAATATAGCCAATAAGCAAATAGATTATATGTTATCTGGTACTGGATGTGCCACAGTAATTTGTGGTAGTTTTGTGTAGGTTTGAATTAGAAATAAATAGTCTTCTGCCTTTATGGCAAAAGTTCCAAAATTAAATACTAGGAGCACACTTTATCATAATGAAGATTTGTATGAAATAGTCCCATGAATGAGAAACATTGACTATAAGGCAAATCCATGTTTGGCTCTTAGGAAGGCAGTTCTGATGTGCGAGTAGAATAAATGCCCCCAATCGCCTTCCAAATGCAACTATGTAAGACAAATTGCCTTTTGTTTACAGGTAGTCCTCAACTGACAATAGTTCATTTAGTGACTGTCAGATCCGTGTATCTGTCATTTCTTCAATGAAAGAAGGGGGGGACTGATAAAGAAATCCTTCTTGATGTAACCTGAATATATTTAATCTTATATCAAATTTTATAACCTACACATGATACAATGGAGGGATGAAACCCAGATGGCCGGAACATATCACCTCTGAGAGAGATAGCCAGGAAAGACCATAAAAATTCCACATATTGAGATGTGTCCTGGGAAACTGAAAAAGATCGTTCTAAAAAGGGGGTGGGGGGAATTAACACGTTGGCTCTTTGTTTTACTAAATACACATCAAGATAAGGGGAGGGGTTTTAAACTCCCTTATCTATCTCTGCATGCCTGAGAGACCTTAGACGCTGCTTTTAACCCCTACATGAATTGTCTCATCTCAATAAAGGATTCCTTTTGATACTTTTTGATACGTTTTCAGAAGTTCATTCTAGTTGATTGAATGAGAAAAGTTCTGTAGCCTGACAGTGACCAAAGTTACAACAGCACTGAAAAAAAGTGACTTATTAGCATTTTTCACACTTACAACGATTGCAACATCCTGAGAGTTATATGATCAAAATTCAGACTCTTGCAACTCATATTTATGACAGTTGCTGTGTCTCGGGGTCATGTGATCTCCTTTTATGACCTCCCCACAAGCGAAGTCAGTGGGGAAACCAGATTCACTTAACACGCATATTACTAACTTAACAACTGCAGTTAACCATTGTGGCAAGAAAGGTCATAAAAAGGATAAACTTAATTGTCTCACTTAGCAACAAATTATGGGCTCAATTGCCGTAAGTCAAGGACTATCTGTATTTTAACAGTTTGCATCAGGAATACTGATTAAAGCAAAACAAAACTAGGTAAATCACTTTAAAAAATTACAAACATTATCTTACAAAGTGCTTACAAAAGATCTGTTATAGAAAATAACAAATGAAAACATGGTCCTTAAAGGATAATAAAATAGGTCATTCTTGTTGGGGCCTTTCCATATAGCCAATGGCTAGGGTCATTATTCCTCCTTGCCAATGGCAGTAAATGCAGGCAGTCAAACTGGGTGGAAGTACTGTTTACCTTTTTTTATTGTACTGTTTCATTTTTGCTGTTTTCAAGTAACACAAGCCTTGTCATGGCAAAATTCCACTCAGTTGCACTTTTCTTGTTCAGTAGAGGGCAGTATCACTCTTTTAGTATTGTCGCTCCTTGGGTGGCAGAAAGTGCTATGGGTTGAGGGCTTTTGTTGTTTCCGAACAAAGATAATCAAACAGATAAAGAATGTAGCAGTGAAGCAGCCTCCTATTACTAATGAGAAAAATAATAAGTGTTAATATAATTAGTATTTAATTTATTAAAAGATTTGTTTTGAAATGGGGAAAAATGGGTCTTTAAGCAGATGAGTGGCTAACGATGGACTGAAAAGACAGCAGAAGGGAGGAAGATCTAAGAGATTAAATTGTTAGATTGTATTAGACTGAGTAGACCTAACAGATGATGAAGAGTCAGGCAGGCTTAAGGGGGTGAAAGATGGAGATGTTGGAGACCAGAAGAGGGAAGCTTAACATTGATTTTGAAATTGTATGTTTGAGCTGGGAACTTGAGTTCCAGTAGTTGAATTCTGTATGCATTATTAGGCCTCATAGGGATTGCAATAAATTTGTTCTTTGAACCTCACTTAAGCCAAAGAGTGCTTCTTGAACCAAGTGGTTTCTTTTTCTCCTTGCTAGGGAGAACATGATTCAACATCTCTTTTTCAAATCTGATGTTTGACTGAGCTGGGAACTTTAATTCTAAAAGTAGAATTCTGCACTCAGTACAAGAGGCTCCATAGGAATTGAAAGTTATATATTTGAATCTTTCTTAAGCGAAAGAGAGAATCTTGAAACCAAATAGTTTTCCCAATTCTGCTTTGTAGACAAAGTAGAATTGGGAAAACTATTAGCAAAAAAGAAGAAGAAGAAAAAGTAACAGACACATTGAAGTACAGTATATCTATGAAATCTCAATGGAATTATCAAGAAAGCAGTAAGCAGAGAAATGCTTTGGAGAAGTTGCTACTTCATTCTTGGAACTGGGACCATCCAACAGGGATAGCATGTCTCCCTTGGCATGTTTGGAAAGGCCAGGGACTGAGGACGATGCTGTCCCAGATCTCAGGCATTGGGGGAAGTGATCAAACTGGATGGAGAGCTGCCCGCCCTCAACAGACACAGGAGGATTGGCTGCTGACAGGCAGTGGTGCTAATAGCAGCTTCCCTCTGATGAGGAACAACTGCTTCCACCACTTGATCCAAGGGCATAAGCAGGGCTATCAAACTCGCATCACGTACTGGCCATACTCATGCCTGGTTTAGCGAAGGAGGGAAAAGCCACGGCAACCCCATGACTAAGCAGTTTGACACCCCCGGCATAGAGAATGGATCCAAGGAAATAGAGCAGGGGTCTTCCAACTTGACAGCTTTAAGACTTGTGGACTTCAACTCCCAGAATTCCTCCCCCAGTCAAGTTAGCTCATAAATTCTTGGAATTGAAGTCCACAAGTCTTAAAGCTGTCAAGTTTGAAGACCCTTGGAATAGAAAGTGGGGCATAGGCAAACCCAGAGAAAGGCTACAGGGCTACTCCACCCCTCCTCATAAGAAACACCTGGAGTGGATTGAAAGGAAAAGCTGTGGAGAGTTAGTCTTTGCCAGGAACAATTGTTTTGTTTTGGCTTACACTCCCTTGGCTTTGGCTCATGCTTTTTGCCTTGCCTTGAGAAATGCCTTTTGCCTTGTCCTTTGTCTTTGCCCTGAGGACTGCCTTTTGTCCTCTGCCTTGACTTTGCCTTGTGGACTACAGTTTGTCTCATGGACTCGCTTAGCCGGGTGGATTGGATGTAAGACTCTGGGCCTTGCCCTGTGAGCATGCTACTCTGTTAACTTTCTTAGTTACCATAGATATGGGCTGTTGTTTGGAGGATTGAGGGTGGCTGCCTTCAGGGTAGCATGGGGTGGAGCCTTACTGGTGGGTGGGTGGCCATTTCTTGGGACATTTACTTAGAGCAATAAAGGAGGCCTACCGTGCCTTGAGCACCTGGTCGTAACAAGAACATTTAGGATAACATGACATGGCAAAGGCAGACACACACACCCAACCCCACAGCCTCCAGGCACCAAGACAGGACACCTCCAAAGCATCACTTTGTTGGCCCAGGTTGAAGATATAAAGCCAGATATCATCAGCATACTGCCAGATTATTTCTGCCACCTTATGTACATTTTAAACAAAAGGAGAAAGTACAGAATCCTGGGGCAAGTACAGAATAATGCACCACCCCAACCCTCAGGGCTGATCCAGAAGGATACCATCGTCAATGGCATTGAAAGTAACAACTATAAGAGCAAGGATAGATGCAATATCCCGTTCCTGACAGAGTCCTTAAATCAAGATTGGAATTGGTTCAAATAATCCCCTTCATCCAGGGTTCTCAGAAACTTGCATTTTTATTTTTTTATGTGCCCCAATCTAGCACATTTCCTAAAGAGGTGTAACAGAAACTGGGCATTTTCATAAAGCCTGAAATCTGTACCTAATGCCAATTAAATGTCAGTACAGAAATTCTCTAGTTCTGAGAGGGCGGAGCTGGCGTCGCGATGATACGGCATGCGATCTTGGAGGTCTGAGATCGCTGCCGATATCTTTGCTCCTGGACGGTCCAATCGGATCTAAACCATCCCGAAGAGATGGTGAAAGTAAAGAGCGCGTCCCTGGTAGATCCAGGAGAAGCTCTTTTTGCCAGCGGCAAAGAGGCAGCCATTAAAGCTGCTGAAGTTGGGGACAGCTCCGAAACGAAAGAGAACGGAAAGAGAGAGTGTGCCGGTTTGGTGAGAATTTTTCTTTATTCTAAGATTTGAAAGGACACCCTAAGGAAAAGAAAGAATCTGTAAAAGTTTTGACAGAAGTGATTAAGCGGCTATTTTAAACAGGAATGTCAAAGTAATTTTTTTTCCCTCATTGCTGGTTTTTCACACATGATCTTATATTTTGAATCTGGACTGGTTTTTTCTCTTCTTTTATCTCTTCTTTTTCTCCTTTTTGATTTTATAATATTCTACACTAAAGACTCCCTTTCAGTTATTTCTTTTTAAATATCTTTTTCTTTTTTTAATTAATTCTTATTATATTTTGCTTGGAAAAGGAGGGGGAAAGTGAAAGCAAAAGAAACTTTGTAACACTGCCAACTAGAGGCTTGGGAATATTCTATTTCTCTTTTGACCAAACAAAGCTGAGAAAGAACTGAGACTTCTTTTCAAGGACATTGCTATTTGATAAGATAGAGGGAAGAGCATGGGAGAGTATTATTGCAGGTGCTCTTCTGGGTTTCTATCAACAGCTCGAGTCTGGTGTTGAAGCTTATAGGAAAAGAAAAGGTGATAAGTTTCCGGAGAAGAGAGTTATAACAAGAGCCTTGGATAATTAAACAAAGTGCAGTGTGCTCTTTTAATTTTTTCTAAGCTGCGCTACCCTCCTCATCAGTTTACTTTTTGTAATAGCTATTTGGATTTTTGGCCCCTTGGAACTTGTCTTTGTTTTTGTTGTTTTTTCTTGTCTTTGGAAATTAAATTTTTTACGCTTGCTCTTTATTTTAAAGGAAAAGCCTTAGTATTAATGATATTTTTCCCTAAGGGAGTAGTCTTTTTTTTCTTTTTTTCCCTCCCCCTCCCTGGAATTTTTGTCTTTCCATCTACCTTCCATATTGGGTTTTTTTCTTTTTTCTTTTGTTTATTTTTCTGGCCTTTTTTTTTCTTATACATCCTTTTATATTTGAGACTTGCTTCTTCTTTTTTGTGTGTGTTTATGGTCTTTCCCTTCATTTTTGAATTTTTTCTGCTATCTAACCAATTGCTTGGATTGGGGTATACAAGAACCTGAAGAAATTTTTTTTTCTCTTTTTATTATTATTACTATTTGGCTTCTTTTTTCCTACTATTTTTATTTGGAATTGCAATTGGTTTTCACAATTGGATTAAGGTCTAGAAGAACCTGAAGATTTTGAATTGCTCGAAATGAGTAGGAAATTAACAGCCCCTGGTTCCTCAACTACTACTTCCTCCTCTCCACCATCTGGAGGACAACGTTCAATACAGACAATGTTACGGCAAGAAAAAGAACAAGAAAAAGTGACCCTGCACATGATTATGCAAGGAATTCAAAATATTCAAACAAAACAGAGAATATTGAAAAGAGAACAGAGAACAAAGAACAGGGAAAACTGATGAAAAGGTGGAGAACATCCAACAAATGATGATGAAGTACGATGAGAGACTCCAAAAAATTGAAGAAGAAGATAAACAAAGAGACAAGAAGATTGGAGACATTGATAACAGATTAACTGTGGTTGAACAAGATAAAAGTGGCATGCTGAGATGGGAGATGGACAGATCAGAATTTTATCTTAGATTCCAAAACATAGAGGAAGAAAAGGGACAAAACCTAGCTGAGATAATGATAGAAATATTGGCTGAAGCTTTGGAAATAACTGAAGAGAAGATGATGGATGGAATAGATGAGGTTTATCGAGTCTTCACAAGATATGCAATGAGAAATAGCTTATCAAGAGAAGTTCACATCAGATTTACAAAGAAAGCCATCAAAATGCAAATATTGCAAGTGGCAAGAGAGAAAAGGAGATTATGGTCTTGAAACAAGTACCCAGAAGAGTGAGAGAGATGAGAAGAGAATACCGATTCCTGACGAAAATGCTACTTAAAAAAGAGGTGAATTATAGATGGCTGATCCCAGAAGGTTTAATGTTCACATGGCAAGAACAGAGATATAGAATTGACTCAATTGAGAAAGCTGAATCACAGAATTTACACAGAATTTTTTAGAGGGAAAGAGGAAGAGGCAGAAAAAGAAATTTCACTAATTGAATTCCAAGAGGACTGCCAAATGACGACTGAAAAAGAAGAAGGTGCAGTAGGTGGAAAGGAGGAAGCCAAAGAACAATGCGAACTAAGATCTATGAGAGCTGTTAAACCTAACTACAAAATATAACCATGGAAGAGAAAAAATTGATTACAATTAATATAAATGGACTTAACTCAGCTGTTAAAAGAAGGAAAACCTTCCATAAATTAGAGAAATTAAAATTTGATATAATCTGCCTACAAGAAGTACATATTAAAAAGCAATATGAACAATTGTTGATACAGCCAAAATTAGGGAAAATATTCACTTCCTTGACACAATGCAAGAAAAGAGGAGTGGTTTTATACATTAAAGATATTATTCCAGTAAAATTGATCTATACCGATGACGATGGAAGATTATTAATGGTGGAAATAATGGACAATAATACAAAAACACTCCTGATTGCAATCTATGCCCCGAATGACAATCAAGAATTTTATAAAAAAAATTACATATGAAAATAATTGAACTGGACTATGCTAATATAGTTATGATGGGATATTTTAATGGAATTGTAGACAATAAACTGGACTATACAGCACAAAAAACAATAAAGCAAAACAGAAAGACCCTACCTAAATCTTTTTTTAAAATGGTAGATGAAATAAACTTAAAAGATACATGGAGAGAAAGAAATGCTAAAATTAAACAACACACCTTCTACTCAAATAGACATTTATCATGGTCCAGAAGAGATATGATATGGATGTCAACAGAATTGTTAACTAATATTCAAGAAATAAATATTGAAACAAGTACTTGGGCAGATCAATCCAATGATAATCAAATGGAAAGAACAAAGAAGAAGATCTAGATGGACATTAAATAATACTATTTTAAAGGAAAAAGACTTCATACAGTGGATGGAGAAAGAACTGGCTTTTTTCTTTAGAGAAAACAAAAAAGAAGATACATCAATCCAGAACGTATGGGATACAATGAAGGCATATGCCAGAGGCTTGATAATAGACTATACAAGGAAAAGAAATACCAAGAAAAGATTAGCCTCTAAGGCATTAGAGCAGGGGTCCTCAACCACCGGGCCGTGGACCGGTACCGGTCCGTGGAGCACTCTGTACCGGGCCGCAAAGAAAAAATTTTTAAAAAATGGCGGCTTTCTTCGCCTTCGGTGAATGCTGCTGGGATCGGGGATCAAGGACATAAATGAAAGAAGGGGAGAGAGGAAGCAATCGAAGCCTGTCCTGCTCTCCGGCTCAGCGGCTTCGGTTTCCTCCCGCCTCGTTCCTCTCTCAGTCGCTCTCTCGCTCCTCCACCAGCCCAGGAAGAAACTGCTTCAAAGGAGCCGGCAGGGTGGCTTTTCCTGTCGCCGCAGCTCCTCCGAAGTGCCCGGTCACCCCCACCCCACCCGCCCGCGCGCGGTTCAATTCAGTGCTCCGTTCTGCCTGCCTGCCTGTCTGGTTGTTTGGGAGCAGCTTCGGCTGAGAATAATAACTATTCGCCTCTTTTTATCAGCCGAAGCTGCTCCGAAACGAAGAAGGCAGGCAGGCAGGCAGAACGGAGCACTGGATTGAACCGCGGGCGGGCGGCGGGGTGGGGGTAAACGGGCACTTCTGAGGAGCTGCGGCGACAGGAAAAGCCACCACCACCCCGGCTTCTTTGAACCAGTTTCTTCCTGGGCTGGTGGAGCAGCGAGAGAGCGACTGAGAGAGGAACGAGGCAGACACCTGAGGGAGGGAGGGAGGGAGGGAGACACCTGAGGGATGGGGCTGAGGGAGGCAGGGCTGAGGCGCTCCCTGAACTTGGTGGTTTGCTGGCAGACGTTTTATTACCCAACTAGGTAACAACGTCAGATGTTACCTAGTCAGGTAATGAAACGTCTGCAAGCAAACCACCAAACTCGGATTCCCCCCCCCCGGTCCTTGAAAAGGTGTTTGTGCTTGAAACTGGTCCCTGGTACAAAAAAGGTTGGGGACCACTGCATTAGAGGATGAGGATAAAGGACTTGAAAAAGAGCTACAGAAAATGCCACAGAAAAAGGACATTAAGTTAAAAATGGATATAACTAAACATAAAATGGGTCTAATAGAAAAAGAAGAACTAGCACAGAAAATTAGAGGTGCTAAACAGAACTACTTTGAAGATGCAAATAAACCAGGTAGATGGTTAGCATATAAACTGAGAAAGGAGAAAGAATCAAGGAAAATATTGCAATTAATAGACGACCAAGGCCAAGTTTGCTATGGTAGTAAAGAGAAGAAGGAAATCATACGAGACTATTATGGGAAACTATACACACAAGAGAATATTGATGAGGAAAGAGTTAAACAGTATTTACAGAATGCTAATCTACCCCAGATACCTAAAGAGATTGAAACAATGTTACAAAGCAATATACCGATGATGGAGTTAACTGAAGCACTCAAGAAGCAAAATAATGGAAAGGCACCAGGCCCAGATGGACTTCCGGCAGAATTTTACAAAACATTACAAGAATCGTTGAACCTTCCATTGCTAGAAGTTATGAATGAAGTTATGTTAAAGAAGAGGATACCTAAATCATGGTCAGAAGCTTATATTACACTTATTCCAAAAGAGGAGGCCGATCCATTACAAATCAAGAACTACAGACCTATTTCCTTACTAAACGCAGATTATAAAATTTTTGCTTCAATATTGGCAGAAAGACTTAAAAAATACTTAAACAATGTTATCCATCCTGATCAAAATGGATTTCTGCCAAAGAGACAAATTAAAGACAATATGAGAGTAATCTTGGACACTTTGGAATACTACGAGGCACATCCTGAAAAACAAATGGCTTTGATATTTTTAGATGCACAGAAGGCTTTTGATAATGTGAATTGGCGATTCATATTACTGCTGGAACAGATGGGCTTTGCAAAAAAATTTATTCAAGCAATAGAAGCTATATATCATAAGCAAACGGCAAAGGTAATGATAGAGGGAGAACTGACATAATCTATCGATATAAGAAAAGGAACAAGACAAGGGTGCCCACTATCACCTCTGTTGTTTGTGTTAACCTTGGAAGTGCTAAATAGAAATATTAGAGATGAAAAGAATATAAAAGGGATGAAAATTAAAAAGGAAGAATTTAAATTGCAAGCATTTGCAGATGGTTTTCATTTTAGAAGACCCACTAGAAACAGCATCAAAAGTGATAGAAAAGATAGAGACATATGGAAAGGTGGCTGGTTTGAAAATAAATAAAGATAAGACAAAGATCCTGACAAAGAATATGTTATCAAGACAAAAGGAAGAACTGGCAGATCTATTGAAAATCCAGGTCACAAATAAGATCAAGTACCTGGGGATATATTTGACAGCAAGATGCAGTACACTAAAAGAGAATAATTATATCAAACTTAAGCAGCAGATAGTGCTAGATTTGGCAAAATGGAAAAATTTACAACTGTCATTAATAGGGAGAATATCAACAATCAAGATGAATATATTACCCAGAATTTTATATTTGTTCCAGACAATTCCAATTAGGCTTGGAAAAGATTACTTTGAAGATTTAAATAAAATTGTGTTGAAATATATATGGCAAGGTAAGAAAGGGAGAATAAAGTTAAAACTTTTGCAAGATGCTAGAATAAGAGGAGGATTTGGTTTGCCTAATTGGGAGTTGTATTACCAAGCTACAAATTTGATGTGGGTTAAGGAATGGATAACATTAAGAAATACTAGATTGTTGACATTAGAAGGACATGATCTGTTGTTGGGGTGGCATGCTTTTTTATGGTATAAAGGAACTAAAACACAGAGGTATTTTAGAAGACATTATATACGGGAGTCTCTGTGGTTAAACTGGGAGAAGATTAAAAGACAATGTTATTTGAAAATTCCAGTCTGGCTATCGACTATTGAAGCATTTTCTTATCCTATAATATACAAAAAGGAACAAACAGTTAGATATGGTGAAATATTGAATTAAAAGGGTGAACTTAAATCTATGCAAAAACCAGAGGAACAAGGTATAAAGATGAATTGGTTTTCATATGCGCAAATACATTCAAGGTATGATAAAGATTCTAAAACAGAAGGTTTCTATGACAAACTGACTTAGATAAGATTTTGACAGGTACTGATGAAAAGGTGATTAAAAAAATGTATGGATATCTATTAGAAATTAAACTAGAAGAAGAACAAGTTAAACAAACTATGATTGCTTGGGGGAAGAATTTTGGATATGGGAATGATCTAGAGCAGTGATCCCAACCTTTTGACGGGCCGACGCATCAGCTGGCGCCGTGGCCGCGCATCAACTGCCCGCCATTTTTGACAAAAGTGCTTCGGTGACCTCACGGACACTTTGCAAAGATGCGGCACGAGCTTTGGAGAAATGGCTTTCCCGGCAAAAGCACTTTTACCAAAAGATGGCGCAACCCGGAAGACTTGTTCGGGACCGGTCCGGTCTGCGGACACCCTGATCTAGAGAAATGGCAAAACTGTGGTCTCAAAATTATAAAATGACAATGTCAACAGCATATAAAGAAAATTTATATAAGATGTTTTACAGGTGGCATTTCCCCCTGACAAGAATAGCAAGAATGTGGACTTCCGGTTTGCAAGCTTTCGGCGGCGGCAGGGATTCGCGACACGCGCGATCCCTGCTGCGTTCGCCACCAAGGTTCCCCCGATCCGTTTGGATCTGGGGATATAGCTGCCCCATAGAGGCAGCTGAAGACAGGGGGATCTGGAAAGGGGTTTGGGGGCATCACAGGGGTTTGGGGGCATCCCCAGCCAGCTAAACCCCCTTTTCCTGAGGCGGAGGAACGGCGGTCAGCAATGGCCGCCACGAAGAAATCTGCAGCCGGACAAGCAGGTGCAGGAGGGAGAGAGTCGGAAGAATAGTGAAAGTTGCTTCTAACTGGGACAAGACAAGAGAAAGCGACCTGGAAACTTGAAGGCTGCTAAGTATGTATTGTCCCTAGTGAGAGTTACAAGCTGCGAATACTTTACAAGGGAAAGTTTTTTTCTTTGTTCCACTCTCCTTCCTAAAGTGACAGCGGAGGGAAAAAATCATTTTGGCTGTGAGTGGGAAGGGAGAGGGGAAAAAATTGGAGCAAAATTTGAGAATAAGGAGAAGATTGCCTAGAATTTTAAAGAGTTACTAAACATCAATAAGACTTCCAAAAATATATTTGAAAGGGAACTTTGTGATCAAACTTTAACTCCAGAAAAAGAAAGTGAAGAAGAAGAAGGTATTTAAAAGAAACAGCCTGTTTGGATTGTTTGGTGATTTTGGAACTTTTGAGAATTATTTTTGATCAAAACATTTGGGTGGTTGTCTGGAAAAACTTTTTCTTTGCATAATGGCATCACTTGTGGATGGATTGAAACTTGTATATCAAAAATATGAAAAAGAAAAACAAGAAGGGAAAGATGGTCTTGGCACTATTTTTCAATTTTTGGAAATGGCGGTTTATACTTATGTGAAGCAGAATGAACAACAGGATGAAGGGGACAAAGAAGAAGCCATCTTTGATGAACAAATGACTTTGGTTGGAGAAGGGAAAAAGAAAGAGAAAAAGGAAAAGAGGACTTTAAGATCTGGAAAAACAACCCAAAAAGAGAAGAATAAGGTGAAAAGGGGACATTATGTTAGGAAACAACAGAAAGGGGGAAAACAGAATAAAAAGGAGGTGGAGAGACAAGGAGTTAAAGAGGACAAGGAGAAGAAGAAGCAAGGGAGAAAGGAAGGGATGAGAAGCCCTAATGGTGGGGAGCAAGATGTTAAGAAGCAAAAGTTTTTTAGAGATAATGGATAAACTTTATTGATAAAGGGATTCTAGAAAGGTACATAAGACTGTATTTTTATATTTGTATTTAGAAATAACCATAGAAAATTGGAATTAATATGTAATTTAAAATGTGATAAAATATTTAACATAAACTAGTGAAATTTTCGTTAAGAAAAAAGGAATACTGCAATGAAATATGATTTAAGATTGTGATTGGGGGGGGTAATAATTTTTGGAAAGCATAATTGTTCCCACAAAGGCATGATATTTAATTGAAATGGATAAAATGTTTAAGATATAAATGATTGTTAATAATGATCAGACTATGGTATATTAGCGAAATTTTTCGTGAAATTATAGATTTGAAGTAGAAGAAGGAGGAACATTGTAATGAAATAATGAGCTATAATATGTGTTGTGTGGGGGGAATAATTATGGAAAATAGGGCTCCCATAAAAGTATGTGATTTAATTGAAAAGTAATGTGTTAAACGTTCAAGATATAAATGAATATCAATACTAATGATTAGATTTGTATCATTTTTGATAATATAGTATAATTTTAGAATGTACCAGACAGAATCCCAATGTAAGTTATGTGTTTTATATTAAGTATTATAAATATAGGGGAGAGAGATAAAGGCATCATACTCCATATAGTGTACAGGAAAAGTTTTTCTTCTTTTTTAAAGAAGAAAAATAAAAGGATGGCTGGAAATAGAACAGACAAAGAATAATAAATATTATGATCTGAATTGAGAGGAGATAAATAAAATAAAATTGAGAAAATTTAAAAGAGAGGAGAAGCTATATAGAAAATTGAAAATGTTAATAAGATATGAAATGGTATATAAAAGGAATATGAATTTGAATTTGTGTCTGTACCAAGAGTTATAACCCGGGACTAAGCAACTTTCAGAAAAGAGATTTTTTTATGCTTTTATGTTTTGTGTTTTTGTGTATGTATGTATTGTTTGTTTTGAAGAATTAATAAAACTTGTTTTAAAAAAAAATAGCAAGAATGTTCAAGAATAAATCTGAAAAATGTTGGAAATGTCATCAGACACCTGGCTCATATTCCCATATGTGGTGGACATGTGTGGATGCTAAAAAATATTGGACTAAAATCCACACGTGGTTGGAAAAAATGACAAAAAAGCATATAGATTTGAAACCAGAGATATGTTTATTGGGAATTTTACCTGAAATATATAGTAAAGACTTGAAATACCTGATTGTAAATGTATTAACAGCGGCTAGGATTGTATTTGCTAAAAACTGGAAAAATGAGAAAACACCATCACAGGAGGAAATCATTAAGAAAATATTGGAATGTGCTGAAATGAGTAGATTGACATTTGAAATTAGAGAACAAGATGATAAACAATTTTATAAAATTTGGGATCTTATCAATGGTTAGACAATAAAATATAGTAATGAAATATGTAGATTCTTAGAAAATAATAAATATATAAAGATGTATTCTTTTCTTATTATATCTACAAAATGATTGTAGGATAGATTTGGGATGATAATATGAACCGTCATAAAACAAATTAAGTAAAATATGATTATTTCGTAAAACGTGAATGAATAAAAGTATAGTCAAATGATTGATTAATAATGATATTAATGTATTTAATATTTGATTGAAAATATGAGAGTATATACAGTGTAATTGTAATTGAAGACTACGAAATGGAAGCACAAAACAATTTGCAAACCAACCGGCACACTGTATGTATATATATGGAAGATGGCTTGATGTTTTTATGTTTTGTTTGTTTATGTTTGTTTTAAAAACCAATAAAAATTAAAAAAGAAAAAAGAAATTCTCTAGTTTTTTTCACTACAGGGCAAACTGATCGACCATCACTTTTGCCAGAGGACTAAAGGAGACTTGCTTATAACAAAATCCAGAACCAGTATAAACCATTGAAGCTAAATATGCCCTGCACTGGGCTAATTTTGGCTTTGATTGTGAGAAATCAGCACTAAAGAAGAACGTTCTCTGTTCCCACAATGAAGGGAATAGCAATGAGAGTTGGGAATTGGTGATTGGATATGGAAAAGAGATTAATGAAGATAGTGAAAGAAACAGGGAGTAGATTCAATCCAGGACATTAAGTAATCAACAGGGAAAACAAATAAGAGTTTAGTAAGGAAGGTAACTGGGAAGAGCACCTAAGAAAAACACCACCACCCCATTTCCCTGGAAGTTAGCAATCACTAAACACCCATTGCTTTGCTAATGCAACTGCCAACTTTGAAAAAGTTCTAATCATGTCTTTCCATGATGTCATGTCTACTTGGATTGGCATGACAGTTGGGAACGTTTGTAAGGACACTAAGCAGGCCTTCCTGGCAATTTTTTTCAAAGAGAGCCAAAGGTTAGGCTAGGTAGGGCACTAGTGCCATAAGGACAAGATTAAACCCAAGTTTCAGATTTCTCCATAGCTATAAATCCAAGCTCATAGCCAACTCTTTTTAAAAAGAACCTGCTAAGTTGCTTCTTAGGATCTTTGTTTCCATTACATGTAAAGGTTCTAACAATTCCTCATAATTATCAAATCGCTGAAATAGAGCGATTGGCTTCATTACAGCACATAAGCCCCCTTTGGTGATTGATAGACATCAACACATTTTACCATATATTTTTATGTTCTCCTAGTTCTATTCAACCTGGGCATGTGTCCTAAAAAGGGTATGTGACTGTATGTGTATGGATGGATGATTAGATAGATGATGAGAGAGATGGAAAGTGATGATAAAATAGATAATTTGAGATTCTGCTGAGAAGTTAATTCCAATTAAACATAGCAAAGGAGCATGTTTCATCTATAGAATTGTACTAGCCAGGATTGCTAATCCACCTTTGAGTCTCCCTCCTGTCTTGCTTTGAATTGCCAGACTTGAATTAACCCCAAATCCATCCAATTCTAAATCAGATGTGGTCCCAGTCTCCGTATTTTGAAAAATGCTCAAAAAAAGGATTGGTCTTTTGAGTATCCTACCCAGCCTGCAATTTACTTCATGATAGCAAGGAGATTGAATAGGCATTTGAAAAGAGTCAATTGGCTGCTTTGAGATAGATGTTAATAAGGAGTTTTGGCTAAAGAAAGTGGCCTCTGTGGAGGAATGTGAGCCCACCACAAGTGGATGACTTGTCTCAAAGGTATCCCGTGTTTGTCCTCTGTATCCTGGCATCCAGATAGAAGGATTAGTGTTTCCAGATGGCTTATAAATTGTTCCTATGTCAGCTGATGGCTGGTTTTTAGTTTTTCAGCAGCAATGTAAATTAGACAAAGCCACTGCAGGGAAAACTTAATTGAGATTTTTTTTCCCCCTTCAGTTTCATCGTGTGGCAGTATCACAGATTATATAGTTATGTTAAAATGTTACATTTGGGGGCTTAAGAGCTCTTTTGCAATGGTTTTTGGTATGCTGTGATCTACTCTTGTATATTATAGTTTTAATATTAAAATATTATGTTCTTGAGAATAACTCTGTTCTTGGAGTGTCTATATTGCAATATATTTTCTGTTGTGAAAATATATTTTCATTGAGATTACTGAACTGTACTCCTCATGGCTATCAGGACTGATCTGCAGGAGGGGGAGGGAGGAGAAGAAATAATGCCCCCCCCACCCCCGAGATTTTGTGAAGGGCACTGGCATAAATCTTGGCCTTCTTTTAAGAACGTGGGTACGACAGTTTGGGCAAGAAAAGCATTAAAGGAAGTGCTTGATGTTGCCCATCTCTGCTCTCAATTTCCTGTTTCTATTCAATATCCCAAAGTCCCCTCCCTCTTACAGAAATTTCTATTCTTCAAATACCTGCATATAAACAGGTGCATGTTCACATCTTTCCAAGCTCCTTTTACACAGATGCATTACAACCACACTGTATCTCCATTCTCAATCGAGGGGACACCTCCAAGTCCTCACACAGAGACTTCTTCAGAAATCAATTCCTATCAATATGGAAAGGGAGGGCGATAATCAAATAATGCCCAGCCTGGAGTGATTGGACTCTACTCTCACATTGAAGTAATGCTGCTAACTTATAGCTAGAAGCTCATGGGCCTCCTTTCTGCTTGTAATAGTGGGCTCTCAATATGTAGCCCAAGGGTGGTGTGGGTGTCTCTGCCTTGGTTAAGCCAGCTGGGGATGTGAGCATATCCTCACACTCAACAGTGTCTGAAAATAAGATGATATCTTAAGAGTAGATTGAGGCTTTTCAGTTGGATAAAGGCAGAAGGGGCTGAATTGTTCGACCATTTGTGTTTGTAAAGGCACTTGCTCTGGGCACAATACTTGCACTAACTTCTATTGAGGGAACAGTGTGAGTTCCTGCAAAGTCCTTTCCCAAAGTGTCTTTGAAGCGAGAGCCCATTGAAAGAAAGAAAGCCCTGAAGAGGGGATTAGTTTATTCAGCAGCTGTGAATTTCAGTGGGAGGTTGATGAACTCCCAAGGCTTTGTTTAATTCCTTCCCTCTTATAAATGGCCCTGCTGGAGTGAGAGACCCACAGGACTAAACAAGGAAGAATCCAAACAGCAGGACGCTGTGTACTTGCCACAAGGACTTTTCCCAAACACTTTTGGAGAAGGTGTTGTGAAGAAAGGCTGAGGGGGGATTAGCATGAGAAATGGACTTTCCATCAACTACACTGAGGGGAGGGGAAAGACTCTTGGTTGTCTCTCTCCTCTCTCTCTCTCTCTCACACCCCTCAAAGCCAGTTAAAGAGGTTTTGATTGGGAGCAGCTGGTTTTGTGTTGCCGGGTATGAGCATGGCCACCTGGGGAGGCCAACGTAAATATTTCTCCTGAGAGGAATCCACCTTCATTAAGCGATGAATACGTGGAAACAACCAATATGAGAGCACAATGGACCACTGCCTTGGCCACTGGGAAAGTTGTTGCTCCAGGCGACCCTGGGCTGGCCCCAGCCTGCTGCGAGGGTCAACCTGGGGTGCAGCTATTCTGCTCTGGGTTTAGGGAAGAGGGAAAGGGCTGCCCTGCTGAATCTCATCCCTCTGACATTAGTCGGGAAGGGGACAGGTTGCCCCTTACCAGCAGATGGCACTGTATGAATGGGCCTGAGGCCACAATGGTGTGGAAAAGAATACTGGCCCTGAAAGGAGAGGCCACACTGGTCCAGGGCTCAACTCTCCTGCTTTCTTAAAAGGGTGATGCTCTCATGTTCCTTTTGCTTCTCTTTGCCCAGCTAGGAACTGGCCTCATGAAAGGGAAAGGGAGAAGCAGGATTTCAGGGGAGGAACATGCAAGAAACCAGTTTTCTGCTCAGGGCAGAGTTGGGCTTTTGATAACTCAGTAATGGGGAAAAGAGGATGTGCTGGTTTGGGAATGAGAAGCACATGGTTAACAAGTAGCTGTGGCTGTGTCTAATATTTGGGGCCTTTCTTAATGTATTGCTATTTCACTTGTTTTTAGTTGGACTTGTTACTTAAGACCTGTTCACTGAGCAAGGTGAAGCATTGCTAAGCCAGGGCTCTTCCCCACAAAGGTGGAAGACACAGGTAGCAACCACCCTTTTTGCATCTGAGCATCTGAATGGAGCCGTATCATAGAGTATTATGTGCCTATTGTTTTTCTGCTGACCAGAAATTTAGAATGTGGATCTCTCAGGCCATAACTCCAAATTAGGTTTCTAGCTGAAAAGAGCTCATGTGGAAGAAAAGACCTATCATGATCTTCCCATCACAAGATCCTCAAGTTGAAAGGAACCCTGGATGCCATGGAATCAGATCCTGCTGGCCTTCCCTTCATACAAATTTTGGGTGCTGGACCACAAGGCAATTTTCAAAACTCTACTATGACATTCATTACAATATACAAGTAATCAACCACAATTGGGACCAGAATTTCTATTGCTAAACAAGGTGGTTCTTAAGTGAGTCACAGTTGATTTTACAACCTTTTTTCTATGATTGTTAAATGAATCACTCCCGTTGTTAACTGAATCATGCAGTATAATAAAATCCTGGCTTTCACTATTGACTTTGCTTGTTGGAAGCAGGAAAGGTCATAAATGGGGATTCATGTGGTCCTGGGATGCTGTAGCTATTGTAAATGTGTATTGATTGCCAAATGCCCAATTTTTTTAAATCATAGGACCTTGAAAATGCTGCAACTTTGGAAATTTAAGGACCAGTCACAAGAGACATTTTTCAGTGCAAGTCACCTGCAGCCCAGATAAGATCTTTATTGGAGCATCCAGAAACATCAAGGCAATTCTATAGTCTGCAGGCATCAGTCAGTCTGACTTCACCTGCTCTCTGCAATTTACTTCAAGAAAAGGACTTTCAAAATTGCTGAATAAAGTTCATCCCAGAGCCAGTATTTTTTCAGGTTGGAACCTCAGAAACAGAGTTTACTGTTATGCAAGCCATACATTTAAAAAAGTGGGTAGAGCTTCAATTGCACCATACTAGCTGTACCTTTGGCTTTTTTGTCATACCTTGTAGACAGTCCTGTGTAGGAGTCACTGATACTGATGTTTTACCATTAGGAAGAATTTTATTGTTGCAGGATCCAATCTGTGTCAGTCACCTGTACCAGAGGTTTGGTCTTCCAAGCTTTCGGGCTCATGTGTCACACACTCTGTTAGAGAGGAGTTTCCTGAGGATGGGCTCCAGCACAAGTCCAAAAGCTTAGAAGACTTAACCTCTGGTCCCGGTGAGTAGATCCTGCAACATTGTCTTGGGACAGGTATATTTGCTTTCATTTGTGAGCTTTATTGTTATTAATCATAATCCATTAGCATCCTGTAACTGTTTTATTATTTTGAGTTCTGGGGCTATAAGAACATCTTTTTTTGTTGTTGCTGTTGTTGTTCTACACCTTGTCAGGACTGGGTGCAGCTATCATATTCTCCCTACAGTTGTCTATTCTCAATGCTTCCTTAGTCTCATCCTCATTGTCTCCCTTTGCAACCAGTTTGTCAGAAACTTCCTTGAAGTCAAATACCAGAACTAGGCAGCAGAAACGGATCAAAGCAGAATAGAGTGGAATTATTATTTCCTTGACTTGGGGGCATGGGGAACATATGAGTGCAGCATAAAATTATAACTGTCTTTTTTGCAGTGCTTGTCCAGGTTTTGAAGCTTAGATCTTGCAGCCTTATCATGTGCTAAATTTCCTATCTGCATCCTTCTAGGCGATTAGCTTGTCATACTGTTCTGAAATGTATAGTATGGTCTCATATGAAGGAGGTCTCTTGGTCTGAGAAATTTTAGGTCTGAGAAGCAGAAAGGATGCAACAGGAATGAATATAACCAATTGAAGGTTGGTCACATTCTCAGAAATCTCTGATGCCAGTTATAGCCACATGAATTTGTCCACTACATTTTAGATTGAGGGCTGAAAGCATTGACCTCACTCTTATTACATTTCATGACAATCTTGTATAATAGGATTTTCACACATTGAAAATGATTTAGAAGTATTTTAATTCATCCTTGAATGCAGTACCCCTCAGTTACCCACTAAAGTAGCCGGTCATTTTTCAGGCCTGAAGAAACTTGCCACTGATGTTAAGCCTTGACTTAACTTAATGCAATTCTTAAAGCAGCCACACCACCATGCTATTATTTCAGATCAGTGAAGAAGTCTGAAAATCAACAGATTGCTTTAATGAATAGCTGAGAGGTGCTGTGCTCACCCCTGACATAAGAACCCGCTGAGTAATTTTCACAGCATGCTGAATCAAATTTTATTTTTTTTAAATAAACTTTATTAGTCTTTTATAACTTAAAAAAACAGAATACAAATATCTTAACTTCAACAGTTTGTGGCATTCGTCTTATACTACTATTTTGTGGATTATTTTCAAATATATACAATTTATGCAAATGTAAACATTAGTTTATATGTTGCTTATCATTAATTTTTTCATCATCCATTTGTCTATCTTTGCTCAATCCAGTCATACCCTTTTTCCCAAGTCTTATAATACTCGGTCTCCTCTTGTAACCTCAGAGTTAATTTAATCAGCACAAGTCATTATTTTTTGAATGATCAATTCATGTGGTGGTATACATTTATGTTTCCAGCACTGGGTGTAAGCAATTCTGGCTGCAGTTAGAATATGTAGTACTATATATTTTATATTTCTCCCGTATTTCTTTTTGAATATCCCCAATAAAAATAGTTCCGGTTAAAATAGTTCCGGTTCTAGTTCTATTGGTTCATTAATAATCTCTTGCAACCATTGTTTAATTTTTAACCAATATTTTTGGGTCTCCGGATAGGACCACCACATATGGTAGAATGTACCTTTTTTTTTTTTTTTTTGCACTTCCAACATGCCGGATTCATGTTGGGATACATTTTTGCTAATCTCGAAGGAGGCAGATACCATCTGTAAAACATCTTGTAAGCATTCTCTTTATACGCAGCTGATTTCATTAATTTATAATTTCGATTCCACATGCTTTCCCATTCTATCAAATTTATGTTATGACCAATATTTTGGGCCCAGGCTATCATGCATCTTTTAACAATCTCTTCTTCCAATTCTATCTCCAACAAATACTTATAAATTTTTGTAATTTTTTTTTTTTTTTGTCTGGGCCTATTAAGATGTTGTCTAATTGTTGTGGTTTCAAATATATTCCAAAATATTTTATGTCTTTTTTGTACCTATTTTGTAACTGAAGAAATGCCCACCAGTCAATATGTATCCCTTGTTTTTGGAGGTCTTGCATCGATTTCAAATTTCCTTCTGCGTCTAATACATATTTGTATTTTGTCATCTTACCTAAATCTAGATTATTTGGATGAATCATGGCCTCCATCATGGATAGCCAAATTGAGATCTTCATATAATGTCTATTTTTAATTTTGATCCAGTTTTGTAATAGAGAGTCCCTAATAAAATGCCTAGGAAAATACTGTTGCTTTCTAGTTCCTGCCACTTCCCCATATCTTTCTAGTTCGCTAATGATCTCTTTCCCTGTCTCTATTGGGTCTTCAATAAGAAACACCATATCATCCGCGAAAGCTTGCAATTTGTATTCTTCCTTTCTAACTCTCGGCCCTTTTATTCCAGGATTTTGCCTAATTCGTCTTAATAAGGTCTCAAGTGACAATATAAAAAACAGAGGAGAAAAGAGGACAGCCTTGTCTAACTCCTTTTCTTATTTCTAAGCTCTGGGTATTTTCACCATTAACTATATTTGCCTTTTGGGTAGAATATATTGTTGTTATTATGTTCTCAAATTTAGTTCCTAGGTTCATATTGTAAATTTGTTGTATCATAAATTGCCAGTTCAAGTTGTCAAATGCTTTCTGAGCATCCAAAAAGACAAGGGATACTTGTTTCTCCAGGTGGGCATCATAATATTCCAAAATATCTTTTACTATCCTTATATTGTTCCTAATTTGTCTATCTGGTAAAAATACATTTTGGTCTGAATGAATACATTCATTCAGGAGTCTCTTCAATCTATTCGCTATTATAGAAGTAAATATTTTGTAATCGGCGTTCAATAGAGATATTGGTCTATAATTTTGGATTAGTCTCAGCAAAATAAGCGCATCCCTCCGTGACTCTGGCATTCTGGCTTCTAACAAAACCTCATTATATAGGTCTAACATCAGTGACCTTAGTTCTTCCATCACCTTATAGAATTCCCCTGGGAGACTATCTGGCCCTGGTGTTTTATTACTTTTCTGGTTTCTTATTGCATGATCCAATTCTACTATGGTTATATCTTTGATTAAGTTTTCCTTCAAATCTTCCGCTATTAATGGGCCTCCTTCCTCTCTCAGATATTCTCTTATCTGTTCTTCATCTACCTCTTCTTTTTTATACAGATTCACGAAGTATTGGTGTACAATCTTTTTCTTTCTTTCTATTGTGTGTTGGTATTCTTCGTTTTCATTCTGTAGTTGATAAATTGTTCTTTTTCTCTCTCTCTTTCTTAAGCCTATAAGAGAGCCATCTTCCCAGTTTATTTGCTTGTTCAAAAAATGTTTGTTTAACTGTCTTTAAATTTTTCACCATTTCTTCCTGCTCTACTAAATTAAGTTTATGTTTAGTTAAAGTCAATTGTTCTTTTAATTTGATATTTGTGTGCTTTTTGTAGTTGAATCTCTATTTTTTTAATTGTTTCCTGCAAATTATTTTGTTGAGACCATCTTTCCTTGTTCTTTTTTGCTGTGTAAGATATTATAATCCCATGGGTAAATGCCTTTGCAGCGTCCCATAAGTTCTGTGTCGATGTATATTGTCTATTATTTTCCTTAAAGAATAATGTTAATTCTTCTTGAAGTTTCCAGACAAATTCTGTATCTTTTAGTATTTGGGTATTTAAGGTCCACCCTTGTCTTGTTTTTTTCCTACCCCTCCAACTTATTTTGAGTGGATTGTGGTCAGCACAGAAATTTGGTAGTATTTCTATATCCTCCATTTCTCCTCCTATTTCTCCGCCCATCCAGGCCATATTGATGTGTGACCACGATTGATGTGGATTGGAGTAGAAAGTTGAATTGTCTTTTTTTCTGGATTCAATTTTTTCCAGACATCTATCAAAATAAATTCTGTAATAATTTCAAGACATGATTTTGGTAACTCTCTTCTCTTCTTTTCTTTTCTTTCCTTTTTTCTTTTTGCCCCTATAATTTTTTTGTGGTCTGCTATTGCATTATAGCCTCCTATTATACAAATATTTCTTTGTTCTAATTCAATAATTTTCTTATGTAATATTTTATAAAATTCTTGTTGATTTTCATTAGGTGCATAGATTACTAATAATAATACCGATTTGAGGGCTATCCACACTTCCATCATCAAAATTCTTCCATTGGGATTTGCAAAAATAAAATTCATTTTTATTTCCTCTTTGATGTATATAGCTATTCCTTTCTTTTTGTTTAAATCTGCTGGGGCAGTATATAATTTCCCTAATTTGGGTCATTCTAAATGTTTTCCATCTACTTTTTGGATGTCTCTCTTATAAACATATTATATCTACTTTTTGTTTAATTAATTTTGCTAATGTTCTTTTCCTCTTTGTTGCTGAATTTAAACCATTTATGTTAATAGTAATTTCACTTCTTCCCCCATTCTCTTAGTTGTATCTATTTCTTTGTCTTCTGCTCACCCTTATCTCTCTTCGTGTTCTAGTTGTTGTTTTTAGGTCTTCCTGTTCCTGTTGTTGATGATCTGTCTTTTCCGTTCTCTGATCTTCTTCTTTCCTCCCTTGTTGTTGTTGTTCCTGTTCTTCTTGAGTGTTTGATTCAAGCTTTTCCTTGCTGCTCTGATCTTCCGGACCAACTAGTTGGTATAGTAATCTTGGGCCTTATCTCGGGTATCAATTTTACTTTTCTTTTTTCCCCATGTGATAAGCATCCCTTCTGGAATCAGCCACCAAAATAAGATATCCCTCTTGTTCAATTTTGCAGCCAAGAATCTATAGTCCCATCTCTGCTCCCTCACCCTTCTCAGGATCTGTTTTAATATCTGAATTTCCTTTCCCTTGTAGATAACAGGTTCATCTCTTGTTATTCTGTATACCATATCCCGGACCTTTCTCCTTGTGAACCTTATGTGGACTTCCTTTGGCAATTTATGCCGTTTGGCATAACTTGTGCTCACCCTGTAAACATTGTCCATTTTATTCAATATTTCATTTTTATCTCTTCCTAATGTTTCTGCTAAGATTTCCGCATCACCAGTTCCAGATCTTCTTCCTTGGAATCTAAGATACAACACTGCCCAGTCCATCTCTAAGTGAATCAGGAAATCTTCCAATTCTTTGTTTGTTATTTTCATCTGTTGATCGACCATTTCTAATCTTTTCTCTTTTCTTTGTTCCATTCGTTTTTCAACTTCTTTTATTGTATGTTCATTCTTTTCCAGGGCCTGCTGAATTGAACCAACTTTCTCATCTAATTTAGATATGTCTGATTTCATTTCACTTTTTAATTTTCCCATTTCTTCTTTGACTTCATTTATATCAGCTGTCATTTCTGTATGGTTCTTTATCATTGTTTCCTGGAGTTTTAACATTGATTCCTGTAATGTAAGTAATGTAGTTTGTATGTTAATGTTTGAAGCCAAATTCTGTTTCTCTGCTGTTAGCATCCCTCAATTGTTTTTTGTGTCAAGGGTGAAGCTACCGTCGTTGAGGTTGTTGACATTGGTGTGGTTTTTTTCTCGGTTTTCACCGTTATAGTGGTAATGCTTGTCATTTCTTTTAATATTTCAGTCTGTTTTCTTAAAATACTATAAATGTTATCTCAAATCAACATTAAATAATATAAGTAATATGGATTACTAAATTTAAGTATTTATCAATGATATACTTCTAATAATTGTAATTGCTAAAACTTTCAATTTTCCTGTTTAAGATCAACACTTATCCCCCCTATTAATATTTTTAGATACTCAATTTATCTGACCATATAAATATGTTTATATATAAATATGTAAGTATATAAATAGATATATAAACTGTAAATATAATAAATAGAAATACCACGTCCCCCCCTTATTAATTAAATAGAAAATTAATCTAAGTGTTTAAATATAAATATATGTAAATGTATGTAAAAGTTGTAAAAATGTAGATATATAAATATAGATATAAACTGTAGATATACTGAATATAAATACAATTGATTAAGTACCAATAAATTAGATACTGTTAAATTAAACACAATATAAACTAATATAGATGTTTAGGCTCTGAGCCTCTAATCAAAACTTACTGATTTTATCTATTCTTAATTTCTATCAAGTAATTTTCTAAATATCACTCTATTAGTAAATTTATGTAAATGTGAACACTTATTTCAGTAGATCTTCAAGTCCCTTGTAATCAAAGAGGAGAATGTCAATAATCCAGTAGTTAATCAAATAATACACTCCTCACCATGGCTTTCCACCAGTTCAGTTCTCTTATCTTTTTTTTTTTTTTTTGTAAATTTTATTTGAGTTTTCACAAAGAGAAAAAAAAATACAAATAAAACATCTTTTTTGAAAGCAGCATAATCCCGGGTTACATTTCTTCGTACAGACACAAACTCAGGTTCATGCTCATTTTTATATTCTATTCCATATCTCATTACTATTTTACATTTTCTGCATAGCTTCTCCCCTCTTTTAATTTTCTCAATTTTATTTTAATTATCTCATCTCAATTCAAATCATTGTATTTATATTTTTTGTCTGTCCTGTTTCAATTATCTATTATCTTTTCTCATTAAACAAAATTTCTCCTGTAGTTACTGATTGGAGTATGACGCCTTTATATCTTTTCCCTAAAGTGTAACATTCAATATAATACATAACTTCCATTCGGATTCTGCTTGGTACATTGTTAAAATACACACTGTATTCTTTAAAAAAGAAAAAAAATTATACATGTATATAATTAAAACAACATTCCATCCCAATTCAATTCTATCATTAATATTAATATTCATTAAAGTCTTAACATCTTTAATATTACTTTTCAATTAAATATCATACTTCTATGGGAACAATTATAAGGTTTCCATAGTTAATTCCCCCCCTCTTCACTTATATTTTATAAAACATTAACTAATTAAAATGTTCCCGTTCCTTTCTAATTCAATTTTCTCATTTATTTTATTTCACTTATTTTATTAACAAACATTTCACTAAATTACACTAACTATTTTATCCCTCATTTTAATCATACGTTGTTTCCAATTTTCTAAAGTTATTTCTATTACTAATATAACAATACAATCTTATGTACCTTTACAGAATCCCTTTTCAGTTAGATTTTCACCCATTATCTCTCAATAGGTCCTGTTTCTCTATATCTTGCCCCGGTCCTTTGTAACTTCTTTTCCTTTCCTTCTTCCCTCTCTTCTTCTCTCTCCCCTTTTTACCCCCTTGTCTCTCTACCTCTATTTCTCTCTTCTGTATTCCCTTTTTCTGTTGCTTTCCAGTATTATACTTATTTTTCGAATTATTTTTCTTTTCTTTGGTTGTTTTTTTAAGTCTTAAATTCTCCATTCTCTTTCCCCCCCTTTCCTTTTTCTTCCCCACATAGAATTACTTGTTCATTAAAGATGGCTTCTTCTTTGTCCCAGTCTTCTTGTTTTGCAGTCTTTTCTTGTTGTTTCTCATAGTTCCAAATCTCCATTTCTAAGAATTGAAAAACGAAGCCAAAAGAACCCTTCCCTTCTTGTGCATCTTCTTTGTACTTTTTAAGTTCCATTTTCAATTCATCCAGAAGTAGTGTCATCGTATAAATTTTTAAACAACCACCCGATTGATTTTAGTCATTCAAATATAATAACCAAAAATCCAAAGATCACCAAATAATCCAAATACACGCAAGCTGTTTCTTTTTTGCTCTATTTTTTCCCACTTTCTCTTCCTGGGGTTACTATTTAGTTGCAAAGTTTCAGTTAAAATGTATCTTTTAGAAGTCTTGTTGAAGTTTTACTTTAGATTCTTTTTAATTCCAGGCAGTCTCCTCCCTCTTCCAGATCATGCCCTTATTCTTTTTCTCTCCCTTCCTGCTTATGAAAAAGAAAGTTTTTAATGTCCAGAAATCTTTATTATCACTTTGGCATTTTGTTTTATTTTCATCTTAATTGCCTATTGATGTCAAAGCGGATTTTTCCGATTTCTTATTTAAGTCTCTTAGTTGTCAGTATAGGGAAGGAGAGAGAAGAAGAAAAAAAAGCCAAACCTTTCCCTTTTCACTTTCCTTCGCTGCTTCCAACTCTTCTTTGGGAGCGATGTTATTTTTTGTAAATTTAAATTCCAGGGTACCTTGGTTGTTGCTTTCACAATTTAACCCGGTCAGCCAAAACTTTCACTTCTTATCTTCCTCCTGCACATTCTTTTCTGGTCAAGTTCTTCTTTGTGGTGGCCATTTCTGACCACCGCTGCAACTGCCTTCAGGAAAGGGAGTAATGGCCAGTTGAGGAGGAGAGATGCAGCTCTCCTCGACCCTGCTGGCAGTCTCCCCCCTCTTCACCACCTCTATGGGGTGGCTTAGCCCCGAAACCAGCCGGCTTGGGGCGCTCCAGCGGCGAGCCCAGACAGAAACCGCGCACGATTGCAGTTTCTGTCTGTCGCCGAAGCCCTTCAAACCGGAAGTCCTGGCTCTATTACAGTTTAACCACCACAACACACTAACTTTCTAGATCGGTTGTTGGATTGTGACTTTGTTGTTCTCTTATCTTAAAGGCAAGTTGCTGAGTAATAGTTGCTCTCCTCAATGGACGCCTCCGATATTCCAGCTGCTTCTCTTGTGTTCATCACTTCCTTAATAAAGTTCCATAACTGCAGCCTAGTAACTGGTGCTTTTCACTATCACGTCTTTTGTTCTTTTAGGTCTAAAAGGCTTCCTGGATCTTCATTCTTTTCCCTTTTTTTTTGTTCATCATGATCTCCTAGCTCCTCTCTTGGGCAATCTGCTGCTCCCCGCTCTCTCTGATTGATCTCACCCCCGCCTGTTCGCCACTCTTCCGGAGCTCCAATCAGCCTTCCCTTGCCTCTTTCGCCCTCTGCAGTTTATGAACTTTCTTCTGAGCTGCCTCTGTTCGCCACAATCACTCTCTGCACCATCCAAACTAATCTCTGCCACAGCCTGTTTCCAGTCTTGCTTTTCCCTGTCAGCTGGGCTGTCAGGACTTCAGAGCCACCATTCAAGGGTGGCAGCCTCTTGCATGCTGGGCTCAAAGGGTTTCTCTTTGTCATGGGAGTGGTCACCCTCCACCGCTCTGCTCCTCAAGCTTCCTCACACCATTACAATTCTCTTTAGGATTCGTGTACCCCACAGGATCACTCTAGCATCAAGAAAAGGGGGTGAAGAACAGAGCCCGCTCTTTATCACCTCTTCTCGTCCTGATGTCACAACCGGAAGTTCATCAAATTTCAGTCACAGAAGCAGTTGGTTGTCCATTTTTGAGAGGTTAGAGAGTCCAAACTCTGGAGGCCTTTTTCCCTCATTGGGCCAGTATTCTGCAAATTCCTTCCATGGAAAGGCCCCATAGAAGTTGCCCCCAAGTTGCTTGAACCATAAGATGGGTGGTAAACAAATTACATAAACTGTATTGATAAATAAAATTATAATAAACTTGATAAGTAAATAAGAAATAAACTTATTCACATTTTGAAAAGTGCAGAAAATAGAATTTTCCAAGAAGGCACTTGAACTGTGATACTAGGATGCAGTCTGAGATGCTGGTTTATGTATTTTTGATTGCAAGTATTTGTTTTTTATTTTGCCATACATTATGAGGCATTAAATGTCTCCTTATGATTGTAACAGAATATAAATGTGAGAAATGAATAATAAACTCTACAAGAGTAATGGGAACTTTACCTTATCATTTGTTGGAAGACAAAGTCTACCAAGGTTGAGCCTTACAGGTTAAAGAAGTCCCAAGAAGATTAGCCATTCCAGACCTAACCGATATGGGAAAAAATAGGACTTTTCCCACTAGACTTGGTAATATCTTCATAGCATCATCCAGCCATCATTAAAGTGATATGAAGCCTATCCTTTTAGTACATCAGTACTTGGATAACTGTAGAAGATGTTCTCTACAATTCTCTAATGCAAAAATGATTTTAGTCAAGAATGTAGCAGAAAGTTGAGGAGGAAGATGAGTCCAAAATGATTGTTGTCGAATAACTATCTTGAATCTCAAATTTCCTTCCCAGTGGTAAAATGTATCAACCAATGGGATGATTTTTCTCACAAAGTAGTCTATTCCCTTTCAATGAAAGTCTGGGGTTTGGAATAGATGTTTTCTGGGTCCCTTCCATTTCTATGAATCATGATTTATCATTTGGTTTTATTTCATATCAACTCTATTTTCTGCTTCTTTGCTTCTTTTCTTTTCTGCTTCATTTCTATGCCAGAAACATATGATTTTAATATAATTAGAGCTTTCTGTTAAAATTGATGCAATTTCTTACATTTATATCATGTTGCAATCATACACAGACATTCTGTGCTTCATAATATACGGCAAAGAGGATGCACAACAGAGGAAATGAAATCAAAGGTTTTAAGACAACACTCAACAATCATAAGTTTAAAGAATGAACATGGTTACACAATTTACCAACCTGATTTACAAAAATGGAGGAAACAAATATATAAATTCAAATATAGTAATCCCAGAAGAAAGGGGTAAACAAATCAAGTACTTCAAAGAATTTCCCAAGATAAAATCAGAGTGATATCTACATCAACTCGAGTTTATTTCTTCCAATAAATATAAATTCAAACAATACCTAGAATATACTGAAGATATAGAAGATGCCCAAAAATATTTTAAGGTAACAAATAGGAAGTATCTGAGGCTTAAGTACTACCTTGATGTTTGAACATAATAGTTTCAAAGTGCAAAGATAAATTTTCTAGACTGCAAAGCTAACAACTGCAATAACAATTTATAAAAGGGAAATATAAAGTTCAGAAATTCACCATTTTAAATGCAATCATTGGCTTTTCCTAGGTTATAGATTTTGAAATTTTTAATCATAAACTGGAAAATATTTGTAATGACCTCTGTGCATACCACAGAAATTGAAGGTCAATTCCTCAGGGTCTAATTGCTATTTTTTTTAATGTTGCGTTGTTTGAAGAAGAAATCCTCCAAATTGCCAGCTGCTCAAAGATTCAGCTTCTTAATCACACTTTGCCTTTAGATTCAAAGGTAAATACAGAAAGGCAAATATGTATTGCTTTCACTAGATTATTGGGCAGCCATTTATGAGAGACAGATGACACGATCTATCACATTCTTTTTTCTGTTTTTTTTTCTTTTTGTGCTAAATTTCCTTTATTAAACTGATAGAAGAGTACAAATATCAGTAACAATACATTAAAACTGCTACAAAATAACATCCACTAATATCATGAATCAAAATATAGAAAGAATATAATATACTAGAAAGAGGGAGAAAAGGGCAGCTTGCAAATATATAACATTAACCTAAGAAAAAACGGACTGATGTGTATCACTGTACAACACTGTTTGAGATGCTTCACCATCTCAAAAAAATTAGAAATGATCACTCCCAGCTGCCAAAGGCAACCCATTGCCAGCCTATACCACCTTAAACCTTTGGGTGAATTTCAAGACATTATGAATATCAAATCTGGAGAATAGACCCTTGGTACCTTGATAGGCCACATAGAAATACACATGGATATTAATCTTATGATATTATTCCTTTTTCTATATAGAAGGGAGGGTGTTTCTCAGGAATTCTATCCTCTTTCTCTCTTGAGAAACAAAGGTGAAGCCCAATGTAGGGTGAATTCATTGGCCACCCTTAATTCCCTCCTTCCATCAAGAAGAATGTGGAGGCATGGCTGGAATACAATGAGGTCTCTAGACTGAATTAGTCCCATGGACCAAGACTTCCTATTTTTCATCATTCCTATCCCTGATCTATTCCAAGGATGAGTTCCCTTCCTACAAGCCCTGGCCTTTGTGGTTATAGCCAGGTCATTCAAACAAAATAGTCTTGACTGCAGGGTATTCAGAAGAGCTGTGAGTTTTGCAGAAGTAAGAAAAATAAGAAAGCAGAACCAGAAGCGGGCATAAAGATGCTTTCTTTGGTCATGGAATGCTGACCAAATCTCTTTTAAAAGAGAAAATGAAAAACCAGAAGAGATGGGGCAGAGCAGCAGAACTATGAAACCAGTTTCTGTTG
Organism: Notechis scutatus; assembly: GCF_049901735.1. Lineage (NCBI taxonomy): Eukaryota > Metazoa > Chordata > Lepidosauria > Squamata > Elapidae > Notechis > Notechis scutatus. The sequence goes on from NC_142012.1 coordinate 85,443,926, forward strand.
GACTGACATTTTAAATTGTTGTTGTTATTTATTAGAAGATCAAGAGAGGACTTTCGGGCTTCTATTTTTTTCTCATTAAAAATGAGTTTAAAAACTCATTCCAGTGAGTTTTATGATTAAAAAAGGATTTAGTTGGTTTATTTCAGGCTTGTTCTGCACTTTACCATCTACTATATTGGCTTTTTTTTAAAAAAAAGGATATGGAAATAATATAATGAAGCTTTGATTTCAGGCTCAAAATTGGAACTATACAAACTTCTTGCAGATACATGTGTTGTGTTATAGTTTAGAAGAATTCAGAAGCTCCCCATTTCACTCAGCCAGAGCATAACCTTCGTTCCTCTTCAATACTCAAGAGCCCCATCCCTTAAAACAGCATTTCCTGCTTTATATCCTTGAGATGGGGTGAAGCAGATGCCCCTTCCAGAAGAGTCAATGGGCTATCAAGCAAATCTTTCTACTGCTCCTTATATTCAGCCATTCAACAAGCATAGCACAGAGAAGGAAGACAAAGGTGATTTTCAGTCTCAATTCCCCAGTCTCCCAACCTTTCATTTTCTTTTCCTACCACCCTTTTTAAATAGGCTTAAATGAGAAACACAGAAGTACAGATATCTGCAGAATATAAGATAAAGAATAAACATTACCGGTAATATATTCCTTTTAGGTTCCTCTGTGCTCCTCCCACTGGAGGCCTTTCATTGCCTGGATCTCAGAGGTAGAAGGCTGAACATGGCAAATTTATCACGTACTTTAATGTTTAGAAAAGAAGTACCACTTAACTTTCAATTATTTACTGGTTAAGTCCTAAATTCTGTTTCTGCTATGCCTAATTTTCTTGGGAAAATTAACAAGAAAAATTTGAAATAGTGCTCTAGATATTCCCTGTCTGAACCTACAGAAAATTCCCAATGTATCACAACAAATTTGGATAACTGATACACAGTACAGGTAGAGTGTAAAGATCTTTCATCCATGGGTTATTTTATGACTCCAGTAAAGAAAATAAATTCACAGGACCAAATAATTATGTATTGCCCCACAATTAACTGTGCAATAAAACTTCAAAGTGCTTAGTTTTTTAAAATCTTAATTTTTTATGTCATGGAAGGTGGAGGATTCTGTAAGAAGTATGAAGTGATTGAGAAAGGTTTTCATGATGAGGATTTCATTCTGAAACAATGAGATTGGACATTGAACATCAATCTGGGTGCCCAGTTTCCCTATATAAGATCTAATGTAAGATTGGGGTTCAACATAGAGAGTGAGACCCTATGCTGCTTACAAGCCACACACAGCATTTAAATGAGATAGGAACCAACATGGTTCAACTCAAATATGATAATAGTTCACAACTTTTAAATCAACACCACGGTATTGTTTACCATACTTGCTCTCAGATCCATGACAAAGTATATTCTTAATATTTGTATTTATAACGTAACACTAGGAACGTTGTTCCTCGAAGAAGCCCAGAATTAGCTGAGAATTCTCAGGAAAATCCAAGCAAACCACTAGCTCATGTTCAAGGTATCCTGAAGAAGCATGAGAGAGTGAGTCATGGGATCACTAAATCAGAATATTTGAGACAGCAGCTGATTAAGAAGGTCAAATGGCACCTTGACATTTTTCAGCTAGAGTCTCTAAAACTCTTATTTACACTGCACTGCACTGCACTGTTGATGATCAAAGAGAAGCCCCCCCAAAGCCTAGAATCTCTGCCAGGAAGGAAGAATTTTTCAAGGAAAATTCTTTGAGTTTTTATCACAAGAATACACACCAAATATTAGCTAAATATTGAAAATTGCATCATGTTTTGCCACTTATTTGGGTGGGATTCTGTTTAGCCAATCTCCCCTCTATTATTTTGTCTGTTTGGCAAATGTCCTGTCAGTTTTTCCTCATTCTCTTCTTTCATCACTTTCCAGTGACTTGAAGCAAAACATTTTAAGTGAGGCTCCTGGTAGTCCCAACACAGTCTCTTTAATATAGTATTTTCCTCCCATTGTGATATCATTTGGGGCAGTCCTCTTTACACACGTTTGTCATGTCTTTTTGCAAATGGATCAGAATCAATAATGTGCATCTACATTGGGGGGGGGGGGTGTTCTCACACTCCAAGCTAAGCTTCTTTCATACAGGTGTACAAAAGGGGCACGGTTTGGGTCATGTAGCTGCCTTCTTGCAGATGTTAACCTTATCCATCCTCCACCACAGATGCTACTGGTAGTAATCAAAAGTCAGAGGATCAAGTATAACTGCTTCTGTGAAAGCAACTTCTATCTTTCAATGATAGAAGATACTTTCATGCAATGTATCTAATCTGGTTCTTGAATACTGAACTGACACAAAAATTTGAAAGATAAAGTGACCCTATGGGTTGCACTCATTGAAGCTGAACCATGAAACAATTTCATCAAAGATGATTTTGGCCAATTTAGCAGCTGTGCGAATCATCTGCTAGGTTTTTACTAAATCTGGTTAAGCATGTTGTGTGAACTCAACCAAATGGGATCTGAATATAGTGCTTGTTCCTCTCGCAAATATTCTCTGTAAAGAGAAAGGAGGGAAGGAGGGAGGGAAGGAGGGAGGGAGGGAGGGAAGGAGGGAGGGAGGGAGGGAAGGAGGGAGGGAGGTTCAAAGACTTGGAAGGATTACAAATAGAAGACATAGTTGTCTGTCTTAAGTTTGATAACTACTGGAACCAAATGAGCAAAAATGTGTAACAAATTTCAACCCATCACATGGAAAGGTTCTGAACAGATTTTGCCTGAAATTAGGAAACAGTATGTCCCCTCACAACATTTTTTCTTCTAAAAATATGTTAAATTTTCCTTAAAATTACATTCCATTTTGGCAGCCTTTTCCTTCCCTTTCCTTCCTACCATAAGCTAGAGTATTATTTACAAATAGGATAATTTCATAAGTCAGCAATACTTTCTCTCCTAAGGAGCCTCTTAATGCAGTCAAGTATCCCAAATAAAAAATTATTTAATTCACTCTAGCCTTAATTTTCTCAATCAATTATAGGGGTAAGATGCCAAAACAAAGCTAGATGGAAGAAGGGAAACTATTTTAAAGTGACAGATTTGGATTTGCAGATCGGAGAATGTTCCTGATTGTAAGCATTCAAGTCCAGTAGGAAGCATCAGAACAGAGTGTCCTTGAGAGGTTAACCCAGGATACATGGCTCGATTTCCCTTCTGTAAACAAGGGCTGTTGTTGGGAGTCATTACTTTTGCATGTTGGCCTTTTCAAACCTGGTCAACAAATCTGCAACAGGTGGAAATTTGATATTTTAGTTAACACAGAAAGCCCTTGGAAAATATATTACTCTCGTTTTTTTATTCTTCTTTTCAGTCACTGTCAAATTGTTGGAGACTTTCTTGGCAAGGCTTTTCAGAAGTGGTTTGCTCCTTCCTAGGGGTTGAAAGAGAAAAACTCACCCAAGATCATCCAGCTGTTGGCTTTGTGCCTAAGGCAAGATTAGAATTCATGGTCTCTTAGTTTCTAGCATGATGTCTTCACCACTCTACCAAACTGGCTTTCAAGTTTGCTTAGCTGTCAACAGAACTTCTCAAGAATTCCTGCCAACAATTCAAAATACTTCTTCAATTCTTCAATATGGTGGGGTGGTTTTTTTTTACTCTAGCTGATTCAATCAGCTTTCAGAAGTCTATTTTCAGACAAGGTGGCTTGGTTGGTTTTATTTTTGTTCAGTCAGTTTGCATATTTTGATCAGGGAATGGTAAATGCTTGTGGGCTTCATTTGATACTTCCCTTCAAGCTGCCACAGAGTCTTCAAGGAGAAGAATGTCTAAATCCACTCCCAACAGAATCAGAGGCTAAATCCTTTCAGATCCTCACTTTGGCTTTGAAGCCAAACTCATTCCATAACAGTCTATCACCTTGGGATTATGTTCATGTTTCCTGGAACATCTGCAAGCTTCTTCCAGTGGGGTCTTCCAAAGTGGGGTTAAAGACTAGATAGGCGAAGGTTTCCTTTTCATAGATAGATCTAAATATGGAAAACGAAGTAGAAGTGAGTAATATATGAGATGTTGCGAAAGAGCAAAGGTTGGCTAGTCGGCACTAAGGCTGCTTCCTCCTGAGCTTGCGTGGAGGCACATTGCTCCCATGCTGCTCTCCCTTCTCCTTGCGGACACAGTGATACTTGGTGACACGTTTGCGACACTGTTCACAACGAACTGCACAACACCAATGGAATTTGCAGTTGCAGCTCGACACCATTTCTGCTCGCTGTTCCTGCACAGCCAACCCACAGTCTGCACACAGGCGCTGGCAGCTCCGTTTCTCCCACTTACTCAGGGCCTTGCCTCTCTTCAGACACTCCCGGCCTTCCGTACCCAAGAGGCCCAAAGTCTTGTTCTCCAAGCAGTAGTCAGGAGAGTCTTCCAGGTGGACAAGCTCCTTTTTGGAGATTGAGCTGAAGGTTTCCACGATGGCACCTCGACTTGCAGCGCTATTGGCCACCCCTTTCAGTATGTCTACTTTCAGTCCTTTGTGGTACTTCTCTTTCAGGTATGTCCCCACTTCTCGAAACTCAGGGAGTTGCAGCCAGCAGGTCTGGGTGGTGCAGCTGCCCGAAACCCCATGACACTTGCAGGTTCTCTTCATAGTTCCTTTCACTGCCTAGAGGGTAAGGCAACAACAGAGCAGATGTCATGCAACAAAACTAAGGAACAAGAATGTCCTATTCAATAGAGAGAATTGAGATTTTTGCCGAAGATCTGTCTTAACAACTGGCTACAAACATGTTTTTCAGTTCCTTCCAGAAAGATTTTTCAGAATTTTGTACAATGATACGAGCAACTTCCTTTCTTTCTCCAGATTAAAATAATGAAGGGCTAAATGCAATCATGCAACAAAACTAAGGAACAAGAATGCCCTATTCAATAGAGAGAATTGAGATTTTGCTGAAGATCTGTCTTAACAACTGGCTACAAACATGTTTTTCAATTCCTTCCAGAAAGATTTTACAGAATTTTGTACAATGATACGAGCAACTTCCTTTCTTTCTCCAGATTAAAATAATGAAGGGCTAAATGCAGTGATTAGTTTTCAAAGCTATTATTTGGATTAACTAAGTATTTATTCCTTCCTATCACATTAACTCTAGGAAAAAAAACCAGTTTGATGATAGGAAGTCATAGTCATGCTAGTTATTGCAAATGGTATTTTATTATATGCATAAAATACTGTACAAAAAGTAATAATGATAAATTGCTCAGATTTTATGGCTTTCCCCTGCTTTGCAGCTGACTGCTGGTATACACAGTTTGAAAACTGCATGATGGATGAAATCATGTCCATGGAGAAATGGGGGTCAGCAAAATGGAGACCGGGCTCGTGTTGGAATTGCCTGGCCCTACTGTATATAACAAATAAAGGCTTGAGCTCTAGAAGTGGTCCATTAGCCATATCAAATCGTTTATGAAGTCTTCTTCCCTTCTAAGTGAAGCTTCAGCACTTCCACGCTACCAGTTCATCTTTAAGCTACGTTACTAGGAAGTAGATTTTGTTGGATAATTGTTTCATTTTATTTCTTAAAAATAGTCCTTTTCAGAACACCTATTTTATATTCTATATATTGAAGCCCATTTCTTGCATATTTGAAAATATTTCAATTGTTGATAGTCAGTTGAGCAAGAAGCAGCACCTGCACATACCAGTGAGGGTGTTGGTGGTGGGTGAAATAGTGAGAAGCAAGAGGTCAAGAGGAACCTGGCATGGTTTTGGGTGAAAAGAGGACCTGCCACTTTCCAGCATGCTTCCCAAAGCAGCAGGGCAACTGCTGTAACTCTGGTTAGCCGGGCAACAGTCCATCCCAGGCACAGGTTAAGGGCCCTAAGAATGGTCTAATGTGGCCTAGTGTGGCCACCAGATCCCAGTCATCAATTACAGCAGATACTGCCTTGGCTCTGTCCCACCCCAGCCCAGCCATGCACTCCCCCTAGGTGGCACACAGGAGGTGGTGGGAGTGGCCCCACAGCCAGGCCACTCCTGTCCCGCCATCTGCCTCCCATCCCCTGGCAGCGGCACCAGTAGCAGCAGCCCTGTCCACAGGAGCCCTGCCACCCCTCCACTCTCCTTCAACTTGGGCAGCCTGCAAACCCAAAGGGAAGCTACTGTCTCAGCCCACCAGACAAACCAGCCACCTCACACCTTTCTCACCCCAGTTTTCTCAGTTGCTGCTCGTTTCATCTCGCTTCTTTTCATAACTGTCTATCTTTTAGTTTGCCTCTTTTTTAAAATTTCTGAGCTCTGGGGTCTATGGTACCAGAACTCCCAGGGAGATATTTTTGTTTCCTTCTCCTGTCTCCTGCCCAAAGCTCATGTTTGATTGGCACTGCTGCTTTGATCAGCAGATGGGTCCTTCTGATGACGGGGAAGGTTTAAGGAGATGGGGACAGAATTTGCACAGGGGTTTTTAATACACTCAGGTAGACGGTCTTTCCACCTGTGGGGTGTAGACTTTTGGTTGGTGTGCATTTACAAAAGAGAATGTCTTGGAGAATATTTTCCACATGGTACACAGGATTGCTACCATAAAGTGATCACGTTCTTAAGTCTTTAGCACAGGGTTGGGATTCAAATTTTTAACAACTGGTTCTGTGGGCATGGCTTAGTTGGTGGGCGTGGCTTAGTGGTCATGTGACTGGGTGGACATGGCTTGGTGGTCATGTTATTGGCTGGGCGTGGCCAACTCAATATCACTCACATCGAGGCATGCATCTCCTCGCCTGGCCTCTCATGACTGTCGGGATGCTGCAACAGTTGTAAGTGTGAAAAATGGTCATAAGTCACTTTTTTCAGTGCCGTTGTAACTTTGAATGGTCACTCCACACATCAAAGTATCAGCAAAGGAGGGAAAACTAACTCCAGAGAAGTTCCTGAGACAGGAAATCTAGTCCTGCTAAGAATGTAATAAGGGTTAATGGAGAGGCAGTTTCTGTAAGCAACACCAGAATGTTTCCTTCCTGCCTTCCTTACAGGATTAGGCCAGTAATTTCTTCTAACAACCGGTTCTCCAAACTGCTTAGAATGTTAACAACATTCGAATAGGTACAAACTGGTAGAATCCCACCCCTGCTTTAGCACCATAAAAGCAAATAATGAAACAATGGAAAACAAAAATATCTTCTTTTTGAACTGCATATATAAAGCTTTTGTTTAAAGCTGGCTGAAGTCACAAATAGCAGCAGTTAGGAAAGTAGTTGTGAAAATACTGATTAGACACATGGAAGTAAACCTAAATCTTTCCCTTCAAAAGCTGTTTCAAATTATTATTCACTAGCTCGATACCCGTGCTTCACTACAAAATTATGTGGTCGGGCTTAGTTTTGGGGGAGGAAAATAAGGAGGGGGAAATTCTGCCTCTGCCTACCATCATCTATCTGGCTAGCATCCTGTCAATGTGTGAGGGAGTTGAGGGCTGTTTGGAAACTGAAACAGTATTTGCTGTGTGAGCAAGGAGGAGACAAGCAAGGAGCTTGGGCGTGGCTTAGCTCAACTGTTCTGTACTAAAGATGCTTGGTGCTGTGAAACTAAAACTGAAACTGAAATTCCTCTCCTCTGTTTGTGTTTTGCACCTGGAACAGATTTCTTTTCAGGTGGGGAAGGGGAGTAGAACTCCTTAGCATCAGAGCGTGTTAATAATAATATACAAAATACTAATGCTCTGGTGGTCATTTCAAAAAACACTTTCTTAGCAAGCACCTAGAAGCCAAGAGGAACATACATGCCAAATTTCAAGTGTGTGGGTTTTACGGTTCTGGAGAATTTGTGTTGATACGTGAGTGGTATTTCACTTATATATATATATATACATTAAGATTACAATATCAAATGACTATTAATAAACATGTGGGAAGTAATTTTATTTAATCAAAATAAAAAAATTAAGGCACCAGGCTAGAAGCTTGGAGACTGTGAGTTCTAGTCCTGCCTTAGAGGCATGAGAACTGGCTGGGTGATTTGAGCCAGTCATTCAGTCTCAGCCCAATCCAGCTCAAAAGGTTATTGTTGTGGAGAAAGGAGGAGGAGAAAGGACATCAGGCTTGGGTAACAAGCTGGTTAGTCAATTCCTGTCATAACCAATGGACCTACACTCAGGAGACACTTGCAGGAAAATACTAGAAATAAAAAAGGTATATTTAATCAAGTATATTTTGCCCTAGTTCCACCAGCAATTTGGGTCAAAGTGTCTGCTCTAGTTCTCAAATTCATAATATTTTTGTTTTTCACACTATGAAATTTTGTTTTTCACACTATGAAAAGTGATGATAAAACAATTTATTATAGCTGAATTATATAATTTTATAAAATGTTCTGTTATTCTTATAAACAAAAGGTAAGAAAATGAAAAGGCATAAATATATAACCCTAACATTTATGCCACAAAAAAGATGCACAACTCATAAGATACCTATTGTTGATAAGATACACAACGTCTGGCTGACTCAACCAGAACTGAACTGTTTTTATCTATTGTTGCTTCTAAGTTCCGTAGGAAGTTAGCACCCACCCCTCTCCTAGAAAATTGAAATAGCCTAGGAAATATTAAAAAGGCAGAATATTTCCTCTAAAAAGAGTAGAAACTCAGAAGCAGAATCTCACCCCCACCTTTGTTAATGGGTGGGCCATTAAGGCCTGGGCCAGAATACTTTACATAACAAAAATCTCCAGGTAAAGCTATAGCAATTGCCAAAAGCCCTTTTAAGGGCATAAATCACCCAGCAAGGCTCAACCAAGCCTGGAACTCAGGACAGCCTACAGAGTTGCCCCTGCATGGGAGTCTGACAACCAATCAGAATACAAGCTCCAATTCAAATCCCAACAGAGGATATAAAACCCAGGCACTCTCAGCACCTCAGCCCTTTTTTCTTGATCTCTTCCTCTTCACTCTGGAGCTCCAAGCCATGTGGTCCTGATATTAAACCTTCCAAACAGCCTCCATGTTTCCAGTGTCTTTTTCCGCACTTGGAACTGAACCCAGAAGGATATTTCTTCCAACAGTACCATACACAATTTTTAAAAAATATTCATGAATCTTCATGTGTAAATATGATTTTTTGAACATTTGTTCTCCAAAATGCTAAAAAAAAATTGTTCAGGAAATAGGAAACATATTAGTTCACTCCTGAACGAATAGGATAGTCTTACATGCAACTGGCCCTTTGAGGGCCACTATAATGCTGATGCAACCCTCAGTTTGACACCCCTGACTTATAGGATCCCTGAGATCAATGCCTGCAAGGAGGCAAGCTGTTCTGAAGAACTCTGCATTGTGAGCAAAATAACATAAGAGGGAAGAACCATTTCATGATACTTAATGACAGGATCAGTCCTGTGGCAAAGAGAGAGAGAGAAAAGCAGAAAGTTGTACAGAAGAGAAAGAGAAATGAGTCATGACCTCCAAGGTACCTTCCAACTCTGTTATCCTATGAAATCTATGAAGAAATCCTGTACAAGATAATTAGGAAATCTGGTTCAAGTTCCAAGCATTGCAAAAGTTCAGACATTGATTGACTTTTCCGGTATGTGACCCAGAACTTCATAAAGAAGAAAGTTTCTTACTCCACTCCTGCATTAGAATGAGTAATGCCCCTTTCATGACTGGCAATCATGTCTCAATCAGCATAATCAAAGAATTTCCAAAGCCAAGAGTCAACTTGCCCAACTCTACACTGTAGCATTACAAATATGTTGGCTTTCTGCCCGAATGGACATTCAGAATAACGTTGGAACTGTCAGCTTTACAAAGTAGACCAGACAGGAAATATGAACAGATAAATTAAAACTATTTTATTGAAAACATTAGCAGAATATTGCAAGTTTGAAAGTACAATTCTGCTTTTGTCATCTTTATAGACTAATAACGTAGGGAGGACCTGTTTCCGCTTATCACTCCCCGCACCCCGCAGCTGCAGGCTGTACTCTCTTATCTGACTGTTCCTATCTCTTCTCTTCTCTCTGTCTTCCAAGGAAATTCCCACATACAGGAGCACCCCCACTTTTTAAAGCTTTTTCTGCAATCTTAGTAAGTGAAATTCCCCAATAACGCAGAGTTGGCTATTTCAGCTTCCAAATGTTTCATTAAAAATTTATACATAGCAAACACCTGAAGACTCCGACTCCCCCTGGCTTTTCCTGACTTTTCTCCTTGCAGTATATGGAAATGAGATTACCTTTCGGCCAGCTTCATTGTTATGCAGATTCATTGCTGCTCTGGCATCCTGCCCTGTTTCAAGGGCATCCACAAACTGCTTGGAAATGGCTTCCCCAAAGCCCACATTGTCACTGCAGCCTCCCCACAGCCATCCTTGGCCTCCTGCAGAGACAAATGTGTCACCCGACTGTTAGATGGGATCCGTCAGTGGGTGTACTAAGAACAACAACACATCTGAAGCCCAGAGTTCAAGGCAGGGGATTCAGAATACACGTTTCATCCTTCTGGACCCAAATCCCTGCTCTAACCCACTTTGCTTCCTTTTTTCTTCTTACTCAGATGTCTGATCTAAAAAATGTAGTGCAATGCTGAAATGATGCAGTCTTAAGATACAGAAGATTTTGATTTTAAGGGATGAATCCATGAAATAGTTCTAAGTTATTTTACCCAGGAAAAGTCTTATTGTATGCCAGACTAACAATTATATTCCAGAGATTTTAAAAATTTGCGTAGAATCATGTCTTTAATTTCCTATACCTTTTTACTTTTCTTCTCATTTCTCATCAAGGAGAAGCATTAAAAGAGTATCTTTTTACCTTTTCCTTCTTCACTGTCTACCAAGTCTTACATTTGACTATTTTTCATTTCCCAATCTCTGAAATTTTACCCTAGAAATTTAAATCTGCATGAAATCTAAGAAAGGTTGCTCCAAAACCTTTGCACTACTTTTAGTGAAATCTGGCCCATTTGTTCCCTTCCTCCTCCTCTTCCTCCTCTGCATATTTCAACTCATTTTGCTAGGAAACAAAAGGATGCAGCCATTTATGCTTTTTCCATGCCAATCAATGGGAAAAAAATCAGTTTTAAGAACATCTCTTGATCTGAGCAACGATCTGATAACTTTATTGCCCTACATTGTGCTCCACCTTGACTAACCAAGCCAGTAAATAGGAGACAAAAAGGTGCAGCTTTTAGTACATAAAAAATTATGATTACTGGTCCAGAAAGGAGGAGGGCGGATAACGTGGATAAGATACCTGCATAACTATATAAATATCACCTACTTTCAGATTCCTGATCACAGAAAAGGTCTAAATAGTACCATGCAAATAGGAGACATTTTGCCTGCACGTGTCCTTTTAAAGGCTTTTGAGTGTGTCATCCATGCTTAAAATACATCACTGCTCTCTTACCTCTATTTCTTAAAAAGAAGTTTAGTATGGCAAGAGGCGAGTGGAGAAAGACCCTACATAGAGAGGTAATGTGCTGTTAAGTTTACTTCTTACCAAACTGTCCATTGCGAGAATCATCACATCCACAATTGTCAAAGTCCCCAAGGCTGCAGTTTCGTGTCAATGTGTACATGACCCCAGCTGAGCTGATTGCATGAACAAAAGCTGTTTCTCGGTTAGCTGTGAAATAATTACACAACAACTTAGCCAAAGAAACTGCAGCTTAGGAGAAAACAGCAGAATTTATTGTTTTCTTAGCTTTGTAAGTCTCTCAGATGCTTCTGTTTTCAATTGAAAGTCCAGTCCAGGATTCATCTGAGAGGAAAATAATTTTCACTGAAATATGTTGTTAAATATATAAAACTGTGGGGAAAGCAGCATCTTAATAGTTGTTTACAGTAATTTAGCTCCCATTAATGCACACAAGCTGCTGTCATGCAGCTCAAATAAAAAGCTACTGAAGAAAATATTTTAAGCATATTTTTAACATTTTGTCTTATCCTGCACAATTTTGCCCTAAAATAAGAAATAGGAACTTACCATTCCTAAATTATCAGTGGCCTTATTAAGTGTCTGTTCATATGTAATTGGTTTTCCCAGTTCATTAGAAGAAAAATGTATCAGTGGCTTTAGGCAGAAGAAAATAGTTGAAAATCTTCTGGCCAGCTCCTTCCCTGACAATTGGCCATAACTTATAGAAAGAAGGTAGAAGTGGGCAAGGAACTAACTTCTCAACAGGCCTTACCAGTGGTGGGATTCAAAAATTTTTACTCCCGGTTCTGTGGGTGCAGCTTGGTGGGAGTGGCAGGGGAAGGATACTGTAAAATCTCCAGTCAGAGGTGGCATTTGCCAGTTTTCCAAACTACTCAAAATTTTCACTACCAGTTCTCCAGAACTGGTCAGAACCCGCTGAATACCACCTCTGGGCCTTACCCACTTCAAGCCCTTTGGAGTGGTGGAACTATGAGGAATGCAACAAATGCTTATTAGGTTCTGTAATTCTGTAATTGCTTCCTTCAGTTAAGTGCTAGTTCTGTCCAGTATTTACTCTTAATGGAATTACTCAATGTTACAGAATAACAAAATTGGTGGAGTTGTTCTAGTCTAACTCCCTGCTCTAGCAGGAGAACTTATACCATTTCAGAAAAATGGCTCTCCAGTCTCCTCTTAAAAACCTCCATTATTTACTCACATAATATGGCTGTAGTATTATTTATCCTCTTATCTTCTTTATTCCCCCTCTTATTTATATTATGATTATCATTGTTTTGTTGCTTTGCATATACACTGAAAGTTTCTGCACCAGAGACAAATTCCTTGTGTATCTAATCACACTTGACCAAATAAAGTATTTGGTCAATTCAGTTGAAGTGATGGAGCACCCACAACTTCTGAAGGCAAGCCATTCCACTTCATATGTTTTAGCCTCCAGCCCTTTCATCATCTGTGTTGCTACTTCTCTGCACTCTTTCTAGAATCTCAACATCTTTTTAATATCATGACCACCAAAACTGGATGCAGTATTCTAAGTATGGTCTTACCAAGGTATTATAAAGTGGTACTAACACTTCCTGACTCTCTCCCTCTATTTATGTAGCCTAGGATTACATTGGCTTTTTTGGCAGTTGCATTCATACTTCATTAGTTAAAAGGGATTTTAATACTGAGAGAGGAATAAAAATCTATCTGTATCATATAACAAATGGCTATGTATGTATACCACTGTCCTGTTATCTGCTCAGTCTCCTAGCTCAACATGCATCTTACGGTAAACTATACTTCCCATTTGGAGGCCAGGTCACCTGTTTGGGTAGGAGCTTTGGAAATTCTTTGTAATCCAGTGTTGACTCTTTCTATCCAGAATGGTTGGCTGCCATCAGCAACTGCTATGTTTTCTCCTGTCCCCAGACTGTTCATGAACGCATTTAAAAAAAAAAAACCTAATCTCATTTTCTAAAGGATTTCACTCTAAGCTTTTCTTAAGTCTGAGGACTGTCAATTTATTTCTGCCTTAGGCTTCTTGTTCTTTAACTAGTAATTATGGCTATGGACCATAGCAATATCTTCTTAGGATAGAATTACCTACAATTTAAAGGAAATACACACCTGCAGGATATAACAATACCCAAGAAGTAGCAAGCAACGTCTTATTCCATAAGGAAGTCTTATTTATCAGATTCTAGCAGAGAAATATCATACTGTACATCATAGAAATGCAACTGGTTCATGGGTAATGGAAGTTGTCCCCCCAATCATTTTTCTTACCACTGCGAAGTCCTCCATGGCTGGAAAGTTGCAAAGCCCTCTCAGGACAGTTCCAACGATCCCAAGCAAACTGGAACTTGCATTCCTCAATACCACTCTGTGCACCAGCTGCAACACTGCTAGAGTAGATGAGGTATGCCTGCAAGGGGAGATAGCAATAGCACTTAGACTTATATACTACTTTATAGTGCTTTACAGCCCTCTCAAAGCTGTTTACAGAGTCAACATGTTGCCTCCAACAATTGGGGGTCCTCATTTTACCCCACCTTGGAAGGAAGGATGTGTCAACCCTGAGCCTGATGGGGTTCGATCTGCCAAACTGCAGTAGGAGTAGCTTGCAGTACTGTACTCTAACCACTGTGCCACCGAGGCTACTCGGATGGTCAAAACAAGGAGCTTCCAGGTAAATGGCTAAATTGGTCAACATTCCCATTTTTCCAAAACAATGTTTAGGCAAAACACTGGTTTAACACTGGATAGTCTAGTGTAATTCAGCCAATAAACATCACATAGTGGAAACACCAGGCTCCCATGAGCAACCTAGTGGTTTAAGGTACATTTGTAATGGGCAGGGAATGGAAGAAAAGTGAGCCCTTCCTACACTCAAGAAGTAGGGAGTAGCTCATGATAGGCCAAGCAGAGAGTTCCCAGATATTTAACAGTAGTGAATTAAAAAAAAATAACTATTAGTTGACCAAAATATATTCAGAAGATGTCAGTTTTTAACCAAGTATTTCACTGAAGAGCCAGAATTTTACAATCTTCTTAAAATGTGCTAGGAAGATGCAATGAAGTAAAAAAGCAGGAACCTGGGGCTTTATGAAGCTAGAGGTCTAAAATAGGCTACAGATACTAACCAAAGCATATTAGAACTGATATGAAAGCTGTTGTGAATCAATAAAAGTTACTAACATAAATGCAAATCAGGGTTTTAGCAGATAACCCTATAAAAGGGTTGCTGTTGCCCATAGCCTTGCTCTGTTCTGTTCTATTTACGATTATTAAAGAGTTGAAGTCACTGGTCAGATGTCTGGTCTCCATTATTTCCCAAACTTAACAAAAGCAGACTAGGCTGCCAAATAAAAACCATTGGATAGTCTAGTGTAATTCAGCCAATAAACATCACATAGTGGAAAGACCAGGCTCCCATGAGCAACCTATAGTAACTAGTGATTTTGAACAAATTCCATGTACATTAATCACAGTAATTTACACTGAATTATCTGGAGCATTCATTATGGGGCAAAGCATATATTTTGTAGGAACAAAATATTATAAAGAAGATGGGCTCTCCTGTTTCTAGTTGGATTAGAAGACCTCCAAGGTCCCTTCCAACTCTAATTCTGTTATTATTCTATTAAATTAACACCATTAGCAGCCAGATTCTGGGTTGTGCATAACATATGTCAGTTGAGAGTCAATCTCACTATTACAGTTTACAAGCTAATTTGCCTGGTGCCTTTAAAGGATTAATGGCACAGACCTGTGTACAATTTAATTACATTAAATAACAACACAGGGTTCTCTTCTTTAGAGCAGGAATTTAAAAAGTAGAAAGAGGGTTTTTTTGCTTTCTACAAGTCAAGTCTAGCTTGCAAATATCCAGCCACATATTTATCAAATCTGGGAAGGAGGAAAGAAACAAGGTCCAAATGATTTGTGCTTCTTGGAATTAGGAATGGAGATCAAAGGGAATGCACTTACCTTGGGACCAGTCATCAGGAAATTATTCACTGACCTGGAAGGGAGAAAAGGCTTCATCAATGGAGAGCAGCAAAGGGAATGTCTGGAATTCCACTGCACTGTCCCAGTTCATCCCCCTCCTTCACCCCTCCTAGCCAACCTGCAGCAATCTCCCCCCTGCACCTCATCACACATGACAATTGCCTCCCATTAACTAAGGCTTGTAGTGACTAATCTCTCTGCCCTGGTCTAGAGCCTCATCAAATTTTGAGAAATGAATGTCTGAATTTAAAAAAAAAAAAATTATTTTTGAAAGCAGGCCTGGATTTACAAAAATTAAATTATTCTCTCTCCGCCGAATCCACTTCACAGGGTTGTAATATGAAAAATTGGAGGAGTACTAGGTATGGTAATGCACAACACAGAAAAGTCACAGCTGTTTAACTATTTGATTCAGTCTCCTAACAGCAACAACAAGAAATGAGCAGAAAATTAAGAAAAGCAGGATGAAAGGACAGATATGCAGACTATAATTCATAGTTACATAGCCAAGGAACAGTTCTTTACGTCAAATGTTTAAATCTCCAGGACCATAAATCACATTCATACAGGAAGAGCAAGATGGTACAATTGCATGAAGAATTTTTGCCCCCTCTAATTGTGTATTTCATTGAGTTCCTAAGTGAGTTCCTGCAAAATTTACAACCAGTCCTTTCTCAGTCTAAAAATTCTAACAAAATGACTGAAACAACATTACTATCACAAACACTTGTTATTAAATACTGGGACTATGTAGAAGAAATAGGATGCAACATAAAATATACTCTGTTGTAAATATTAATAAACATCTGGAAAAGAAAACTACTCCATTGAATCAATCTCTGTAACAGAAAATAATAATTTTTGCTAGCTCAGAAATCCTACGGTAGCTAGTTTAGAAAAGTGAGAACCTACTTCACTGTCCTTGTAGCAGACTGGCCTGACCCATGCTGTCCTTTGTAGCAGCAAAGAATTCTCCGTGTGGCAAAAGATGATCAGGATTGGTGACTCTTTTCCCTTGAACTCAAAGGTGCTTTGTGAAAGCCTTAATGAACAAAAGCTGGATGGGTAGAGGTCAATAATTACAAGCCCATCTGTTGGCAGTCTTGGTTCCTAGAATGTAGCAGCTCTGAATTTAAGAAAAGTAAGTGAATTTTACAGAAAATTTTCTGACAATAAAAGTAATGCAGCAGTGGGACTAGATACTCATGGGATGGGGTCTTCTTTTCACCAAATGTTTATGTGAAGGGTGGAGATATCAGATTCTGCAATTTGGATTCCTGCACTTAGCCTAAATTGGTGTTTTTCAATCTTAACTACTTTAAGATGGGTGAACTTCAATTCCCAGAATTCCTCAGCATTATTTGCCCTGTCGGGCAATTAAAAAGCATAGTTGACCTAAGAATAACTAGAGTTAAATTAATATATGCTGAGGTTATGTCAAGGAGAAACACAAATTATTATGCATTGACAATATGTCATGGTTCATAGTATAACAGTGATCCCCAACCTAGTCTCATAAAACAAGATGGCGCCAACCGGTAGGACTTGTTCCACGGACGCGTCCACGGACCTGGTTGGGGACTCTGGTCTATAACATTGTTTATTGACATAGCCCAATAATTTGATAACTTAGTATTTCCCAAAGTTTTAATTCTCTATGGAGAAGTTTGTATGGAGAATTCCTTGGGATGTGAAATCTCTTAAAGATCTTGGAATAATTGTTCCAGGAAAACATTCTATGTTTGTAAATGTAAATATTTTAAAATGTTGAACTCAAAGTAATACAGTATGGATATACAATAAATAGATGGTTAATGATCTTAAGAGGCCACTAAAAATGTTATAAAGTACCATAGAACTGCAGAGAGTTATTCTGCAACGGGAAGAATGAATGCTGGCTGGGGAACTCTGGAAGTTCAAGTCCACACATCTTAAAGTTGGTGCAGGGGTTGGGAAACCACCAGGTGGTGTTTAGATGGTGTAAGAGGAAAAATGCTAATATATGGAAGGCTTGTTTAGGGAGTGTCTGTCCAGCGGTGATCATAGGCTGAAAATGCTGAAGGGGAGTGGGATGCATGTCGGGCTTCCACTACAGCACTGCCTGCATTGCTTCCCCCACCCACCCTGTAACTATTCTGCTGATTTTTCATTGATTCTACATCACAAAGTGCCCACATGGAATATGGGGAGGGAGAATCTCCCCCTACCCAGTTCCTTTGCAGATTTAGACTTGCTGCCTTAGGAGATAGCATGAACCAGTGGAGCTGAGTATAACTTTCAATGGTTTACTTGAGACATGTGGAGGAGGAAGAAGAAGCAGAGTTCTGCTCTTCTCATGGGTTTGAGGAGGATTCCTCTGTTGCAGAGAAGATTGTCAAGAACAGGTGGCAATGACCAAAAAGAGCTATGGACTGTAAGGGGCAAGTCTTGCCAAGCTAATTTTATCTAATTTGAGAAAAAAAATGATGGGATTATATACTCTACTATATGTGTTATATACCCTAATTTAAATATACCATTAATGAAGTAGACACAAACTAGATCAAAAATTGTATCCCAAGAGTGCTATCAGCTCATGAAGAAATATCACAATGGTCAACCCTATGTCCTTTTACTCTTCAATATTTTCATTAGTGTTTTAAATGAAAAAGCTGGAGGCAATACTGGCTTATGGAAATTGCAATTATACAAAAACGGTGGCCCAACTAACACCCCAGGAGACAGGTTTTAAATTAAACGGGTTGGGAAAAGAGGATGAAAGTAATAGAATGAAACTTGATAGAAGTGCTTCACTTAAGGGGGGAAAAAAGATAAAGAATGGATGGGTGAAAACCACACTTACTATTAATATTTTTTAAAAATAAATGAAATACTTTATTTTGGAATTGTTCGTAAACTAAATATGAGCCAGAAAAAAAAAATATAGTTATCAAAGAAGAAAGTATTAGTTTAGGCTTCGATAGAAAAGTAATTCCAAATTCTGAGAAGTAACCATTCCACTTCCAAGTGTTTTCCCACTTTTGGGCATCATAATTTAAGAGGAGTTCAGAGAAAATAGAGGAAGCTTGCTGAAGGATAATCAAGATCTGGGGACTAGAAACCAAGACCTATGGAGAAACACCTGGCCATATTTAGTCTTGAGAAAGGATTGGTGAACATTCTTTAAATTACTGGAAACATGTCCCACAGAAAGGATCCAAGCTGGATATAAAGTATAAAAAGCAGGTTCTGATTTAAAGTTTCCTTGCTGTGAGAGCCGTTCAACAGAGGAATCAATTATTCAGAGAAGCAGTGGCCATCCCTTCCCTGGATGTGCTCAAGTGGGGGCTAGACAGCCTCCTGTCTGAGATGCTTTCATTTAAATTCCTGCAGTGAAGGGGGTGGGGGTGGGGGGTGTTTGGACTCCATGGCTTTCATGACTCCTTGCTATGCTAGGGTTCTATGTGTGATTATATCATAAATCATTTACCTACATGCTAATAACCTCACTGGCTTGATCCTACAACTGCTATGTTTTTTTTTTTATTATTTCCTGTAAAAATTCACTTTAAATATCATTAGGATATTGTAATAGTATTAATGTTTTAGAGAGACCCCAATTAAATCTACTCAGTTCTCAGTTATTCTTTCCAGTTTAGCTTTCACTGAGAGACAAATATGAGATATAACTAAATTATTATTCCAGATATTTTTTGGGGGGGGAGGGTTGCTTTTTGTTGGCAATACCAAATAACCATTTGAGGAAGATGCTCATTCTGGTTAAAAATTTCTTAAGGGACAACCTTTAACCTCTTAAGCAATACTGCATCTGTGTAAATTGTGCACACAAT
Source organism: Notechis scutatus (assembly GCF_049901735.1). Lineage (NCBI taxonomy): Eukaryota > Metazoa > Chordata > Lepidosauria > Squamata > Elapidae > Notechis > Notechis scutatus. Next base: position 85,463,170 of record NC_142012.1, read on the forward strand.
TTATTGTGATAACCCAGACAAAATCACAAGAATCACAGCTGGAAATTGTATGGTTGAAGATTGACTATTCTATAAATGCTTATTATCCTATTTCAAAATGTTTCTCAGAATTTACTAATTTCATTTAACTATACCAGACATTTCTATTTTAAAAATTAAAAAAGTTTCATTCTTTCTCTCTCTACCAAAAGACTACAAATTTCATTGATTTGCTAATTTGCTAAAACACACTTTTTTAAAAAAAAACAAACACACAAAATTCATCCACTGATTAATTTGCTCCCCATCTTGATGAGAAAAGTTTCCTAGATGCATTATTGGAGAATTCATTTAAGGTCTACCTTTTTCCTAAAGGTTTTGATTAAAGATACATTTATTAAAGAGATACCATTTGCATTGTTTGATACTTTTCATAGTTTGATTTTGTTGAATATATCTTTGTATATATTGTGATGTAACAATTGTAGTTGTATTATACCAGTTGTATTATATTCTTCAGTGACAAAGAAAAAAAATACAAAATAATGCTATAATGTTAAATGCTAAAAAGCCTTCAACTTTTGGCAGGCGATATTTTTGGAGAAAATCTATGATATGTTTCTTCTGGTTTCTTGCTGTTTTTACACATTCCTTCACAACACAGGGAAGTGGCATTGTTCTCCTATCAGCTAAGCTACCAAAATCCGACTCTGCCTGTCTGAGTAAATTTCAGTTGTTGAAGGGTAGGTTTCAGCTGTGACTTAACCTGGGTACTGACTCAAATTCTTTCATATCATTCATAATCTCAATTTAAGAAGTATTCATAGTGGTTAATGAGGAAGAGAGGAGAAAAATTATAACAATCGACCAAACACAATCAAATTAGTTAATGAACAAGCAATAAAATCTCATCTGCATTGACTAAATCAAATATTTTTTAAAGGTCAATGTTATTCTAAAGGGGTAATTGAGATCACAAGCATGAGTGGATAGAAACTAGAGTTACTCATTATCTTACTTTTTATTTGAATAACATTTTCCATTTGGCAGATATCCACATAAGGAAGGCATTAAATTAGATGGTAGCTATTTTCTGATGTGGCAATATAGCCACAGTACATACAGTAAATCCTAAAATAGAATCATTCCTTTCTATTTGTTAAGGTAACAAAGATTGGAAAATTAATATGTAATCTAGATGGAGTTTATCAGGATGGATCCCAGTACTAATGAATGGGTGAGGCCAGACTTTATTGCTCTAGTTAGTTGGATTGGCCAGCCTTCCACACAGACAGACAGACATACCCCCCCCCCTCCCCGACTACCACCACAAAATGTTTAAATACTGCTTAAATACTGCTTAACTTATTATTCTGCTATAAAAAGGCCCGCATTGTATATGATCAGAAAGAAGGAGCTATCAACTATGGACAAGGCATACAAGACTGCCAATGGAAGCACTTCTAGAACTCATCCTGATCCATCATTTTGGAACGACAGACAAGTATGAATTTCTTCACAAATTGCAACCGATTCCTGAAAAATCTGGCCACTATTCATTACCATTGTCCAACCAGGGTCAGTGCAAATCTAATCTTTCAATAAGCTTGTGGGTTCTGGAAGATGTGGGGATAACTGCCTAGCTAATGGGATAATGAAACACATCAAATGTCAGCTGGAGGTGTCATCTCCTTGCAATTTAAACTGCCTTATGAAGTGGCATTAAGCACAAGCTCTTGGTTTCCAGACACCTCTGAAAGAACAGCCGATTTGGACCTCAGGAACAAAGAGCAGGTACAAACTGCTGCAGCTGCCAAAAATGCCGATGCAGACCTAGGCTGCATCAACAGAGGTCATGTACTGCTTTATACTGCACTGGAACAGTGCTTCCAGTTTTGGTCTCCACAATATAAAAAAGACGCTGAGGTTCTAAAAAGACTGCAAAGAAGAGCAACAAAGGTCTGGAGAGTATGATGAATGGTTGCAGGAACTAGTTATGTCTTGTCTAATGAAGAGAAAGGCTAGGGGGGGATTTGATCATTGTCTCCCAGTATTTGAGGGGTTGTCACAGAAAAGGGGGGATTGGTTTATTCTCCAAAGCACTTAGGGTAAGAAATATTGGGTAGAATATTATTAAAGAGAGATTCAACCTATAATTAATGAGAAATTTCCTAACAATGAGAATTATTAATCAGTGGAATGGCTTGCCTCCAGAAATGGTGGGTGGTCCTTCACTGGAGATTTTCAAGAAGAGATTGGACTACCATTTGTCCAGAATGGTATAGGGCCATGATGGCGAACCTATGGCATGCATGCCGGAAGTGGCACACAGAGCCATCTCTCTGGGCATGCCAGTCATCACCCGTTGCTCTTCTGGGTTCCAGCACGTGTATGCACGCCAGCCAGCTGGTCTTCATGTGCCAGAAACTGGAAGGCCATCTTCGCAGCACGCACACATGCGCCAGGGAGCTGCTCTTCTGGTTTCCAGCGCTCCCCCACTTGGTGCCGAAAAGGTTCGCCAACGCTGGTATAGGGTCTCCTGTTCAAGCAGGAGGTTGGATTAGAAGCCCTCTAAGGCCCTTTCCAAACCTCTGTGTTCTAAGTTCTAAGTGTGAGAAATAGTCCTGCATTTTTTTCTTCACCAGAAAAACATGACCATTTCAAATATACTTTGCTGTTTGAGGCAAAAAATTGCAGCAGTGGAATTTCCCCAAATATTAGTATTCACCTTTTTATTGACTTTCCAAAGCATAAATTGCAGGTATAAACACATGGTTTTTATTTATCCCACACAAGAGGGATTTCTTTCAGTATTGTGGGTCAGAGGTACACAACAGGAGGCCCTGCCCAACAAGTAGATGATATCCAGAACGTTGGCATTCTTTAGTATTGTTGGCAGTTTGAGGAGTTAAGGTATAAACTGATGTCTTTAGCCTTATAGAGATTTAACACCCTCACTTCTCCCCCTAAAAAATTCCTTTCCCTCCTTCCAAAGTGTAATCCTCAATATTTATATAATAATACCATAAAATGTATACATAATCCTAATCAAAAGCACACAATTATTTAAACTCCAAATACACAATCCATAAAAATTCATAATAAAGATAACAAAATCACACAAAAACCAGCATGACAGGCAATGCTCCCAATATAGTGCCTTGCCTATATCTAAGGCTTACTGCAAGAATCTTAGTTTAACTAAGTTCAGAAACATTGAAAGAGAGGGGTCTGTCCAGCTTTGATGGGGCAAGCTGGAGCAGCCATGGAAATGGAGTGTATTCACCCTTCTAGTCCTGTTGATCGTTTTGGGGAAGTGTCTTCAGCATACCTTTTCATGTCACACGTGGCCAATAAGTAGCTTCTACATGGTGGAGCTGATTCTATAACAGTGAAGGACCTGAGTCATGAAGGGACCTTATAGGAATTACTAGCACCTTGAACCAGACCAGAAATCAATTAGAAGCCCATGCAGATTCCCCTCCTCCAGCATGTGTCTTCTGGTAGGTAGCTCGGGTGAAATTCAACCACCTTGCCCCAGGTGGTAGGGATGATTTGAATCGGTAAAAAAAATCATTCCTGGTTGCTATTACTATTGTACCAAGTATACCAAGCCATGTCCACAGCCTCACCCACAGAGCCAGTAGGGGAAATTTTTGAATTTCGCCCCTGATTGCGTTTTGCTCCAGCTGTAACATCCAAGGTTTGTTCGAGGACAGCACTGTACAGAGTAAATTACAGTGATCCTTCAAGGGTGTAAGAAGAAGAAAAGTCACTGTTGCCAGGATGCTCCTTAAGCTGGACAAAGGTTGTGCATTTGTGCACGGTAGATTCCCGTGTATTGACATAAAATGCTCTTGAGCTGTGGATTGAGCTTAAAACGTATGGTTGATGCTTGTTTCTCTTGTTATCATAATTTCTGGAGTCTTATTAAAAATGAAAAGATTGTTTTGCATGCTTTTATATTTAGTATGTGGTAAAATCACTGTTAAATTGTCAAAAAAGTTTAGTATTTAACCGTCACCAACTTGATGGCATATAATCAATCAATCAAAAGAGCGGACAGCTTGGCAAACAGAATCTGTAATAAACTGATCTCTCCCAATGGACATTTAAACCTCAAAAGGATGGACAGCAAACAATATCAAGTGATAGGAAGGGAGAATCAAGGACTTCCGTCAATGAACATATTTTACTTACGATAAATGCACTGTTACTTATTTATAAGAACTTACACATGTGAACAATTGCCCAATAAAAGATAATATATTGCTTATTATTTTTTTATTGTGGTTCTTTATTTTTTTTAGTATTTTTATTTATATATAAATATTTTTGAAAACAGTGTATTGTCCAGGCATTTCATTTTGCTAAAAAAGCAACAAATACACTGATAGTGATAATAATATACATAGTGATTATAGCAATATTTATAGTTATATTAGCTTGTTTATGATCATGCTCATTATACTAGTATGCTTATAGTCATAGACAATGTTCCTCTTTTGCCTGCACATAATCTTTCTTGATCTAACTTATACCTCTTATATCTAACCATTGATAAAACCTATTCCATATTGAATAGTACTCTTTTATTTTCAATGTCAATCTATCCATCTCTATACAGTCTAATATTTTCCAAATTATGCTTTCATCTGATGGGATGTTCTCATTTTTCCTATATTGTGCAAATACAATTCTCACTACTGTCAATACACGAAGTATTAAATATAGTGGTTCTTTATTTTTTGACATCCTTTCCAGAAAAATGTTTTAATAAAAAATATTCCAATAAAATGCTTTTATTCCTCATTAATAGTTTTTGTAACAGTTATGGAAAAACATCAAAAAATCAACTGAATTGATTCTCTGCTTCTTGGAATGATCCAGTTTATCTGGATCATTTTTCTAAGAATGATAAGTGGAAACTTATGAAACACAAGCCAGACAATCTGAGATTAGGAAATGCAATGAAATTGCAGAAACATATATCTTATAATGCCTGATCTTCCTCCTACAATTCAATTATTAGTCTAACAAGCTGTGATTTCAATGGCTTCTTACAACAACAGTGGTAGTAAATTTTTTGTCCAAATACATGGAAAAGAAATTAAATGAATTTATAGCTTTGTGAATGCTGCAGCTTGGAAACTTTCCAATAAAGAAGATATCCAGATTAGTGAACAGTTCATCTTGAAAGTGAGAAGTCCACAATCTTTCTAAGTAATTCTCTTGAGTTTCCCTGATTTTTCAAAATATTGACCTCAATAAAGGACTCATGATGAATGGCATCAAAGAACAAAAGCATTTAATTCTGCACAATTGTTCCTGTCAGCCTGTCTATAGAGCAAAGCAAAAAAACCTCTGATTACTCACCAAGGATGGCTGAGATGGAAAAGGGATACAAGGAGCAAGGTGCCTGGATAACAGCCAATCCAAAACATAATATGTCTTCCAAAAATAAAACAAGAAAAAGAAACTTTGTGAAAGCAAAACATAAAATTTGAACTATTAAATGACTGGTAGAAGGTGAAACAAACTCAAAGAAATGTAAAATGAGATTCTAGCTTCTGCTCCTTGAGTATGGAGAAGTTAAAAGACCTCAACTATACTGGAGGACAATCAATCCTGAAGTGGAAGCAAAGGGGATTGGAGAAATTGAGCCACTGAAAGTTGTAAGAAGAGATTATCTTCTTAATTAAAGATTTCCCCCACCCTTCTAACTCTTTCAGCCAATCAGAACTCAAGTGCCAAGAGAGAGACTGAACTGATCAAAAGAACACCCAATGTCCCTCAAAAACAAATGGGTCAAAAAAGGGATGGGGGAGGGGGGGAGGGAGGAAGAGAGAAAGAGGGAGAGGGAGAGAGGGAGTAAAGAAGGAAAAGGAAAAAGAGAAAGGAGGAGGAGAAGGAGGAGGGAGGGAGGGAGGAAGGGAGGAAGGAAGGGAGGGAGGGAGGGAGGGAGGAAGGAAGGAAGGAAGGAAGGAAGGAAGGAAGGAAGGAAGGAAGGAAGGAAGGAAGGAAGGAAGGAAGGAAGGAAGGAAGGAAACTCAAATAGTCCCATGGATGCTATCCCCACTATCTCAACATCCCAAAGACAACTTGGAAATACTTGTGTGTGTATTTTGCCTTTAAGGCAGCCACTGTGGTTGTGTGAGCACTTTTCTATGAGCAAGTGAGATAGACTTGGAAAGGAGCAACATAAGATTGGAAAGAAAGATTGAAAAAGAGAGATCTTTTCCCTTCGAACTGGTGGATGGACAGACTTGTGGTGGACAGAAAAAGAGCAGGTGCCACAAGAGGTGGTTTAGCATGTCCTTCTGGCCTTTTCTGGCCTAATTTGGGGGGATAACAACAATGGAAAAGGATCATAGTAGCATAGAAGGAATCCACAGTTTAGCCACCCAGAGCATAAACAAATATATTCCAGGTGAGGTATCATGCAACTCTGTGGAAAGAGAGTTTCTCTCTGTTTCTCAGGAACACCATTAAGTTCTTGTGGGACCCTAGTGTATTATAACCACCATTTGAAAACCCTAACGTAGAAGATGGACTGATGTAGTTATACTTCACAAGAACTAATAACAATGTGTTTGGCCTGACAAAACTTGGTTAGGAAGGCTTTAAATTAAATCCTGGCAAAAAAGTAAGATAGGATTTGAGGAGACAGACTGGCAAGCAAGAATTTCCATTGACTTGTCTTGCTGATAGCTTTCACCTCCATGGCACAGAGATAGGCACACAAAAAAAGCCATTATCCTCTACTTCATAATCAATAGGGAGGATGTCCATATGGGCAGCCGCACTGAGAGGAAATAACCAAACCTCACAACCAAAATTAGTATAGTTGCAATGGGGTCTCTTAAACTACTAAAAAGGAAAAAGAAAACAGAACATTGACTTGTTTGTACATTATTGCTCAGAATGTGAGAAATAAAAAAGTAAGAGTTTATGCTCTTAGTACAGAAAAGAAAATGTAATTTATAATATGCTGGGATGACCCCCAGGACTGAATTGAATTGAATTGAAGCAGTGGTGGGATTCAATTTTTTTTACTACCAGTTCTGTGGGCATGGCTTGGTGGGCGTGGCATGGTTTGGTGAGCATCACTTGGTGGGCGTGGCAGGGGAAGGATACTGCAAAATCCCCATCCCACTAACCTGCTTTCCAGCTCCGTTCTCCTGGACAGTACAACAAAAAAAGACCCAGCCAATCAGCTGGGACTCAGGAGGCAGAGAATAGATGGGGACAGGGCCAGTCAGAGGTGATATTCTGAACTACTCAAAATTTCTGCTACTGGTTCTCCAGAACTGGTGAGAACCTGCTGAATACCACCTTTGAACTGAAGGATGTTGTTCAAAGCAACAAAGTGTGTGTAGTGGTAGGGGAGGAGAGGATGGGTAGTTGTGCTGAATTCTGACAATACCTATTCCTACTCAGGAAACCAAATGAATTAACAGCAACGCAGTAGAGACTGTCTGAGCTGAAATAAATGAGGAAAAAATTAAAAGATGAAGTGTGGTTGGTGTAAATTACACTCTGCCCAGCCATGAAGAAGATAAGGGTGATCATTTTCAGAAGCAAATTGAAATTTCTTGAAGAGTGTGAAATCACTGTGTTTGGGGACTTTAATTACCCTAACTTCTCTTGTGGGGAAGAGGAGGGGGAATAAGTGCTCCCAAGCAGGGTCCTTATGGGAAATTCCTGGCTTGTCTTGTTGGTAAAAGATCAACTGGATCAACTTTCTTGACTTAATGCTAATAAATAATAAATTCAAAATGAAAATAGCAGGAATAAGGAAGATAAATAATTATGTGATGCTGGAATTCTTAATTTTAAGAGAATCTAAAATCAAGAATGTCAATATGTTGAGCTTCAAACACTCTAGCGTGCTCAGAGTAATGATAAATACCAAACCATAGTAAGGGATGCTAATGGAAAAGGGACTCATGGGGGGAGGGGATTTCTAAAAACAGTAGATATTAATAACACAAATGTAAACAATTCCAGAGAGCAGGAAAAATAGAGGACAGTAGAAGAAACTAATGGAACTACAGAAAAAGCTTAATGAAGATCTAAAAAGCTAGCATACGATTTTATTTATTTGATTCCCCCACACACACACCCCGCGCATTTATTACTTTAAAAGTAACTAAAGGCAGTGAATATGGCTAATATTGTTTCCTTCCTCCTCCTAATTTCCCCAAAACAAGAAGTCTGTGTGGTGGATTGGGCTGAGAAAGAATGACTGGCCCAGGAAGCACCCAGCTGGCTTTCAGAGTTAAAGACGGGACTAGAACTCAACTCAACATCTCCTAGTTACTAGCCTGGTGCCTTAACCCCTACACCAATTGGCTCTCAATAAGTGAAATATGGGCCTTGCTATAGAAGAAATACAGAACGGTAGAACTGATAATGGTATTAGGAAAGCAAATGATCAAAATAGTTGTTTAAAAATATAAAAGTTGAGTAATGTTCAAAATAAGGAATAAGAAAAGAAGCAGAAGAGTAGTGAAAAGGCCAAATGCAATAGGGACCAAGAAAAGGTACTCAATTCCTACTTGTGTTCCACAAGGATATTGTAAAAGACAAATAAAACAGGGATTTCCCACATTAACTCATTTATAGGGAGTTAATTACCACAGGGTCTCTTTGAATGATTTGAAATTCTTCTCAGGTTTCTTTCTGCCTGGGCTAAGTTGCCATTTATGAAATAAATTGGGAACTCATGGAAACATGATTAACATAATGCTGGTAGATTTTAGGAGAAACCCTCCCATACTACCATCTCTTACACTACTAGACACACAGCATCAACAGTAGAGACCTTCAAATTTCTAGGTTCTATCATATCACAAGACCTAAAATAATAAAAAAAATCCTTATGGTGTAAAAACAAAACTAAATACGTAACAAACTTTAAAAACCGATACAACACCTTATGCCGACAGATAAAGGCAGAACGCACCAATTACCACTGCAAACAGTAGGAAAAACTCCTACGTACAAAATCTACCGCACCTTCTACAATTTTGTAAACACCAAGCTTAAAGGCTCAAGAACCATCCCACCTCTAAAGTATCCTTATGACTTATATTGACTGTTTCATAGTATGATTTGATTGCTTATTGTACCCTATTATTGTACCCTATGACTATTATTAAGTGTTGTACTTGATGGTTCTTGACAAATGTATCTTTTCTTTTATGTACACTGAGAGCATTTGTACAAAGACAAATTCCTTGTGTGTCCAATCACACTTGGCCAATAAAAGAATTCTATTCATTCTATATAGTTATCAGTCTGTAATCACCTTGAAAACATAATCGTTATCAGACATTAACAAGCTTTATCAAAAATAAATATTTCTGGAAAATTTTATCTTTTTGATCAACTTCTCCAATAGATTCTGGGAATGCTGAAGTGTAACATACCTTCACTTCAATAAAGTATTTAAAAGAATCCCTCATCACATGTTGATTAACAAACAGGTTATGTGTGAGCTTCTGGCGAGAACTCGTAGTGAACTAAGCATCTCTAGGAAGCAGAGACAGCATTGCAGTAAGATCAACAGCCAGACAGAATTTTCTGGCCAGTCAATCCACTCAAGATAAAGGAGGTTCCGGAGACAGCCAGCATACTCTGAACAGCTGCTCCTCATAAGAAAACGGCAAGAACTGAGGTATCTGCAGCCAACTTGTAGAAGCTGGGAATCGAGGGATACCCACCAAAAACATGGCTGCAAAGTAGCCTTGTGGACACCAAGTTCTGCTGAATCTCCTTTCTTAATCATTTTTTAAAAACATTAATTGCTTTTCAAGTATTATTGCTTTTCAATCCATCTTCTGATTGACATGCTTGATAAGATGCACTGGGTGAGTTTCCTTTAACCGATTAAATAAGTTTTAAAGCTAAGTTTAAGAACATTTTTTTAAAAAAATTTAACTAAGCAGCAAGAAGGTGCTAGGAGAATTAATTCCGCAAAGTTGTAAATGGACTAAGATGGATTTGAAATAAAATTTTGAAATTGATTGTGGGAATCCCTGCAGGGAAAATTATCGTATATTATTGTAGACTTGATGGCCTCAGTGAAAACTCCAACTCTGATTCTATGATTTTGCATACTTGGTAAAAAGTAATTGGCACATCAGCAGATTACTTACACATAGCATTAAAAAACTGTAACCTAATTTTAAATAGTCACATTTCTTTTCTTTCACCTCTTCCTTTTTTTAAAGACTCCTCCTAAATGAAGGATTCTTGAAGACTGGAAAACCTAATGCAACTCTTAAATGTGCTTAATAAATGTAATCACATTCTTAAAATGTTTAAAGATTATGTCTGAGACTGCTATCTAAATAGATTTCAGCTTTAAACTCTATCCCTCTCTGATGTTTTATTTTTATTAATACACCCAAAGAAAAATAGTGGCATAATTCATTTCAGGGTCATACAATTGTCTAAGAGTGCCCTCTGGTGGCCAATGTTTAATAACAGCCGCCAAGGAGAATATTCCATTCTTTCCAGTAAAATGAAATTGTAAGATGCTTGTGACTTCTATTAAAGCTAAATTGAAGTAAATTAAGTTTAAGAACTGTCAGGAAAAAAATTAAAGTTGAAAAATATCAGTGCCAAAGAGATCAATAATTATCTAGTTCCTTAGTGATATCAAAACCTCACCCAACAAGCAATAAAAAACAGAAAATTCTGAGCATACAACTGCCTTCCTTCAGTTGCATGCGCAGAGTTTTATCTCCCCGTCAGCACTAAGGGACAAGATGATGATGATGTGGCCACTTGCTTTTTAGGTCAGCACCTGAACCACAACACCAGAGTGTCTAACACAGGCTCATAATAGCTTCCACAGGATTTTTAAAATTTTATAGATGTTCTATGGCTGCGATATTACCTATAAAATGATCAGATTCGCCAGAATCTGACCACCATAAAGTTCTCCCAGGGATTGTTGCCATTTCCATTCCTGTGTCAAATCATGGGTGCAGGAGGCAACCTTACTAGTTCTTGCTAAAATATACTAGGTTCATTCTCTTCTTCCAGTCACAAAGGCCTAGAACCTAATTACAAACACTTCTGGCTTTTAGGAAAACTACCTCGGAGCAAAAGCTCCAGTGATCGAGTATCCAGGATAGCAAGAGGCTGGAAGTGAGAACTGGCAGAAATTACAAATCTCTTTGTCTCTCTAATGGACTCCCTGGTATCTGCCTTGTAGAAAATTTACAATAAAATTTGTAAATTTATAAGCCTGTCCAAAGCTTTTGAAAACATTTGGGGCCAAACTTTCAGCTTCCCTGTTCCATCATCCCATAGTGTCATAATTTTCCCCTTCTTTCCCCTTCACTAAACCAGGTGTGGGCATAGCCAGCACATGACGCATCTGGCCTGCAAGCCAGGAATTTGACAGCCTTGATTTAGATGATTTAGAGCAGCGGTTGCCAACTGGTGGGCCACGTTCCACTGATGGGCCAGGAGAAAATTTTAGTGGGCTGCAGAGAAATCTCACCCCCAGAGCACCCCCACAAAACAATTAACCCAGGCTGCACAGAAACACAAGGCTGCACCGCCCACATGGCCCGCAGGAACCCTCCCCGCCCACTCACTCCTTACCCAGCAAACTTGCCTACTAAATTGCTATTTTTCCGACCATCAGCTGTGAGATTTAGATTACCTAGGAAGCAGGAAATGATTGAATTTCTTGCTTTCTGGCTAGTCTTTAGGTCTTCGGCTCTGCTTTTAAGCACAGCCGAACCTCCCTTAGGACTGAAGGTTTTATTATTCAGTGCAGACTCACAGCAAGCAAATTTTCTGTGACAGACTGAGCTAGCCGATGGCAGGTAGATAGATCATTGAATGGTTATGTGAGCAACTCAACCTGCCTGCCTGCTTTGCCTGATTTTGGGTAAAAATTGTTCTTTTTTATATTAAAAGAAATCAATATTTACATACATGGTGTGTTGTGAGTTAATTTTGTGAGTTTGCTTGCTAGCAAATTTTATGAGTTTGCTTGCAAGCAAATTTTATGTGACAGATTGAGCTAGCCAACGGCAGATGGATAGATTTCTGAATGAACTTGTGATTCTGTGAACAACTCAATCTGCCTGCCTGCTTTGTCTGATGTTGGATAAAAGTTTCTCTTTTTTATAAAAAATTCAATATTTATATAAATATTTATAATATTTACATACAAACCATGCCCAGCCAGTCACATGACCACCAAGCCACACCCACAAATTAGGCCATGCCCACAGAACCGGTTAGTGATCCCTGGGATTTAAAATTATGAGTTTGGTGGTCCCTGAGATCCAAAAGGTTGGCGACCCCTGATTTAGAGCATGGGTCCACAACGTAGGTGGGATTCAGCCAGTTCTCACTGGTTTGCCCAAACTGTTTCTTAATTGCTTATGCAGTTTGGAGAACCGGCTAAAAATAAAGTGCAAGGAGGGGGGAGTTTCTCTCTCTCCCTTCAGTTAATAGCTCTGGGCAGATAGCCAAGAACCACTTAACAGTTGCAGATGGAATGCAGCTAATACACAATGAATCAAGTCAATAAACAACAGAAACTGACAGGATTAGGGCAGGGAAACCAGGGGTGGAATTCATTTTTTTTTAACAACTGGTTCTGTGGGCGTGGCTTATTTGGTGGGCATGGCTTGGTAGTCATGTGACTGGCTGGGTGTGGCCAACTCAATATCACTCACATCGAGACACGCATCTCCTCGCCTGGCCTCTCATGACTGTGGGGATGCTGCAACAGTCGTAAGTGTGAAAAATGGTCATAAGTCACTTTTTTCAGTCCCATTGTAACTTTGAATAGTCACTCCACACAAGCAAAGTACCAGCAAAGGAGGGTCTTTGAGTCTTTGAGTCTTGAGTCTGACTTCTAAAGTATTAGCTATTCTCCTCAGCTTAGTGTCACCTGCAAATTTGATTAGTACCCCTTCTATCTCCTCAATTACTGACCAAAACATCCAGAGAAGAGAATCTTTAACAGGTAGTCCTCATCTTTCAACCACAATTGGGACCAGAACTTTCATTGCTAAGGAAGGTTGTTGTTAAATGAGTTTACCTCATTTTTTTTTCCTCTGATCGTTGACCGAATCTCAGATCATTACGCAAATCAGCTTTTTCCATTGACTCTGCTTTGTTGGAAGCCGGCTAGGAAGATCACAAATGGCAATCACAGAATCCTGGGACACTACATCACAAAATACATGCCGTGTGCCAAGCGCTCAAATTGTGATTACATGATCATGGGGATGCTTTGAAGGTCATAAGTGCAAAAACCAGACTCTCTTCAGCAGCATTGCACAGTGGCTAAATGAATGGTCATGTCGAGATGCAATCTTTTCAAGCAGGTAAATTTAGTGCCAGCTCATTTTGATATTCCTGAGGCCCAAACAGCATTAAGACCTTAAGTGGATCCATGGGTCAGAAACGTTATTTCTTGCTGTTGATATAGAGAACAATGAAAAAATAGGATATCATCCTATACTACACAGAGGAACAAGTATAGAACATGACGTTTCTACAACACACAAGGGAAACCACTACCAGGTATAGGAGCACAATGGATTATTTTTCAGCAAAGGAAACATGATTTACATATTGATTTGAAATAAATAATTTCCACTAGGCCAAGCCCAGCAAGGGCAAGAAGAATACATGGGTGAATGTCCCATGTTTTTGAGAAAACCCAAAACACTCTGTGAATTCAGACACACTGAGGAAGAACTGAATGTCAATGTACCAGAATCTGCCTCTGCCCTTATTATTGGACATAGATTCCGAGAGACATAGACCTCTGGGTGCAGGGAAAGTGGCTTGAGACAAGGCACAGTCAGTGAAACTGCAAAACTCTTGTGTTTGATGAAGGGTCCCTTAGAGGCCTTTTAATAAAAGAGGAAGCAGTAGCCATTCTTTGTTGGATAGGGCCCATTTTTCAAGTCTGTCAAGAACCTTTTGAGTCTTGAGTCTGACTTCTAAAGTATTAGCTATTCTCCTCAGCTTAGTGTCATCTGAAAATTTGATTGGTACCCCTTCTATCTCCTCAATTACTGACCAAAACATCCAGAGAAGAGAATCATCTTCAAATTTTCAGCATTTTAATGAAACAGAGACAAAAGGTCGACTATTACTGTAGAGGGCTATTCTTTCATAAGGAGACCTGCCCAGCCGTAAGAATGATTTTGTCAGAAATGTGGCAAGCTGAACTATTTTGCAACAAAATAGATGACAATCCACCTTAATCCACAAAACTGTTACATCAGCGTAAAACTGTGCAATACTGGGTTATTAATGTCAACCAGGTGGAAACCTGATCTACAGAATGGCATAAGCCAACATCAGGCTCCCACTGCAATCAACTGGATGAATGATCTGAGTAATAAAGAGCGGGTTCCACTCCGCTGTCAGTGTTTTCACCTCTCATAACAAAGGCAATTCCTGGGCAGGATCAAGATCATAGGTATAAGGACTCAAGCCTTGGGCAGGGGGTTGAACTAGAACAGGGGTTGCCAACCTTTTGGACCTCAGGGACCACCAAACACGTCATTTTAAATCCTGCAGACCACTAATATGAATTTTGACTGAGGGTGGCTTGCTGACATTGATGGGAAAGTCGGTCCCTTATTCCAAGCTGCAGTAGACTGGCCCTTTGGTCATCAGTGCACCTGGGTGGAGAAGCAGCTGCTCCAGGATGAACCAAGGGCCAGTCCTGTGACTACCGCAGCTCTGGAATATGGGACCGGCTTTCCCACCAAAGTCAGCAAGCCCCCCCACCCCGGGGCGGATTTCCCTCCCCCGCTGTTGGTCTTACCTTCTAGTTCCAGGTTGCATGGCTCTACTCAAGGTAAGGTTTGCACTTGGCCGAAGGGTGGGGGCAGCAGGTGGGGGGCCATGTAGATGTGTTCCCGCGCAGCCTGGATTAATTGCTTTGGGGAGGTGCTTTGGGGGGGACATTTTTCTGCGGACCACCAAAGTTTTCTCCCCGACCCACTGGTTGGCGACCACTAAACTAAAAGATCTCCAGGCTCTCTTCTAACCCTATGATTCTATCTCATGCTAATCAAACCCCACTCTTTCAACATATCCAAAACAATGAAGGGTCCTAACCAGATATCCAGTGGACAGAACTGTTTACTCTGCTATCATCTGAAGCAAACACAGACAGCATTAGTATCTCACTGGAACAAGCAGGACCAGAGGCTAGAAACACTATTCATTGCTACAGAGTATAGAGTGATGAAAATTATTACCAAGAAACCAAGGTGCACTGGAATTTTTCCCTAAAGAAAAGGTATTGATTATAAATATATAAATCCCCCCAGCCATGAATGCATGGACGAGTTTCATGTGCATTTGAGAAACCGAATTAAGACAAATATATGTATCCCAGGATAATGTTGCAGGTTCCAGTCTGAGTCAGTCACTGGGAAACGTATGTAAAGCATTGTGTGAGTTCAGGAGCATGGAGGATTGTGCAAGATGGGAAAATACTGCAGGATTGTCTTTGCCATTATTCTCGTAGGTAAAGACTGAGAGATCCAGATTTCTCAGGAGTCTTTGGACAAGACACAGACAATGAAAGTGCAAAACTCTATACCTGCTAAAAGAATCCCTTTTCACCTGTAAGAAACAAATATCGGTTTCAAGTTTTAGCACCATGTGCTGAAAAAAGTAAAAGCAGCTAATATCAGTGTATTTGTTCATGAGCAATCCTGCCTGCCTGCTCAAAGGAAAGATTTATCAGAAATGTGCCAAGCTGAAGTATTTTGCAACAATCTGTTTTTTTTCAGTGCACCTTAATCCAGAAAGCTGTTACACAAGCATAAAACGACACAAGGCTCATTCGTGTCAGCGGGATTGAAACATGATCCCGAGGATGGCTCAAGCCAAGGTCAGGCTCTCCCACCGCACCAAATTTGAAGAATCAGCCAAGTAAAGAAGATATACGTCAACCTGATGATTTCAATGTTTTATCTTCAAAGGAGTGGCTAGTTGCAAGAGTCTTATAACTAGGACCATAGAGCTACATACAATATAATATTATGGACAAATAGACAGGTGACATGCTTATCAAACACTGCTTTGTCAAGATACCCAGAAGAACAGAAAGGGGCCATAGCTGCACAGTAATCAGCTGCTCTAGCTGATTGAAACATGTAATTTGAAAGCATTTTGATATACTGAAGCCATGATGAGTGGTGGTGGGCAAACTCTATGGGCCCATTTGATATATGAAAAATTGCAGCCTGGGATTAGTCATAGTAAGTTTGGGAGGCACCTTGGAGATCATGTAGTCCAATTCCGAGCCCAGTGCAAGAACCACTACCATAAGCATTCTTGACAACCAGGTTCTATTTAAACAGAACATATTAATTCATATCATAAACCAAGGATACCAAAACTCTTCAACTATTCAGCTTGTCAACCCCTTCATAGATTTTCAGATTGTTCATTGACCCTAAACATTTATTGTATACAATCATGTAATAAGTATTACTTTAACTAATAGTATTATGAACAACTGCAATAATAGATAAACTAGGCCCAAAATATTAATTGACCCCCAACTGGCCTTCCATAATTGACCCCCTATTGACCCCCCAGACACTTACTAAACCAAAATGCTCAGTACAGGCCAAATTTGGGATAGATATCCTTCGTAATCTATTAATGGTATTTTTAAAAACTTTTGAAAGCAGGTAATTTCTCAAAAAAAAGCATTGGTTATGTTTTGTCTTGATCAAATGCATTAGCTATCTTTGAAAGGTTTTGAATGCGTGAGTCATAGATTTTTCTAGAGATCAAAACAATCATTAAAGTCCATAGTCCTGTGCACAATTCTGGTTTTATATTCTCCATGACTTACTTATTTCTATTTATAAGCAGCCCAATTCCCCGAGAACTCTGGTGCACTTACTCTCTTTAATTCTCTTAGTTTCATCTGCATCTTTGGCATTAATAATGTCAGTTTTCGCCAAAAGAGTCCTGGTTCATTGCATTGTACTTCACCTTCTACTTCCTGTTATCTATTTGATTTGATTCCAGGGTTACCCATTTTCCTTAGAGACAAGAGAAATGCCTCCTGATGTGGGGATCATATCACTTGCCACCTTAACCTAATGTCTGAGCCATGTCTACATGGTTGAACACGATCTATGGATATCAGATCTGCTACTAAGAACTCACCGGCTGCTGCCTGCTAGATTTGATAGTCTTGATTTTTTACCACCATAGACCAAAGGAGCATTCTCCAACATTCTGAAAGAGGCATATCCTTTCATCACCTTCAACTCAAAAACACCACCCAAAGAAATCAAATTAGTACATAAGCCTTAAGATTATATAATATAAAAATAAAACAATAGCTTGTTCCAAATATAGTATCAAGTCAGATTTTGGCACACTAATTACAATAATAGTTTGACCACCAGGAGGCAGCTCTTGCCAATACAATTGTCTGCAAGCCACAGGAGAACCCCTGTTCTACATAAGGCATAAAAGAAATTGGAAAGATCAGGACAACCAAATGGCTTGGTTTGTTTGAAACAATTTAACCTGTAATTTGTTCAGAAAAGCCTAGAACCACAGATCCAACCACTCTTCAATCTTCTGCTGCAGAAATGTAGATCTGCTTTGATAGTGCCCAACTGTAACCAAAACTTTACTGAGACTAAATGGGTCTGAATCTCAGCTCCGCCTTAAGGAGAGAAGTCAAAAGAGCAATGTGTCTTCTTCCAAAACCAAATCAGCAGGAAGAATCTGGGTTGTCTGGAATAAGTGATTGTGTGTGTATTATGTGTATGTGTGTAGAGAGAGTTCAAAACATACGACCACAAGTTATCTCATAGATCTTAATCAAAGTTTAGCTGTAGCAAAAACCATTTCACTCCCTTTTTCTTCTCAGCATTAAAGACGTCCCCAGAGACTTAGGTCTTTATTTGAGCCTAGTCATTTAATTAGTTCAATGGTGCATTTGTTTGCTTTCTTCAATCCCAAAATTCAGAACTATTAATATGTTTTCCATCTTGCTTCTTCAAAGTCCAAATTTCAATTGCAAAGGATGCAAGAATTTTCAGTAGGATTCTGATTGCTGGACAGGTAATCCTTCACTAACAATGGTAATTGGGATTGGGGGCACCACTGCTAATTAACGTGGTCGTAGAGACTGATTATACACCTGACTTATGACAGCAATTCCAGTTCCTGGGTGAATCAGATATTGTGATATCACATCAGTGTTGGGATTCAAAAAATTTTTACTACCGGTTCTGTGGGCGTGGCTTGATGGGCATGGCAGGGGAAGGTGGTATCCAGTCAGAGGTGGTATTTGCCGGTTCTCCGAACTACTCAAAATTTCCGCTACCGGTTCTCCAGAACTGGTCAGAACCTGCTGAATACCACCCCTGCATCACATGATCACCATTTATAATCTCCTGCCTCGTTCCTCACTGACTTTGCTTATCATTCCCCATTGACTCTGCAACTACTGTAATTACAAGTCAATTGCCAAGCTCCTTACTTGCGATCAGGTGACCCTGTGGTTGCTATGACAGCTGCAATTTCAAGGACCAACTCTAACTTTCCTCAGTCTGAGCCACTGTAACACTGAAGCTGGGGATGATCCCTAGAGATAAACACATCCTGACACCTGAGTACTTTTTCTAAGGCCTTCAACTGCTCTCCTACCACACCCCTATTTCTATCAACTGTTCTTTTAGTCTGGGCATTGACTGCTGATTCTTTTACCATTGGTAGTCAATCCCCAAAATGCAGCAGCTATCCCCTGCTTCACTATCTTGTTAGTTCAAGGGCTGTTTGTTGAACTCTTGTCATTAGTTTGCCATGTTTTACAGTTTACATGTTCACCACTTGGGGGCAGTAATCTACTGTTCAGAGATTTGGATGTAATATAAAGCAGGGGTCTCCAACCTTGGCAACTTTAAGCCTGGCAGACTTCAACTCCCAGAATTCCCCAGCTAGCTTTGCTGGGGAATTCTGGGAGTGGAAGTCTGCCAGGCTTAAAGTTGCCAAGGTTGGAAACCCCTAATATAAAGAGTTAAATCTCTGAACAGATTATCTGTCACTCATTTTTTTTATTGCTCAGATTAGGTTCTGGCCATCAAGTCTTAAAAAAATCATTGTGGATTTTGCCCATTTAAGCAATGAATGCAATACCTCAATAGAAGCAAGAAAATTACACTCCTATGATTTTTTTTTTAAAAAATAAAATTTTAGGTATGGACATTTGTATCCTGTTTCCCCAAAAAAAAAACAGTTTATAGATTTACATCTTCCTCAAAAATAAACATTTTCTGTCAACACAATAACTAAGTCAGCTCAAGATCACAGAAAATTCTGCAATTTCTGAACCTGAGATTTTTCAAACCCATCCGTTGTTATTCCACATGAAACCGTTCTTCTATGAACCTGAAGATTTTGAACTCCTCAAAATGAGTAGGAAATTAACAGCTCCTGGTTCTTCAACTTCCACTTCTTCCTCTCCACCATCTGGAGGACAACGTTCAATACAGACAATATTAAGGCAAGAAAAAGAACAAGAAAAAGTGACCCTTCAGATGATTATGCAAGGAATTCAAAATATTCAACAAGATCAGAGAATATTGAAAAGAGAATAGAGAATATTGAACAAAGAACAGAGAACATTGAACAAAGAACAGGGAAAACTGATGAAAAAGTGGAGAACATCCAACAAATGATGATGAAGTATGATGAGAGACTCCAAAAAATTGAAGAAGATAAACAAAGAGACAAGAAGATTGCAGACATTGATAACAGATTAACTGTGGTTGAACAAGATAAAAGTGGTATGCTGAGATGGGAGATGGACAGATCAGAATTTTATCTTAGATTCCAAAACATAGAGGAAGAAAAAGGACAAAAACTAGCTGAGATAATGATAGAAATATTGGCTGAAGCTTTGGAAATAACTGAAGAGAAGATGATGGATGGAATAGATGAGGTTTATCGAGTCTTCACAAGATATGCGATGAGAAATAGCTTACCAAGAGAAGTTCATATCAGATTTACAAAGAAAGCCATTAAAACGCAAATATTGCAAGTGGCAAGAGAGAAAACATTGAAATACAAAGATAAGGAGATTGTGGTCTTGAAACAAGTACCCAGAAGAGTGAGAGAGATGAGAAGGGAATACTGATTCTTGATCAAATTATTACTTTAAAAAGAGGTGAATTATAGATGGCTGATTCCAGAAGGTGTAATGTTTACATGGCAAGAACAGAGATATAGAATTGACTCAATTGAGAAAGCTGAATCATTTTACGCAGAATTTTTCAGAGGGGAGGAAGAGGCAGAAAAAGAAATTTCACTAATTGAATTCCAAGAGGACTCCCAAATGACGACTGAAAAAGAAGAAGGTGCAGTAGGTGGAAAGGAGGAAGCCAAAGAACAACGTGAACCAAGATCCACGAGAGCTGTCAAACCTAATTACAAAATATAACCATGGAAGAGAAAAAATTGATTACAATTAATATAAATGGACTTAACTCAGCCGTTAAAAGAAGGAAAATCTTTCATAAATTAGAGAAATTAAAATTTGATATAATCTGCCTACAAGAAGTACATATTAAAAAACAATATGAACAATTGTTGATACAGCCAAAATTAGGGAAAATATTCACTTCCTTGACACAATGTAAGAAAAGAGGAGTGGTTTTACATATTAAAGAGACCATCTCAGCGAAATTGATTTATACCGATGACAACAGAAGAATGTTTAATGGTGGAAATAATGGACAATAATATGAAAACACTCCTGATTGCAATTTATGCCCCGAATGACAAAGAAGAATTCTATAAAAATTACATATGAAAATAGTTGAACTGGACTATGTTAATATAGTTATGATGGGAGATTTTAATGGAATTGTGGACAATAAACTGGACTACACAGCACAGAAAACAATAAAGCAAAACAGAAAGACCCTCCCTAAATCTTTTTTTAAAATGGTAGATGAAATAAACTTAAAAGATACATGGAGAGAAAGAAATGCTAAAATTAAACACTACACCTTCTACTCAAACAGACAATTATCATGGTCCAGAATAGATATGATATGGATATCAACAGAATTGTTAACTAATATTCAAGAAATAAATATTGAAACAAGTACTTGGGCAGGTCACAATTAAATGGAAAGGACAAAGAAGAAGATCTAGATGGACGTTAAATAATACTATTTTAAAGGGAAAAGACTTCACACAGTGGATGGAGAAAGAATTGGCCTTTTTCTTTGAAGAAAACAAAAAAGAAGATACACCAATCCAGAATGTATGGGATACAATGAAGGCATATGCCAGACGCTTGATAATAGACTATACAAGGAAAAGAAATACCATGAAAAGATTAGCCTCTAAGGTATTAGAAGATGAGTATAAAGGACTCGAAAAAGAGCTACAGAAAATACCACAGAGAAAGGACATTAAGTTAAAAATAGATATAACCAAACATAAAATGGGTCTAATAGAAAAAGAAGAATTAGCACAAAAAATTAGAGGTGCCAAACAGAACTATTTTGAAGATGCAAATAAACCAGGTAGATGGTTAGCATATACATTGAGAAAGGAGAAAGAATCAAGGAAAATATCGCATTTAATAGATGACCAAGGCCAAGTTTGCTATGGTAGTAAAGAGAAGAAGGAAATTATTCGAGATTATTATGGGAAACTATACACACAAGAGAATACTGATGAGGAAAGAGTTAAACAGTATTTACAGAATGCTAATTTACCCCAGATACCTAAAGAGATTGAAACAATGTTAGAAAGCAATATAACGATGATGGAGTTAACTGAAGCACTTAAGAAACAAAATAATGGAAAGGAACCAGGCCCAGATGGAACATGGACGAAAATCTCATACCAAATCCTTCTGGTATCACAGAGAGGAGAGCAACTGTTGGACTTCCAGCTCTGGGACTCCGTGCCATTTCTGATGAGAATGCCCCTACCACCTCCCTTGCCAGAACAAGTTGGCTTGTTTTTGTCAACCTCACACAATGCCTTGCAAGGGTTTGCTAGTTGCATTGGTGAACTCATGCAGCCCCCACGACCTCTCAGCCCCCACCCCAACTCTCCTCACTTGCCCTGTCTCCCTCCTGGGCCAAGTGCATCTCTTTCGCCTTCCCTAGTCCTCTCCTCTCTGTTTGCTGATTAAATGGTATGTGGAGGAGACCTTGGGAGGTAGGGAGAAATGGTGCTGCCTTTGATCAGATAAGAGATCATGGGTCGTGAACTGACAGGCCTCATCTGGTTCCTCTCTGGTTTACCTAGTAAAGCTGAAAGCTGAAGGGCATCACTGCCTCCCCAACAGCAGCAGCAACAGCCCATGCCCAGCCTATGCCAACAGCCCATGCCCAGCCTATGCCAAGCATGATGCTCAGCTGAACTGCAGCCCTCAGAGGTGGCAATGGTGCTCTTCTGCAAGGTGGGATGGGAGGGAAGGGGTTCAAGGGAAGAGGAGCAGGGAAAGCCAACTTCCAACCCTGTGCAAGAGCAGAGATTCGCTGGCTTTGCAGTGGAGGATAGCAGAGGTGGCAGGTCTCACATCAATTTTTTCATCCCATTCAGGGCCAGGAAGAAAATGCATTCAAGGCTAATTTTATTTCTACTACTTGGAAACCATTTCTGGGCATTTGCTCAAAACTGGGGGAAAAAATGAAACTTTAGTTTTACGTTTTGATTATTGAAATGATTTTGTTATTATGGAAATGGCTTGAAATGTTGTGAAATGTAAAACAAAAGTTACCTTTTTTTGCATTTTACTGCATTGAAAATGTCAGGAGTTACTACTTTCTCTCTCTCTCTCTTTGCACTTTTCTCATTGTTACTTTGTTTTCTAACTTTTGTATTTTTATTTTATAATGAAATTTAATTAAAAATATTTAAAAAGAAGTGACTTCTTCAGCAGGCTTGAAAATTCCATGCAAATAGAGATGTTGATCCATTCTCCTCCAGTCTTATTTACATTGAATTGTTTTTAATAGTTATTTTAAAGTAGTTTTAATTGTTTTATTGCACACTACCCAAAGTAATATTCATGACCTGAGAAGCTATAGATATATACACAGAGAGAGAGAGAGAGAGAGAGACAGAGACAGAGAGAGAGAGATTAAGAAATGATAGCGATAACAAGATAGAAATAGAGATGACATAGATAGGTATCATCCCAGGAAAAAAAAAGTGACCTGAAGGTAAGAAACAAGGGAGCCAGCAGAGAACAACCTCTAGTTTTTTCATCCTCTTGAAAGTAGCTCAGTTCTGTGTCACATGATTGCATGGCCTTGGAATTAAGCAGTTAAGGTGTTACTTCCCAACTGCAAGGATTTAGTGGAATTTATTTTGAAGGGCCTTTTTGCATAGCCTCCGGTATATCCAATCCTTTTAAAAATCCAGGCTATCTTTGGTCATCTTCTTTAGGCGCAGCAGTTTTGCTTCAGATTACATAACATTACCTTGCTGCCATAGACTGGATTCCTTCAATTAAACCCTTTCCAATATTCTGGTGGGCTGGAAAGCATAAAAAGGAATAGGTTGCAGAGAGAATACCTGTAATCAGCTGTTAAAGTTTCTAGAGAAAGCTGCAACAGTGAAAATATCCTGCGTTTATTCAACTGCAGAAGAGGATGTGTTTGAGTATTCAACCAAATGATAAAACTGTACAGGAATTTTACAATTAACAGCATCCCGAACAAAACACTGATATTATTTTACAATTCCGAAGAAGGTGTCACTTCAGCTCTCAGCCCTGGATGGAAGCTTTCAAAAGTCAAGGTGGCACCTACAAATGTGGATGAATTCCATGGTGTGGTTGCAGTGACCACCTTGAGATCTTTTTTCTTGCCCCCCTCCCCTCGCCCCTTACTCAATCTGTGCTTGGGGCACCACAGCACAAAGCAAAGCCTGAATCCCGGGTCTGTCCAGCAACCTGTTTCGCCATTGCAAAAACTCTTTTTATGTCTACCCTTGTTCAGAAGGGTCGGCACAGAAAGCTTCCCTTTCAAACCATCAACCCTTCCATTTAATATTCATTTTTGATGTATCTGTTGTGTGTCACCAAGGTTCTTTTTGACTCCTAGCAATCACCCAAGGGAGGTTTTCTCCCTGACAATCTGTTCTTTCGGGTCTTCCAACATTGCACCCCACGGCCACTTGTAACAGGGGGGTTCCTTGCCTGTTTGCTTTAAGATCCATCCCCAAGAGGCGAAGCAAGGAAATCATCTCGCGCGGGGGCGAGTTGCAAAGGAAGGC
Source organism: Notechis scutatus (assembly GCF_049901735.1). Classification (NCBI taxonomy): domain Eukaryota; kingdom Metazoa; phylum Chordata; class Lepidosauria; order Squamata; family Elapidae; genus Notechis; species Notechis scutatus. The sequence continues at coordinate 85,487,458 of NC_142012.1, forward strand.
CATTTTTCGTGGGGGTGGAGGGGGGGGTAGGAAAAGGAATCCTGTAACAAGTCTCTGCAGGATTCCGAGTGATCTGCGTGGCCTTCGTGTCAGTGGCAAGCTCTGAAATGAGTAATTATTTTTTTTTTAAAAAAAAGCATGTGAACCTGAACCAAAGGAGTTTTTTTTCCCCTTCTCTCTGGATAAACTGTACACCACTGTCACACAGTTCGACGTGTTCGAGCATGAAGCGCAACCTCCAGAAGCTCCCCCTGCCTCCCATGGCAACCGCAGCAGCCTTTCTAACCAATTGAAGTCCCATAGATTTGGGCAGGGCTGACCCTCCCCCCACCCACCCCACTCCCTCCCCGGAGGTTACTGCCGGTCACAGCTGACTGTTCGCATTCATAGCAGCCTTGAAACTTCTGACCGCAGCGCAGCCAATCGGAAGGCTGCCTTTCTTGTCTGACTCTGGCTCCACCAATGGGGGACGATCTCTCTGATCCATTCCCACTGGCGTATTAGTCACCGCTCGGGGTGCGGGGTGGGGGTGGGGGCTTAGAGTCATAAAGGGAAAGGTAATAATAGCAGAATGGCAGCTTAATTAAGTGCGCCTATCCGTCTGTGTGTGCAGGTGGGAGGGGGAAGATGTGTGCCTTGCGTATATACCGGACACGGACCATAGAAATAACAACGGGCATTTGTCTCCAATTCTATACGGCGCTACCGTTTGTGAGTTAGTAAACAATGTGAATGGCAGCTGCTTGCAGAATAACAAGAGTTGGACGGGGCTTGGAGGTCTTTGAGTCCAACCCTTGGCTGGAGCATGAGACCCTATACTTCTCTAGATCGGATTTCCCAGGCCAAGCAGCTTTGAGTCAAGACCCCAAAGTCTGGCCCAGTCCTGAGCACCCTGCAATTTGTGGGGGAACTTCTCCTAATGCCCTGTCCCAGAGGTAGGGCAGGGGAGGAAGGACCATTCCCCGTTTGCTTTTAGCAATTTTATTTGAAAGGGTTAAGAGTGGCCTCTGTAACTTTAATTTTCCTGGTTGCTATTGATTGATTTTACAGTATTTTACAGAGTACAGTATTTTACAGAGCTGTGTGCTCTGTCAGAAATCTCTCACTTGATCTGAGCTTCTGTCTCCCTTCCAGCATGTGCCATCGTTTCCCAAAGCAGGGGTCTCCAACCTTGGCAACTTTAAGCCTGGTAGACTTCAACTCCCAGAATTCCCCAGCCAGCAAAGCTTAATAGCAAAGCTGGCTGGGGAATTCTGGGAGTTGAACTCCACCAGGCTTAAAGTTGCCAAGGTTAGAGACCCCCTGCCCCAAAGGAAGCTTCGGTTAACCCAGGTTAAATTTGGAAAATCTCCTGGGAGTTGTGGTTATTTCAGACTATTGTTAATAAAATCCTGCATGCTATGATAATGGCATTTTTTAAACTTGTAAATTGCTCAGATATCTCAGATAGACCCAGACTAGGTCAAGCCACAATCATCCAAATTGTTGCTCTCATCTTCCTAGTTACAAATCATTCTGACTCTTATGAATAGCAAGCTTTATGCCAGGCACCTCTCTTGGAAGCTCTTAGATTGGATGTAACAACAATGTGGGAAGAAATATCCGTCTGGTTCAGTTCCAAGCCAACAGGAAGGTACTGGAAATAAACTGGAGGCTGATTGGAAAGAGGGTCTATTTATTGATGAAGCAGACCCACCAAACACATATAATTCTGGGTAGCAGAGTTGAGAATGAGGGGTTTTTATACCTTCTTTGAGCTTTGCACTTGAACTTCCTGTTCCTGTGCAAGAAGTTCCTGCTCCTGTGCAAGATTCCTATGGGGTCATGTAGGGGTCATAGCTGTCTCTATAGGCAAAAGAGGAAATACAAACCCTAGGTGTTTGTCTCAGCTAAGTTTGGACTGCTCTGAGGGTAATGCAATAATTCCTGTTGTGGCTTAATAGCTTTGCTCTGTGTTGGATCTTGAGTGAGGGTATTTACTTATGAATAGAACTATCTAGACACTTGTCTTCTTTCAATAAGCTATCTCTTAAGTGCTGATATCTGCTGTGGCCTATTAAGAAAAGGTGGGGGCTGCTTTCTGCCTCTAAAAAAACATGTTTCTCCATTCCTCATTTAGGGAAATATATTCTGCCTTTCTAATATTTCCTAAAATATTTCATTCTTCTGGGAGGGGGGTTTCCACAGCACTGAATAGTAAGACAAGAGCAAGGTGGGATCAGTCCTGTTAAATCAATCCTATGCAATTTCAAAGTAACTCCTGGGTCCATAATATAAAGCTAGAAGTCATTAGATCACAATACTAGGCTGATGTTGTCTAGGGCTTTGAAGCTAAGCAGGATTGGGCCTTGTTTAGTGCTTGGATGGAAGACCATCAAAAACCACAGCTAAAGGCTAGAGAGAAAAGCTGAAAAAAGCATTCCAGAAGCAGACAGTGATGGTTACTCTCCTATTGTTGCAAGAAAAAATAATACATGGTTGTGTCCATAAATCTCTGGCAATTGATGTTGTCTTAATATCAATTTATAGTTCCTCTATAAATGTGGGTTCCTGCTAATCCATTTACTTTGAGATACTACCTGTCCTGAGGTCCACAGGGCAGTTTGTCTGATTAATTGGTGTTTGGTTGCTGTATGGTTCTGTATCAGTGGTGGTATTCTACCGGTTCGACCCAGTTCTGCCGAGCCAGTAGCAGCGATGAGCAGCGGGGACCGAACCGGTTCTCTCCACCGTTCTGCTGTTGGGCCCACCCACCCGCCTGGGCTCCCAGACTCACCTTTATCCTCTGAATTTGAGATGCAGCTGCTTTGCGTAGCGCAGAAGAATCCTGCGTGGCAGCTGCTGAAGTGACCAGGATCGTGCAGGCTTGCAGGAGATGAGTTAGAACACCTCTGCGCCTGTGCAAACACCTCTGTGCCTGCGCAAAGTGTGCGTTTGGTGCACGGGCGCACGCAAAGTGTGTGCATGCGTGCAAAGCGCACCCACCAAGCCACGCTCACCGAACCGGTGGTAAAAACGTTTGAATCCCACCACTGTTCTGTATGGTGTAATACAGAAAGATGTGAAGCAAAGACACATTGCATCCTCATTGGTAAAATGCTGCTATTCCAGCTAAAAAAACGACAATAACATTGCTACGCACTTAGAGTTCATCCATACCACCTCCTTATCCCAGCTGAAGGCACCCACTTGCCCTTTGCCAATGGCATGTCTATGTTACTTCATTTCAGTTTCATTGTCAGTCCGCTGGTAAGGCAGCCTGGCCATTGCTTTACAGAATCTGGTGTGGAAGTGGTGTTTGCCGTGCTACACCAGGACATTCAACACAGATACTGTAGGTTGCATGAAGGAGATGGCTTGAGATGATGCCCATCAGGGTCAGGGATTTGCTTAGCTCCAATTGGTCCAGCAAGTCTGCTGTGGAATCAGCCACTTTTGTCTGGGATTTTAGGATGGTGTTCCTGGAGTATATGTGCAATACCCCATCACATATTGTCTGTGATGGTGGCTTTTCCTATAGAGGTTTGAATTTCAACTACTGCTCATTGTTTTCACCATACCTTGCAAAGTTAGAGCAGCAGGAGAGGGCAGCAAAATTTAAAGCAGCAGGAATTGTCTGTTCAATACCACAGACAATACTGCTACCCTACAAAAAGATCTTGACTATGTATCCGAATGGTCAAACAAATGGCAACTTCAAATCTCAACAAATAAATGCTCTGTCTTACATATTGGCAAAAAAAATCAGAAAATAAAATACAAGCTGAATAGTCAAGATCTTGTTGATGACCCAAGCTCTGTAAAGGACCTTGGAATACTCACCTCTAATGATCTAAGTGCTAGAGCCCACTGCAACTACATAGCCAAAAAGGCATTAAGAGTTGTTAACCTAATCCTACGTAGCTTTTTCTCTGGTAATATCACACTACTAACCAGAGCATACAAAACATTTGCTAGACCAATACTCGAATACAGTTCATCAGTCTGGAACCCACACTACGTATCTGATATTAGCACAATTGAGAAAGTCCAGAAATATTTCACAAGAAGAGTTCTCCACTCCTCTACTCGCTGTAGAATACCTTATGCCACCAGACTTGAAATTCTAGAACTAGAAAACCTTGAATTACGCCGTCTTCGGTCTGACTTAAGCATGGTATACAAAATCATACATTGCAATGTCCTACCTGTCAATGAATACTTCAGCTTCAACCATAACAACACAAGAGCACACAATAGATACAAACTCAAAGTAAACCGCACCAAACTTGATTGCAGGAAATACGACTTCAGCAATAGAGTGGTCAATGTCTGGAATACTCTACCCGACTCTGTAGTTTCTTCCCCAAACCCCAAAAACTTTAACCTTAGACTGTCTACTATTGACCTCACCCCTTTCCTAAGAGGTCTGTAGGGGGTGCATAAGCGCACCAACGTGCCTACCGTCCCTGTCCTATTGTTTCTCTTATTCTTTTATTTTTCTTATATGTAACCATTTCATGTATTCACAACTATGTATACATTTATACTTATTATCTTATAAACAATTGGCAAATCAAATAAATAAAAATAAATAAATAAATAAAATAAATCCCTCCTGGTTCTGGAACACCAAAGTAGCTAGGTACACAAGCTCCTTCTGAGGTGAAGCTATAATCAAATTCATATTAGTTTAGCAACACCCAAGATACCATGTTTTCCAAAAGGCTTGTGTCTCACAAGAGGCAACTTGTGGAAATGAAATTGTGCAACTGCATTTCAAGTTACACAAACCTGGAGGTCTTAAACTGAATGTGTCATATTTAAGGCTTAAAGAAGTGTCACAACTATCCTCAGCTTCTTCTAGAACCGAACATCCCACGGGCAATTCTGAAGATATTTGAAGGTTAGGCTTTAACTAAACAATCCTACGGCTCTCAGATCTGCTTAAATTTCATTTGCACAACCTAAAGTTCTTCAAACAGCTTTTCTGTGATGCAAGGCATATGTCCAACACAGCCCTGTTTCTGAAACAGGCTTAGTCAAATTAAGAGTGTTACATTATTTTCAAATTCATTTGAATAATTTCTTAGAAATCTTATACGATGTCAGATCAGAGCAATACTTGACTACAGCAGGAAAGAGCCTAAAAGAGCCAGGAGAACAAACAATGCTTTTTTACTTTTATTACAGTTCAATCAAGGCAGAGAACAAACACACTCAACTCAAGCTGTTGTCCAGCCAAACATAAAAGATTTGGGAGATCTAGAAGGACAAGCTTTCTTTTTTGAGGGAGAAGTACTGTAGATCTCACTTTTGCATTACCATTTTTCATCATTGTATTTTCCTGCCATCATTTCTTCACCAGGAATGTCTTGCTAATTCTTATTTATTCAATTTTGAGGAAAATTTTCTGAGTCTTTTCAAGCCCTCTCTTCTCCAAGTAACTGTTGAAGTAACATCAACTCTTTGCTGTGACTTCACTCAGCATCCCTTGGGAAAACAAGGTCGTTCCTATGAACAATAGTGGCTTCCCCTTGCCCTGTCATTCTGTCCTGACCCCTGCTCTGCTGTCATTGTCCTTATGAGAATCATTGGACTCAGCCAGATATTTGCTGACATTAGGCAGGTCTGAAGCCATCCTTTACTCTCGGTCTACTAGGGTAAGGCAGAGGTTGCCTCAGACCCTGACCATTGTGAAATCATATCATATAAGCAACTAGAATATCAGGCTATTGATATTTCCACATGGCTGGCCAATTCCTTATGACTAGAAATTATGAAGTAGCTTATAGCACGTGGGTCGGTTTTCTGCTCATTTCCCTGCAAGGTGTATTTCTATTCTTGTTGGTTTACGGCATAGAAGATGAATTCCAGATTCTATTTCCAGAGAGGGGAAATCCACTATATTGCTCTTCAGGTACCTGTATGTAAATGTGTAACCTAATACCTTTCTCAGACTCTTCTTAAATAATAACATTCTCATTTCCTTCCACACAGTTCATAGGATTTACTTTCTGGTTCCCTATTCATAATCACTGCTCTTCACTGAATTTCTTCTATTTTAAGTTGGCCTTATGATGTGATGTCCAGAACTTGGGAGCTGGCCAAATGCAGTGCAGAAATTGAACCACAAGGCACCCTATTTTCTCTCCAGTTTGAGAAGGTACCACTGAGTACCTTTGTTCTTGGAGTACAATTTTTGAGCCAACTATGAATCTGTTTAATTATTGTGCCATCTAACCCACACTTAACTAGTTTGCCAAGCTGTTCAGAATGGGCCTCTTAGAAATGCTTAGCACAGTAAAGGAGAGGCCTACTCAGCATTCCAAAAGCTTTTAATTCCACCCTACCCTTAATACTTGCTGAGATCAACAGCACAAGGTTATATAAGACAAAGGTCAAATTAAGAAACATGGGATGCTGAACCAAAATGTGTGACTTTATTGAACAGTGGGTGTCTATGTAGGTTAAAAAGAAGGTTTGAACAGAATTCCTACAGAAAGATGTTAGTATTAATATGGGAACTTGTGAGCAGCAGGGCCAATCTCATCCAGCCTGAGAGGTTATATCAAAATGGTGCATCTCCAGAAAGTGGAAGTCAGAGATCATTGGGGGATAGAAATACTCCTTCTGCAGCTACAGCTATGCATGTGAAAGTTTTGAGGGTGACATGATTTCAGTGACATCAGCCAGGCCATACTATAATGGTATGTGGGAAAGACCCTGGGAGACAGGAGGAAGACCTATAACCAGGTCAATGGTCTGATAAGAGGCAACTCAGTCCATAGGTGGAAGCATTAGGAACCCTTTCAGAAGGGATTTTCCGTAGTTTTTCAGAGATGAGAAAGACTTTCAGTCTTGCAAGATCCTTTTAATGAAACCTTATAAAAAGTAGGATCTGTTCATTTGGGGTGCTTTTTATCTGGACTACCTCAAAAAGCTATCCACATGCTGTGTGCGAATGCCTGGGATAATTCCTCTTCTTTAGAATCCTGAATTGATCAACTTTCTCCATTTGAAAGAAATCAGGTTCAAAACTTTCCAACAAGAGTGAAATATGTTCTCTCTCTCTTTTTTTTTGGCTAACTTAACCTATTTATTGTTTTCCTGTATTCACACTACTTACTAAATATATCCACTTTCTGGATTGGAACTATACATTAAACCATAAACTTCCCCAATGGATCAGGTTCACCCAACATGCTCAGCCACAAGAAAGCCTTATCAGCATGTTATATAAATGTACCTGCTAGATCTTTAGTTGGGTTCAGTGGCTGGTCTAAAGTCAATCTCAGTCACTCCCTTTAAGAACATTAAATGTCTCTCTCTCTCTTTGAACTATCTCAATAAGCCAAGAAAGTTTTTTCACAGACATTTTAAATCTGATTGCTATCAGTTTGTGGAGTAATTCCTAAGGCTGCCTTTTCCAGTCTTAGTATCAGTCAGATATCAGAGCATTCAAACATGCCCTGTTAGAGAATTCTGGGAATTTAGGGCTCATCAAGTATAGCCTCTAAGGTCTTAACATCCAAATTTAAAACAAGCTAGAAAATGAAACAAATAGATGGCATTTCTTTAAATGAAAGGTAATTGAAAACATTTGTCAGTATCACCCACAGTGGATACAAGTGGAAAAGATTTGATTTTCTCCAGTTATTTTATGGTTTGTTGAGTAAGCAGATTGCACTCCAAATCTGTGGTGTTGCAGAATAAATCTTCCTCCAGATTCTTTTTCTCTGCAATCTTAGGCAAATGAACTTGAGTGATACATGAACTCGGGACTGTCAATTTCCCAATTCCAATGTACGTATTTAGTTAGAAGCTTTGAGGTTGGCACCACACCCCTGGTGTAGGATCTGAACTGGAATAATTTAGCCTAGGCTAATTTCCCATGTTCCGGGAAATGATTAAACAATGCAAGCATTTATAATAGCTCACTTTCCCCTGAAGCCTCCCATAATATTGAATGAGGAAGGTTCCCAACTAAATCAAGAACTCAGATTGATTTTAAAAGATAGAATCACCTGGACTAGTTAGCTAGATAAGAGACCCTTATGCCCTGAAATGGGTATTTGATTCCGGGGAAAACTTTTTTTTGAACTGGCTGAACTAGAAAAATGAGACTGGTTGGGGGAAGCAAGCAGCCCAGGAAATTTAAGACAATAGTTTTGTAGTTCAACCCTGTTCTCTGGTCTTTCTCACCTATACAGTTTAGTTTGGTGCAGTATTTTGGATTCAAAGAGGAAAAGGTTCTCTTAGACTACTTGGGGTGCTCCCATAGCTATACTTTTAAAATCAAATTTCCATAGAGAACTGGAAATCTCTCCTTTAAAGAAAAAGCTGCTCCTGAGAAGTCCACTCAAACATGGGGGATTGTACAGAAAGTCTGAAGAACTTGTAAATCAACTATTTCATTATAAACAAAAACAAAACTAGTATTAGAATAAATTGTTTTTCAGCACATAAAATATGGAAACATTAGAAATGGAAAAACAGAGATCCTACACAAACTTCAAGAGCTTTGGAGCTTAAGTAATTCACATTAACTTTCACACCAACTATTTAGGTATTCTGCTTAAAAGGAGGCAGGCAATAAACTTGCTTGCCCATTGCATTATGGTGGTTTGATAATACCATCTTATTAGGATATTGCCAGCAAGTGTTACAAATATTAAATCAATGCTACAAATTGCTAGTTATATTAGAAGACAGATATGCAAGAAAACTTTGTCCCAAATAGTAAACAGAAATACCGTGATGTAGATATCAGACATGAAACCATGGAAAAGTTAAGCCACAACTCCTTTCCAGATTAGGGCAGGGAGAAGAGGCTAATCTATTAGTTTAAGCCAGAGATCTCCAAACTTGGCAACTTTAAGACTTGTGGTTTTCGACTCCCAGCATAGCTGTCTGGAGAATTCTGGGAGTTGAAGTCCACAAGTCTTAAAGTTGCCAAGTTTGGGGACCCCTGGTTTAAGCTGTAGCCTTACCAAAGAGAGGCCTTGCTCTCTCTTCTTATCACACATCATCCCAAACCAACCAACACGATTTCTAGTATTATCAAGCAAAAGGCATTGAAGAGCAATCCCTTCATTCCTTCCATGATGGATTTCCCATGATTAAAAAAACAACAAGCAAAGAAGCCAAACAAAAGTAAGCAAGAAAATTTCAATACCCCCTGATGCTTTGAGGAAGGAGCAAGGGAATATTATGGTAACAGTCTCCTCTAGATAGAAGCACCCAGAAAGAGACAGAAAGGCTGATGAACTAAAATGTTCCAGGCTAAGCACAAACCTCAGCAAATAAGGCTGGTTTTTGCAAGTGACAAAAGCCTTTAACTAAACCAAAGCTTAATTAAATCCAAAAAAATCCTTTTATGCACAACTGAATGCAAGTGAATAATCCATATAAACATTTTTTGAAAGAAAATTCTACCCTCTAAGATTACTTTTACTGCTCTCAAGTTCCTACAAAATGTCAGAAACATTGTCTGTGGCTCTGCTTGTCTAACAGCATTTAACCAAACCACCACCTTTAAATTCAGTATAAACCCTAAACCAAGAGTCATAAAGCCCATAGCATTATAGTTACCTAAGTGAGAGACTTTACTTATTTGATTTAGAATCTTTGCTGTAGGTCAGCATTTTCTCAACCTTTTTTTAAGATGTGTGGACTTCAAGAATTCCTAACAAGCATCTTAAAATGAGCAAGTTTGAGAAACATTTTATATATACACTGCTCAAAAAAAATAAAGGGAACACCTAAACAACACAGTGTAACTCCAAGTCAATCACACTTCTGTGAAATCAAACTGTCTACTTAGGTAGCAACACTGATTGACAATCAATTTCACATGCTGTTGTGCATATGGAATAGACAACAGGTGGAAAGCATAGGCAGTTAGCAAGACATCCCCAATAAAGGAGTGGTTCTGCAGGTGGTGACCACAGACCACTTCTCAGTTCCTATGCTTTCTGGCTGATGGTTTGGTCACTTTTGAATGCTGGCGGTGCTTTCACTCTAGTGGTAGCATGAGATGGAGTCTACAACCCACACAAGTGGCTCAGGTAGTGCAGCTCATCCAGGATGGCACATCAGTGCGAGCTGTGGCAAGAGGGTTTGCTGTGTCTGCTTGCATAGTGTCCAGAGCATGGAGGCGCTACCAGGAGACAGGCCAGTACATCAGGAGACGTGGAGGAGGCGGTAGGAGAGCAACAACCCAGTATCAGGACCGCTACCTCCGCCATTGTGCAAGGAGGGACAGGAGGTGCACTGCCAGAGCCCTGCAAAATGACCTCCAGCAGGCCACAAATGTGCATGTGGCTGCTCAAACGGTCAGAAACAGACTCCATGAGGGTGGTATGAGGGCCTGACGCCCATAGGTGGGGGTTGTGCTTACAGCCCAACTGTGCAGAACGTTTGGCATTTGCCAGAGAACACCAAGATTGGCAAATTCACCACTGGCACCCTGTGCTCTTCACAGATGAAAGCAGATTCACACTGAGCACATGTGACAGACATGATAGGGTCTGGAGACGCCGTGGAGAATGTTCTGCTGCCTGCAACATCCTCCAGTATGGCAGTGGGTCAGTAATGGTATGGGTGGCATTTCTTTAGGGGGCCGCACAGCCCTCCATGTGCTTGCCAGAGGTAGCCTGACTGCCATTAGGTATCGACATGAGATCCTCCAACCTCTTGTGAGACCATATGCTGGTGCGTTTGGCCCTGGGTTCCTCCTAATGCAAGACAATGCTAGACCTCATGTGGCTGGAGTATGTCAGCAGTTCCTGCAAGACGAAGGCATTGATGCTATGGACTGGCCTGTCCGTTCCCCAGACCTGAATCCAATTGAACACAACTGGGACATCATGTGCTCCATCCACCAATGCCACATTGCACCACAGACTGTCCAGGAGTTGGGGGATGCTTTAGTCCAGGTGTGGGAGGAGAACCCTCAGGAGACCATCTGCCACCTCATCAGGAGCATGCCCAGGCATTGTAGAGAGGTCGTACAGGCACATGGAGGCCACACACACTACTGAGCCTCATTTTGACTTGTTTTAAGGACATAACATCAAAGTTGGATCAGCCTGTAGTGTTTTTTTCCACTTTAATTTTGAGTGTAACTCCAAATCCAGACCTCCATGGGTTGCTAAATTTGATTTCCATTGATAATTTTTGTGTGATTTTGTTGTCAGCACATTCAACTATGTAATGGACAAAAGTATTTAATAAGAATATTTCATTCATTCAGATCTAGGATGTCTTATTTTTGTGTACCCTTTATGTTTCTGAGCAGTGTATAGTCACTGCTTTCCTTTGTGCCCATTTTCCTCTTTTCTGTTTTTTTGCTATTGAAAAAAAAGGGAATTTTTTCTCATTTTCAAGTCTACAGGCTGCACAACTAGTTTACAAAGATTTTGCTCCACCCTTTACTTCTGGGCAAAAAGTTCCCAAGTACATTGTTTCTCTTTCCTCAACTGAAGTCTTGGCTTCTTCTGGCTAGGAGAAAGAACCAAGAGCTAAGATTGTTCAGGAAGTTATGTCAGCCTGGTACTAATATCCTGCTCTCTGAGAACTTAATAGTTGTGTTCATTTTTGTAGACATACAGTAATTACAGGTATAAGTTCAATAAATACTTGTAGAACTCACAATTCTTCATCAGCAAAACTATTGTTCTTTATACAATCCATACATGCTGTTCTTTAAAGGTGCAGACAAGGGGGGAAACATTTTCAGTCAAGAGTGAGATTCTAGATTTGCAAATATCAGAAGAATGAAGTCTACAGCTTTTTCTATTATTTTGTGTTGCTGAAGTGCTTAAGGAAGTACAACCAAGCTTTACCTAATTGCTTATTATAGTAATTGAAACCCTTGCTTTCATTTTAGTCAAAATACTCATCTTGGTGCCAAATCTCCCTGTCTTTCCTGGTATGTCTTAACCAAGAGTTTTCAGATCAACCTAAATATTCAGAGGATTCCTGATGGGTAAAATTGTCAGAGCAATTGTCCATCTAATCCTGCTTTCCAGGGCCCAGCCAGATATTTTGGGGAAGTAGAGTAACAGAGAATGGTGATATCTTATCCTTTCCTGTTCTTTTGACTTCTATTCTCATGACTAATGTAAGTAAGAAAAAGAAAGAAAAGAGGTCAAATGGAAAGGCTAAAATAAAAGAAAATAGAAAAGAAAAAGCTACAATAAGCAGCTTTTTTTACAGAAGTTGTAAGCACAATTATAAACTTCCTCTTACAACATGCCTCTCTCTTTTTTGATAATCAGGTCTAATCATCAACTTATAAGTCATAAGTTCATTTATTACTGACTGGAAACTCCTTATAGACTTTTTAAGTGAAACAGAAAAAAAAGTATTCTTTTTTTCTCTTGATCAAAGAAGTTAAGTCTATCTCAGCAAGTTCCATCTTTTTTACCAGCCATTCCCCCATCTTTCCATATTTGTGTATAAAATAACCTTGCTGCAATTGTCATGTACAAAAACAAGACAATGTACCTTGAGTTGTCACCTTGAGTTGTCTATGAAAAAATACTGCAAATACTGTATAAAAAATAATGTATATTTCAATCCTTTCAGCCACATTTTTCCTATTGTTCCATCAGCCTCCTTTATCATAAATTCTTTCACTAGTAATTCTGCCAGTAAAAGTGTATACTATAATCAGGTTCATCATTTGTATACAATTCTGTTTCAAACTTAGTCTCACAACGTTCAAAACAAATTCTTTTGCCTATTTTTAAATCTAATAATTGTAGATAAGAGAACCACTGACAACTATGTCCCTCTGCCATCAGTTGTTCTCTTGATTTTATCTGGTATTTCCTTTCACAGAATTCTAGCATGTCACAATAAGAAAGTGATTTTTGTTTGCTTATTATTTCTCAACTTTAAAATGCTTCTTGGCTGAGAACCATAGAGGTGTTTCTAGGCACAGCCCAAGTTTATTCCATTTTACTCAATATGGCACATATAATCAATTTTAAAATCCACATTAACCTTGACTTTGTTGTACCAGAAATATCCATGCCCCCCAAATCTCAGGTTGTGTCCTTTTCATTACAAAAAAAAAAAATAGTTTCTCAGCAGCACCAAACAAGTTCATCCAAACCAATTAGCAAAATACAACTTCAAAGGGGTAAACTTAATTGAATAAACTCATCATCAATCCTTTGCATCTTGTATCACCTTTTATTTGACTCATGGCTTTTTAAAAATTCCTTTCACACAAATTTAGACACATCCTTCTGCCATTGTTTAATCCTTTTTGTTTCTCACAGGGTTTTGGTAGATCTCCATTAATAATGATTTGTGCTTCCTGCGAAGTGTAAACAATCTTATTCATTTTCAACCTTGAACAAGAAAGTTCAAATTCTGCATCTGCTCCAAATATTCTAAATTGTTGAACACATTTCTAAGATTGTTCCTTTAGGTAAACATCCGCATTGATCCTATGAATAAATCCTGGCAAAATTATTTTCAGTCTATCAGCTTAAATAGTTACAAATAACTTGCTGTCATTATTCAATAATGATTTTGATCTATGGATTCTTGTTAAAGTCAAATCTTGCCCTTCTTTAGGTATGTGTTTTGTTGATCTCTTTCCAGCTCTCTGGCATCTTTCCTCCCTGTAAGGAAAGTTCATCATATTCTATAAAATCATCCTCAAAACATTTATAATCCATCTGGTACAGGCACCTTTCCTAATTTAATGTTTTTATAACTTCAGATTTGCCTGTGTTCCTTGGTAATCCTTGGTAAATTGTTTCTTTAGGTATTCATCTATTTTCTCTAGTAAGATGTCACTTCTTTTATGTATAAATTGAGAGTGATATTAATGGAATGTTTTTTGTACAGCTGCATTATCTATTAATAGTTTATTTCCCTCATGTAATTTGAATACCTTCTTTTTTCATTTTGTATTTTACATGCTAGCTACTTCCATGGTTGCCAACTCAATTTTTTGCCTTATATAACTCATTTTTATTTCCATTTTTCTTACTTTTAACATAGGTAATGGCTATTGTAATAGTTTGATTTATTGAGAAACAACTTCTCTGGAGATTTCTTTAGTTCTTCTTTTCTGTTATTCAAAACAGTTTGTTTTCATTTCTTAAGTTCATTATTGTGTTGTATAAAATAACCCCCAGTAAAAGCTTTACTTGCATCCCAAACCTATTCTTAAATCAATACATTTGTTATTTTCAAAAAAAACATTTTATTTTTACAAACCTCCACTATTGCCTCTATTAACACAAGTAATCCATAATGAAGTTGAAAGTTTTAAAAAATCAATATTTGTAACATCTGGCTCAGTATCATCCCTATCATTTTCCTATTGTCTCAACCTTCTGATGAGGTTTCTGTGTAATCTTCTGACATCTATATTTGACTGTCCTCCAATTCCTCTTTGAATTTTTCTAGAAATCCCCTCACCTTCTGGACAGCATTTAGTCATAACCTTTGCTGTTTGAAAGTAAAAACCACTTAGTTTGCTCTCATTGGGGTCTTTTTCTGCTTTAACCTCAATTTTAAAAAACTTTTTTTCTTTTACGCAAAATTATAATAGGAATTTTTAAAGAACCATCTTTATTATTTATCTTCACTCTTGTATTAAAACGTAGCCATAGAATTTGATCCCATGTCTTCTTCCTGACAAAGTGCACCAAAACACCAAGACAAAGTGCACCTTGGAGCATCTCTTGTTCTTGCAAAATTATATATTCCATCAAGTTCTGCATCAGTATCCTCCTCTTCCCAATCCAAAAAAATTTCCAAGTCTTTAATAATCTTTTCTCTAGCTTCATCAGAATCCTCTGAGATTGCTCTAAACCTCAGATAAAATTCCTTCTCTCTCAATTCCAATAGAGCTAGATTATTTCTTCTACAGAGTTTTTCATTTTATTAACTTCTTTAATCGCCTCTTTCTTCTTTACAAGTCTTTCATCCTTTTTTTTTTTCAAAAGCCATAATAGAAGATTCTAGTGATGATTTATGGTGAATTAGATGTTCTGTAGGACTGGGGACAGCAATGCAGGAAAAATATGCAACTGGATCAGTAGAGATCAGCAGACACAGTATTTCTGGATATTGTGAGATCCCGGGCTTACACTCTGACAGCTTCTCCTTTTTTGTATGTGGTTGGATCATGAGGGATTTCAAACACAACCATAATTGTAGCCAATGGTACAGTGTCTCATTTCTTAACCACTTTGAGATATATGGTAATTAAGCTAACAAGAAATTTTCTAAGTTCCAAGATAAGATTCCACTTGGTGAGTTACAATTATTTCCAGATTACAAAGGGATAAAGAAGAAAAGAGATTTTAAGAACTTCTTTTTGTATAAAGCTTAATAAGGAATCAGTATAAGAAAGTTTAAAACAGATAAAAGGGACATTTCTTTTGAAATATTTTGTGTGTGTGAAAGTGCTTTTAAACAAATTAGAATTAAATTAGACAAATGAACCAGACCTTTATGGGAATGTTTTTTGTTTATTATTAACAAGTGCAAACAATTGGTGAATTTTACAAAACAAAATATAATGGTAATATGAGCCAGACTGTGATGTTGATTGTAACTATGATGATGTTGATTGTGATGATGCTGACTGTAACATTAGAGTGCCATTAGAGATGAAAATATTAAAGGCACAGGAAGAACAAAAGAGAAAGAAAAGGGGAAGCTTTGCCTTTTCTTTTCCCCTTGTTTAAGACACTTTCCTTTTTGGATTATAATATTATAATGACAATCAGAAAAGTGGTGAGAATGGAGGGGAGGAGAGGATTACTAGAGCCACCTATAGGGAAAATAATTACAGCAGATTTGGGTCAGAAAATGGTTCGGGAATTGAGAAATAAATTAGCTGAATCACTTGATGCTAAACTGACTAAATCACTTGAGAACAGAAATGATCTACTACTACATATATCAGCAAGCATGCAACATACAATTCATTCTTTTGCACATAAAAAAAGCTTCAGCTATTAAAAAAAAACCTTTAGTGCATACATTTTTTTTAAACCTTTGAGCATGTTCTTAACCAGATGCACTTCACTGCTATAGAGTGATCAGCATCTTTACATGACAATCCCGTCTTGCCATCTCAGAATCCTGCAGACAAGTCTTGATAAGGACAAGCAGCAATGACAGGAGGACATGGAGGAAGGGAGCTCCATTTGTCGAGCACCAACTAAAAGTATCCACCACTACTACAGGACTGATCTTCTGCCTTCCCATTCAGTATACACGTTTTCTCACTTTCTAATAGTTTTCAGAACCGCTATGTAGAAGTCCAACTTCTAATTTTCTACCAGAAAAAGAAGAGAGCTTCAACAGCACCGGAGCTAAGGAGAAGGGAAATGACTCTAAGCCAATCATGAGTTGTTACTCATTCTAAGAAAGGAATTTTCTACTTTGATACCAGTCTGTCCTTTCAATCCTCCTAAATCCTCTTCCAACCAAGAACGCATGGATTGGGATGTTTTATCAGCTGCTAAGGAGAGAGACAGAAAATGGAAAAGAGAGAAAGAAACTTTTGCAGAGAAGGAGTCGAAAAGACATAGAAAAGCAGCCTCCAAGGTCGGGGGGACTTTTGCCATATGCCTTGAATATATTGGTTCAAAAGACAATACTTAAGCATCCTGAACACACTGCTTGGTAGTTATGTGGCTGTGCAAAACATTTGAAAGGGGGCTTTGCAAAATGAATTATCCACTCTCAAAGCATGAAGCAGCTGCAATACAGCTTAGTTTGGCTGTTCTGAGGGGCAACCCTGACTGTTCACATCTAATGTATGCAAAGAAAGCCCATCTCATTCGACCATCAAGCAAAGCAGCTGTGTATACACACACCTGAGCAGAGAACCAGGAAAAGCCTTCAAAACAGAGGTACCTGGCCTTTCAGAGGACACAGCTGCCAATGCACTTTGCGAAGCCCCCTCCCCGGTTTCATGCTTTGCACAGTCCTAATAGCTAGTAAACAGATCAAATATATGACTAGGTTGTTGGAAAAAGGAGAAAAGAAAGGTCAGGGAAACCAATGTTCAGCCAGTCTTGTGGCTTCCATCACCAGTCCGAATTTTTCGAGCCAAGATGGTCTCCTTGGCCACTTTCTTGCAGTTATGGGCCAAGCCAAGAAAGCACATCAGATCTATAAAACTAGTAGTGAAATTCCACCGCCAGCCATATTCACTTGTTGAGTAATCAAAGGGGAAAGTATGATGGTAATTATGGAAGCCTTCCCCTAAAGAGAGAGAAAAAAAAAAACAAGAAAGAAATGGTAAGAAACAAAGCCCATTTTCCCCTCCTTTCCCTAGGACCGTGATGGCGAACCTATGGCACGCGTGCCACAGGTGGCACACAGAGCCATTTGTGCCAGCACGCGAGCCGCAGGCAAACTTACCTCACTGCACATGCGCACACCTCACAGCTGATTTTCGGCTGGTTTGAGGCCTTTTTCGGCTCCCAGGCTTGAGGAAAGCCTCTGCAGCCTGAAAAATAGGCCCATTTCATCACTTAGTGTATTTCCGGAAATACTGGAAGTGATGAAACGGGCCTATTTTTCAGGCTGCATTCTTCAAGTCTGGGAGGCCGAAAAAGGCCTCAAACAGGCCAAAAATCAGCTGGGAGGCGCAGTGCAGGTAAGGGGGTGGGGGATTGCGTGCGCATGTGCAGGGGCGTGGGGGGGGGTGCACACATTGCCTTCTGGGTGCTGGCATGCAAGCGCACAAGCACACGCACAATTTTTGCCACAGGAGCCCAAAAAGGTTAGCCACCAATGCCCTAAGGAGAAGCCTTTGGGAAGTAGCCAACTCTGCTCAGTGTTTCCATTCTTGTGACATAGGAAATGCATTTATTAGAAACTGGAATATATTACAGCTTCCTGCATTGTAGTCCTTTATATTTATTCACAACATTTCCTCTTCATTATAAAATGCTGCTAAAGCCAGGGGAGTAGCATCATAAATCATTTAAAAGCAAAGCAAAACAAAACAAAAGATGGTAACAACCACAGCAACTCATCCAAAACCCTGAGTAGGCAAGGAAGATGGTGGTTTGTGCGAAAAGCTTACACTCCTGAACAAAGAGGGAGTTTTGCAATTTGGAAAGGTGTCTCTTGTTTTCCCAGAAGAAAGCAATCCCAAGGCAGCACCACCAAAAGCACAGTGTTGAGATGGGAGCAAAGGGTTTTCTGATTTCCTTATCACCATTTTAGGCCTTCCTGAGATTTGCACCAGTGATACCCTTCTACTGTTGCATCTATTGTTGCCTTGCTGCCAACCATTAACTTTAACTAACCAATTAACTAAGCATTAACACAGATTTAAACAGTTCATCTTTTATGCATAGCACCACAGCGCTAACTGGGTTAAGCGTGATTCCTTTTCAGTCAGTTTTAAGTGGTGACTTACTCCTGGAATTATGATTAGAACATAGAATCACAGGGCTGGAAAAGACCTCAGAGGTCTATCTAGTCCACCCCCAGCTCAAGGCAGGAAACTTTATACCATCCTGGTCAAATGATTGGTCCAGTCTATTCTTGAAAACTCCAGTGATTGAGCCACCCACAATTCCAGGAGGCAAGCTGTTCCATTGGTTAATTGTTCTGTCAGAAAATCTCTCCTTATTTCTAGATTGGATCTCTCTTTAACAATCTTCTACCCATTACTTCTTGTCCTTGCCCTCACTGAAAGCAAGATTTCCACTGCCAGATTTACATATGTTCACAACAAAATTTTGATATCAAATCTATGTTTGTTTCTTTTTTTAAAAAAAGTCCAAACTCAGGAAACCTCTAGCTCATAAATCTTCCTCTGTTTCCAGGGAAAAGCTCCCCTCTCCCCAACCTCAGATAAGTAATTGGGGGAGGGGGTGTGTGCAGGGCCTGTTATCTGAAAGCTTTCTAAAAGCCTCTATTTCTATCAGTGGAGGCTGTGTTACAACCAAATTCCCCCTGGATGATGCTGAGAAAAAAGGAGCTATGTCTACCTTCTTTTAAAAACACCTCACAACATCCAAGGATCATTGTGGCACTAAAGACTGTTTGAAGGCCAGTTGCGGCACACCAGAAGGGAATTTTCAAAGGGGATGAGAGGAAGGAAGAGAGCTCTTGCTGTGTTACCATCCCTGTTCTTCCCAATGCTTGAGAACAAAAAAAGTCTATCCAATATTTTATTTTGGGCAGGGCAAAACCTTAAAATCTAGATAAGCTTTTTAAGGCTCTCCTTTCAGCTTTTAAAACAACTCCACCTTGAATTGGATCCATTTTTCTTGTTTCTTGCTGAAACAGACTTAAGCTGCTTAAGCCACTTATTTCATCATAGAAGCCAACCTGCCTGTTCCAAGGACATGAAGTCCCTTAGCCTGAGTGAAATGCTGAACAGGAATTACTTGAAAAGGCTGTAAATGGAACAGCTGATCTTCTCCAATAATGTCGTCTACCCATCCTTCATACTAAAACAGGACTTTAACATATCATCCACTGGCAGGATTCAGATCTATATTTCCAATCTGGAGGAAATCATAATCTTTCTCTTGGCTCCTTTGGAAAAAGGCTCTGCAGATGAAAAAAGCCCTTGGTCACAATGGAGAATCTTTTAAAACCTGCCACTGTATGAGGGGAGGCTGAACTATCCAAGCAATCAAAGGAAGGAAGGATTAGGTCTTTTCCATCCCTTCTACAGTGGTCTTGATCTACATCGGGTCCCTGATGGAGAATAAATTAAAACCAGAGCTGAAGCACACAATCAATCCCATCTCATGGCACCTGTCAGGCTTCTTACACCTTACATACCCAAAGCTCCAAAGATCACAAGGTGATTTTCTCTGGGGTTGATGTGGCGATCATATGGCCGATTGCCATACATGTGTGCCACACTGTTCACCAGCCAACTGGCATTGAGGGTTGATGTGTAGCGGAGAATAGCCAACAGGAAGCTGATGAGAAAGGTTTCTCCCCAAAAATACCAAGGAACAAAGGAAGGAAGCACAAAGCACATGAGGACCACCGAGGTCTTGTAATGCCTGAGAAGGAAAAATGATGTATTATATCAAACAATGAAGCAGCATGGAAATCATAGCAGCACTCTAATTTCTACATTTTCAGTTAAGAAACTATTTGCGATACTGCTCTGGATGGCAAAAATTAGCATCTAGTAGCACCTTTTCCAATTAACAAATTTTATTAAAAGGCATAAACTTTCATGCTACCAGATTTCTGATTTTTTTTTTTTACCACTATGCAGTAACACAGCTTTCCTCTCCAAGACTGATAAGTTTCATTCAAAAGCAGTGAAGGTTCAAGTTCAAAATTATGATTGTAAATAATCTGAAATCCTGTCCTTGGATTGATGGAGTTGAACGCTGTCATGATAATATGTTGAACATTCTGGAAATTATAGGTTCAATTTTGGTTGATCACTTTCTAAACTGATAAATTATCTTGATGTATATACAACTGTGATATACTGTAGGGAATGGAAAATATGCAGCAAATAAAAAGAATAATTCAACAGAAGAATTATAATGGCTCAGACATTTTAGTCTCTAGTCGAGCAATAAATATTTGTGCTCAATTACCAATTCAACAGCAATTGCAGTAGATAATGAAAAGAATTCAGCTGACATTATAATTTAGTCACTGCCAAGAACTTTTCCCAGATCCCTTTCAGTTCCTATGCCTGCAATAACCCCTTGCTCACCTCCTCTGGAACATCACAACTTGGTCAGCTTTCAGGTCAGACAAGTCCAGCTTCTGTCCTTTTTCAATGACATCTGGGTGTTTGCGGACCAACAACCAGCCAATATGAGCAAAGAAAAAGCCACGTTTTGCATTGTGGGGATCCGCATCCGTCTCAGAGAATTTGTGGTGCACACGGTGGTCTCTGGACCACTCATAAATATCATTCTAGATGAAGCACAAAGAGAATAAATTGAACAATGTTTAAAAGTGGAACGGTCTTCAGACTTACTCCCAGTCTATCCCCAAAGAAGAAGAAAGAAAAAATATGTTTATTAATTCTTTACTCTATGGTAAGCAAAAAGTATTTTGGATTTTAATTTTTAACTTTTTATTCTATTTTGTTTTTTGAACTTTTAAACTTTTATTGTATTGGAAGCTGCCCAGAGCCACTGTACAGTGAGATGGGTGACATAGAAATCCAATGAACAATAATTTGCATTTGACCTCATAGGATGATTTTGGCTGAGAGTTGGTGACATTTGAGACAGCAATGGCTGGAAGTCTTCAGCAGCCATGTTTTGTTCACATACTCAGACAAAATAGTTTTGAAGATTGGCATGAATTCTGATGGAATGTAAATGATAGTTTATAGCTAGCCCTGAGCCTAAATTAATTAAAAACTGAGTGAGCAAAACAAAATGCAAACTAGAAAATTGTTTATAACATTACAGGAGAAAGTTTTCATGTTCTGCATGGATGCAAAGTTCTGTATGGAATTCCAGGGCCACGCAGCTGGTCTGCCATACTTCCTACCTGAAAAGCCATGGAGTTGATTGTGGCCAAGAATATTCGAAGAGGTAAAGTAGCTTTGTAAGACCGGTGACTCCAAAGCCGATGTGCTCCAGCTGTAACTCCAAGACCACCCAACATGAAGCACAAAACAGCTGTAGAAGAAAAAGGGGAGGGAGAAAACTGTCAAGAGCATATATACAGGCATGATATTCCCCTCTGAAAAAAAAATCGGGGCTGGCCAAAAGAGACCCCGCGCCGCGCGCCAAGAAATCACACACACAACACCAACGCTACACACCCTTCCTTTCCAGCCGGTCAGGTGTGGATCAGCTCCGGAGCTGGGCAGCCACTTCCCTGGTGGCGGGGCTGAGGCCGCCGCCCGGGGAGCGCCTGCTGCTTTCCCTCGCCAGGGCCGGGCGGTGGCGTGTTGCCCTGCGCTGCGTGGCCCCCGCCTGGCAGCGCGCTTCTCGGCACGAGGCAGCCAGGTTGCCCAAGGAGCCCGGCTGGCCAGGCGAGGGGAAGGCAGCAAGGGCCCTGCCGAGCTGGGGCGGAAAACCCGCTGGGCAAGGGGCCGGGGAAGCCTGCGAGCAGAGGACCAAGCGCGCTGGGAGGCAGAGATTCGTCCAAGGCCGTTAGACGGAGAGACGGCTGGTCTGTGGCTGCCCAGCTCCCTTTTCCTGCCGCTCAGCGGCCTCCGCTCGCACCAGCCGGGCTCCGTTCAGGTATCCGGTTGGGGCTGTCAGGAGTTGCTACGCCGGCATGGCTCCGCGGCTCCAGTCCCGCGTTGCCTCGGGAAGGGAAAGGCAAAACTAGGAACCGCTGCGCCTGAGCCTCCGGTGCCGCTGCTGCCGTTGCAAGCGCCGCCGCGGCTCTTCCTTTTGCCTTTCCTTCCCGAGGCAACGCGGGACTGGAGCCGCGCGAGCCACGCCGGCGGTAGCAACTCCTGACTCAGGGGGCCTCCAAGGGGAGGGGAAGGAGAAGGGGGAAGGGGGGCGATTCCCCAAAATCGGAATTCCGATTTTAATCGGAAGAATATCATGTCTGAATATAATTGATATCTTAGTAAAAGTCAGGTATAGCTTCTATCACCCCAGAAAGATCCAATTAAAAAACTATCACTGTAACAAAGGGGCCATTTATACATCTGGGACTGAGGGAAAGTGTAGAAATCTAGGCTATCTTCAAACCCCAGTTGGCTCTTTAGGATCGTCATCAAGGAAATCCCTAATAACTAGATAAGAGCTACTAAAAAGCAAAATTGTAGGTGGCCAGATTTCCTATTTCAAAATGAAGATTCCCTGAATATATTACATTTTCATTACTTTATTATTCTCGAAGATAGAGGCAGACTTCATATGTATGTGAGTAATATGGAGACACACCTGAATTGATGACAACCATTTCTGGTCGCTTTTCAAAGCTCTTCCAGGAAAAGTCATTATACTTGTCATTATTTCCCGCAATGATTACATAGGATATTCCCAGAGCTAGTTTCCTAGAGTGTTCTCAGATTCATTCTTGATAAACTGAAATGATGCCACTGGGATATCTTTTATCTTCCCAGAAGAAACATTTAATAAGACAATCTATATAATATGGCACCTTGAACATGAACTCTTGCAGTACATTTTTCAGGGAAATGACTTAGAACTGCATCTTGTTCATTTCAAAAGGTCTTTTTAAGAACTCAACTTCTGCTTCCATTATAGGAAAAAAGAGTGCTACATAAATAGGAAATAAAAAGAAGAACATTTGGTTGGGCTATTATTCCCAAATCTTGCCTATATCTTAGAAGTCAACCTTTATGTAGAAAATTGTTGCCTTAAATTCCATTCTGAGCATATTGGCCATGATTCCCTCCCAGCAATCTGTACTGGATTTTCAAATATTCTCCAGATCTTGTGGTATGTTTTCATAAACTCCTTGTACTTCGTATCAAGTACAGTGTGGTGAAATGGTCAGCTATTGTTGTGGAAGAAGGAATAATGGATGCTCAGTTATGACTACTAACTCCAGTTGACTATACCTCCTTTATTATAAAGGGCAGCCCTTTATTTCAGAAAACTGTTTTTTAGATTTTGCTCTTGAATTGTAGGCATAGTTATAAACACATATTTTATCCTTATGAACCTCTTTCAGATTTGCCCCTTTGTCAGGTTTGCCCTTTATTTTTTCCATGAAATATGGCCGTTATAGTATTAGACCCTGATGAAGACATCAGAAAGAATGGAGGATCAGAAAGAGGATCTGCCATAAATTTTTAGGGGCGAGAAGGTGGGAAGCATAGATATTTTGGAAATGTATATAAGTCTAGGGAGAAGTCTATAGATGCTATGTTTGCACAGGGTGCAGGCAACAGGAGAGCAAAAAACCCTGTTAGGAAGACTGAGGTCTAAAAACTAAAACAAAGATACATGGGTGGAACTTTTGCTCAAGGATCTCCTTCCTCCTCCCGCTGGCAAGGGCCATTCCCTCCAATCCATCCTCTCTCCTCTCAATGTCTCTGTTTTCCTATTCCATACACACATTAAAAACACAGCATGCTTTGTTCCCTCCCTGTCCTTGCAATGCCTGCTAGTCTCTGCATTCCACTCCTGCTCTGATGTTGCATTCTTTCTCTGCCTGATGAATTCTCTAATGCGCCATTCCCCTCTTCCTTGATACCCCTAAATGCAGCCTCTTCCTCTTTCAGATCCTCCTAAGTTACTTCCATTTCTCTGTCAATTTCCATTTCTCTTCCATTTCTCTGTCAATCAATGTAGTTTCCTTCTCCTAATTTTTACTTTTACTGAATAATGTAAAATGTAATGTCAGCTTTGGATGTTTCTTGATCCATGTGCCTCTTAGAAGCAAATCAAAAATAAGATTACCAAACTGTTGGCCACCTGGATTGCCTTTTGATCAGAAATGTTCAAATATTCAAAGCACAGGGTCATTTTCCATGGATACAGTTATGACTGTGGGTCTCTGCTGGCTGTTTTTCATGCATGTCAACAAAGCTCAGACTTGGAGCAGCCAAGGAAAAAAGAACCAGCCTTAACTGAATGTTCAACTGTTCTTGCCAGTGATAAAAAATTATAAAGGAGAAAATAAATAGGCTGACTTTCTATCTAGCCCTGTATTTAGAATGCTACATGGAGTCAAAGAAGGTTGTAATTAAGATATTCTATACCATTATGACTGTTTTAATTTCTACTTCTCAAGTAAATTCATTCATTTCTCAGTTTGAATTGGCTTTTGGTCAATTGTCCAAACATTTAACTAGATGGAATTTCTTCAGTTGGTTCATGTGCTATTCACTCCTATCCAATGTACCCCCGACTTCCTCCCTGTACTTTGATCTTCAGGGGACAAAATGAAAAAGTGGGGGTGGGGGACTCTAAAAGCCCTCGAAGGTTTTCTTCAACTCCATCTCAAGTGGGTAGTACCTCTTCCATCTGGACAGGCTTTCATCAGAACATGCCCTTATACCCGCCCCCTTCTGCATTCCCTCCTTGGCTATCCTTTTAAAAAATCTGAATAAATTGATTAGCATTACTAGTTATATTTACTGTTTGCCTGTTGATTATATGACACATTAAACTGCTAAAATATAAAATGAAAAATGTATGTATTATATCTTCTTCTTCATATACCATCTTCATATGTAGTTATGTATTTATTTATACAAATATTTATATGCCGCCAACACTCCAGACTCTTGGGAGACTGCACATCTCACCAGTGAGAAATACCATACTTGCATTTTAGATAACCTCTGTTTAAAATCAGATCATTTAAAAACTGCCCTCTGAAAACATGAGTACAAAGCTCTGAGTGGAGAGGAACATCATCACAGACAGCAAGTCTTTTCTTTGTCCCCTCCCTCAACTAACACTTTCTCCCAACCAACGTAAGTTTATAAAACTTGGGCGAAGCACTTCTCCATTGAGACATTTTAGGGAGCAGGTTTTCAAAAATGATTTTAAAAAGACAAATCACAAACATTTATGCCTCTATTTTAGTCTCCGACCACCTTCTGGAGAACTTAGGATGGTTTATCAGCTGGGCAACAGTATTTCATGAATCATTTAACTACCTTCCTTATCCTAGGAAGGATGCTGGATACTTTCCAGAATTATCCTGGAATATTGTATTCTGAATGCCTGATTTCTTGCAGTGAACCCTGAAGGAAATATCAAATCACTGGAATGTTTGCTTGGTTGTTGACTATGGCCCTCCAGATGTTGATAATATTATATCCAACAGGAATAGGGAAACAGTAGTCTATGTGAAGGTCCATGTTGATCAGCAGGCATTATTCAAGGTCCCATTCTTAAATACTACATAGTAGGCCTAGTTTTCTTGCACATAGCAAAATCCAAAGCACTGAATATTTCTTACGAAGTTGGATATGTTTTTGAATTTACAGCATTCACATGACTGCCCAGAGCAGCCTGTTTCTAAATTCATATGGCTGTGACCCTCCCTTGGTATATTGGGGAGATGTTCAGTGCTCAGAGGACAGTAACTAATTGAAAACAGCAGAAGCCTATGTACCAAAGACAATAAGTTGTCCCATTTTTAGACAACCATTTTTGTCCAGGATGGTATAAAAACTCCTGCCTTGGGCTGGGGGATGGATTAGAAGACTACCAAGATCCCTTAGAGTCCTAGGTAAATAAGGGTAGTTTTAGCTTACCCCACGCCAAAGTGAGTAGCTTTGCAGACGGTATGAACGAGATGGCATACAGGGCAGTTAGATGGAGAAAAGCCATGAGAATAATGTTCCTCCAAACGTATATTTTTGCAGGCTTAGGACCCTCTTTCTCGTGATAAGTCTCATCAAAAATGTCATCTGTCATCTCTCTTTCTGTATCCATTTGCTCATAAATGGGATGGACTTTTTCCGAATGAGCTACACCATTCTGGGTAATGTGAGTAAAGGCAGGCATGGTAGAAAAGTCTGGAGTAATCTGGCAAATAAAGAAAACAAACAAAGTTACACACAAAGTCCTACGTTGACCAAAACCCAGTAACACCCTCCTCTTTTCTAGGTTCTTCATTTAAACTCTTAAAAGTTGGCACTTGTTTACAAAGCAATAAAATGCTTGCATCTTGTATGGCTAGACAAGGATGGGCAATTTTTGATCTGTTAAATAAATAAAAGGGCAGTTTGCATTATAACTTACAGAGTTTGCTAGATACCCAACTGTAATTGCAAATAAAGCTCTATAAGATAAAAAGTTTTGAGGAGGGTGGGGCTTGAGCAGCAGCAAAAAGATGGTTTTCTTGGGGCTCCGAGAAAGCCACCGATACCCCCACGGCCAGACGGTCCCAGTGGACCCGAACCGTCCTGGTGAGACGGTAAGCAGAAGGAATGCATCCTGTCGAGCCCAGGGACATCGCAAAGTCCCTGGTAGATCCAGGAAAGCTCTACAGTCCTGCAGCGGTGGGAAGCGGCCATTTATCACGAGCCGCTAAGAAGCTGTGCCAGCCTCGGAACGGAAGAGGAAAAGAAAGAAAGAAGATGGTGTGTCGGTTCGGGTGAACAATTTTTATTTTAAAAAAATAAATAAATAAAGGAGTACACCAAATAAAAGAATTATTAAAGAAAGACAGAAGACAGAAAAGTTAAGGATAGTGGCGAATGGCAAGGAACTGTCAATTTTATTTGGATTTTTTATTCTGGGGGGGGCGGGGAGGATTACTTTGTCTTGCTTCTTTGTTTAAAAGAGGTTTGGACAATGTAGGTCTTCAGGTTTTCTATGCAGAATGACTATACAGTATACATTTGTAGCAGCTAAATATCCAAAAATCTGAAATGCAATATTTTAACTCCAAGTTTGCTCCTTAATATGCATAGCAGAAATCAAATCTAAGGTATAAAGAAACAAATCCCATTGAAATCAATGCAATTTTCTTCTCGGCCACATTGTAGTTTTATTTATTAAAGTTGTGTGCATGTTGCAGCAAAGAAATTCAAATGGTATATCCTCAGTAATATACATCAGCCTCCTTCTAATTTAACTAGGAGTTGGCCAGTTGTATAATAGTATTTATTTGGCTTAGTTGATATCCACAAGTTGAGCTGGGTATGGGTTTATCAAAGTGATAAACACTTGGCTGGAAATTATGGTACCATGATTCCCAGGAAGAGCAGTCCTAAGGTGGATGGACTTACAAAGCAGTGATGGTTGCATAATTGGAATATCTGATGAGTCTTAAATTAGGATCAATCAAGCCAGATAAGGAAGGAGAAAAACAAGTCCAAAAAAGTCCAAAAGGTAACTGGACTTTCTTGTTTTTTTCTTTTGAAAACATTTCGCTTCTCATCCAAGAAGCTTCTTCAGTTCTAACTTTTTCAATGAAAAAAAAAGAGAAAGTCCAGTTGCCTTTTTGAAAAAGCACCTTTCAGACAACCATGATCTACATGATTGTGAATTTCCATAGACATTAGATCAAAAATAGCACTGACAGACTCCACAGATGTGCCTGTGAAGTCAGTAGGTGTTGAAGACAAGATTTCCTCTTTTATCACCTGACTAGAGAAACCTTCGTTTCTGTACTTCTTTATTATTTTTATTCTTATCATTGATACCTCACTCCAAAACATTAAGACAAGTTTTTTTTTAAAAAAAATAATTAACTTTCTTGTGAATAGTTGAGCCTAGAAGAATGCTGCCATAAGCCGCTCAGAGTCATTCAGATGGGCAGCTATGGAAGCTGAATGGATGAATGAATGAATATGAAAAAAGAATGTCTCTCCTCACATTATTGTTAGATATTGAAATGAGATGCAGAAATTACTATTCATCAGATCACGCAGAAAAGGGATGTTAGATTGCATCAAGCTGGCTTGGGAAGAAGATGAAAACAAACATTAATCTCCCAGCTTTAAGTTAAAATTATAGAGAAAACTATTTCCATCCAAAGCAAGAAGCAGAATTCTTTGCAAGTAGAAAACCAGAAAGGTTGTATTTAGGTTGACTTTGTTTTTAACAAACTGGAGAAAATGTACTTTATTACATGTAAAGGGAATTAAATTTGAATTAATCAGGACTACAAACCTTTACACCAGTGCTTTTCAAACTTGGCAACTTTAAGATGTAGGGATTTCAACTCCCAGAATTCCTCAACCAGCATGCTGGGAGTTGAGGTGCACACATCTTAAAATTGCCAGTCTGAAAAAGGGTGCTCTACACATTTATCTGGAGGGAAGCCCCATGGAATTCAACAGGTCTTACTTTTGGACACACAGAGTAACTGATTCTTTAGAGAAATTTTATTGATCTAGTCATTTGACCATATCAAAAATATAAAACTAATACACTAAATTATGCCCAGTGCTGTTGGGAAACCGCATTCATTGTCAGCCTTCAAGATCTTCTTCCTTTGCTTTGCTTCTTTCTGGCTGTCATGAGGGGGTGGGGGGGATGTATGGGAAGTGACCTGAAAGTGTTACGAACTAATATTGTATAAACTGAGGAGGGTTTCTATTTCTTGCTTAGCTTTCTCTTCTCTGTGCAACTGCAAACCTTTATCTGAGTAAGCCAAGGTCAACTAATCATCACCACCTGAAGATGTCCACATGATGAAGTTCACAACTTTTAATTGGAAGATCCGTTTGAACTATTGGGGGTGGGAACATTTCAATCCCTTGATATATGTGATGTAAGTGCCTATTTCCTCAGATTCAGAATTCTCTTGTTGCTACCACTTGATTTCCAGTAAAAGATATCTTTTCTCTAATTACAAGAGTCTAAGTATTTCTTTCTTGGATTTTGAACGGAGCACCAGCTGACATTCATCTTTAAGAGATAGTAAAGTGTTGTTATTCAGAAAAGATGAGTGATGCTATGTAACTACACGGTACTGTAGTTTAAAATTTTAGACTGGATCCTTTTTTGCCCCAAGGCCTCCTTCAGGTCAGGAAAACTGGTGCCAGTGCTGGGCGTGGTCAAAACTCAGGGAGAAAACTCAGTCTCCACACCTAGCAGCTGAACAGGCTGTTCTCCCTTCTCAGCAAAGGTAGCAGGGCTGGGGCAAAGCCTCAGAGGGCCAAACAGAAAGGTTTAGCTGGCTATTTTCAGTTCAGGGGACATAGTTGCTGGTTGTAGCAACTAGCAACATTGGCACCACTTTACTCTTGCCTGTTTCTCTTTGGCACAGGAATGTCATTAAGAAAGAACTTGGCTTCTCAAGCTTGTCTTAGATTTAAATGACCAGGGGTCTTACTTTAATTATAAGATTCTGGTCTAATGTAATGGTTTTTTTTTTTAAAAAAAAAAATCTTAGCCATAAACCCCACGGCACAATGCAAGTCTTCTTGGTAACGATGCGCATGTGGAATTCTCTCGGCCATTCTCACGTGGGGTGTGGGGCTGCTGGCTCCCTCAGAGTACTTCCCAGCTGGGCCACTTCAGAAATTCAAGGTAGCCATTTCCCCTTTTCCCTGAGATTTCTTTGCAAACGGTCGGGACACAGCTGGGAAAAGCAGGGAGAGTAACCAATTCTTCGGACCCCCCCCCCCTCCCACCCCAGTAAAACGCTACGACGCGCCAAGAAGGGCCGACGCATGAGCATCCTCACGGGCAGCCCCTCCAAGGGGGCTCATGGGCACCCCCACCCTCGCAGCTTCCCAAAAGAAAAACAGCGCCTGCCTCACACACACCCCCACACCCCCTCCCGCCAACCGCGCGCACTTCCCCTCCCAGCAATAGCGTCAGATCGGCCCGGGGGAGCCTCCTCCCCGCTGCGGCGTGGATTCACCCTCCGGGGAGCCGGGCGCCTTTTCCCAGCCACTACGAAGGCAAAGCCCGGCGGCAAACATCCTTCCGCTGGGAAAGGACACTCGCCGGGGGTGGGGGGGTCTGAAATGGAGACACCTGCGCCACACACACCCCAGCCCGTCGCCTGCGGGCGGAGGGGGAGTCGGGGGGCGCTGTTTCTGGAAGGCTCCAGGGCGGCCCGAGGCCATGGGCTCGGGCTCGGGCTCGGGCTGGGCGCGGAAGAAAGGGACTCCCTCGCCGGCTAGGCACCGAAGGGAAAGGCATATACCTCGTCCTGCAAAAACTGCGAAGGCATCGAAAGGGCCTCGATCGGGCACAGCTGAAGCGCCTTCGCCCGGAACGGCGGCGAGAGGAGGCGCGGCTTTTTCGTCTTTCCCGCAGCCCCCTTGGTCCTCTTCTGGGATGCTTGGTCTGGAGCCTGCGCTTAATGCTCTTCCTTCCTTCAAGCCCTTCCCCAAGGAATTTAAACTGCCGGCCACGACCTGCAGTAACCCGCCGCTGGCTGACTGCTATCCCGCGCGACCTTGGGCAGAAAAGGGGCGGAGGAGTGGGAAAGCTGCGCGTGCCGGGCGAGTGGTTGCCGGGGGGCTGGTAGCCGGTGACGCTGCCACGGGGGCGGGAGGGCGTCGATTGGCTGGCGGAACTTTGGTGCCACCGGTGCCTCCTCGGCATTGGCTGCCCGCAATCTGCTGTTGGACGGCGGCGCGGTCCCCGGCTCTTCTCCGCGCTTCTTCCCTTGCTGGCTCACCCTCCCGCGACCGGGCTGGAAGGGACGAGGGGAGGGGGCGCGCGCGCGCGCGCGGGAATGCGGCTTCGCACACGCCGGGTGGAAGGCGTTGGAAGCCTCCGCTCGGCGTCCGGAGCGGGACCGCGGCTGAAGCTTCCATACTCGGCCTCCCCCCGAGCCTTTTTTTTCCCGGAGGCATTTGTCTCAGATACCCGGACCTTGCCGGAATCCCACGCCAAGCCCGGGGGGACGGGGACGAGGGACGACGAGGCCCGAGTCAGGTGCTCCGAGGCAGCAGAGCGCTCCCCCCCGAGTTCCGGATAGGCATTTTGCTTCCCGAGCCGAAGCTTCCAAAGTCCGGAGCAGGAGCCCCCCTCAGCGTTGCCTGGCTTGGGGGAACAAAACACTCAGGCGCGCAGAATTCAGCACGTCTTGCCCCACCCCCGCCCCCCGAAAATTGGATGGCCTGAGTGAGGCGCGGCCTGGTTGCCTTAGCAGCCTCCCCCGGCTACCCCTAGCTGGTTCCCGAGACCTGCAGCCATTTTTGTGCTATTGTAAACAATGAGATCGGGTTTTTTGGTCACTCTGCAATGGTTGCGGGGGTGGCGGTTACACTGGAAGTAGGGAATGACCAGAGACCGTTAAAGAGTGTAGAATCACCTCTCCTTTTACACCTTGGGCATCCGATATCGGATCTCTTCTGAGGATTCCTGATGTTCCCACCAAGGGCTGGGAGGCAGGTGGGAATATCATTCTGTGTAGGGGTGGTGTTTTGCTTGAGAACATTTGTGACACTCAGACCACAGGTGGTAAGCGTTTCATTATAAACTCAGCTTATTTAAACTGAGGCTTTTTACCCGTGGGAAGCAGAATTCTTCAGTGAATCATATTATCAGCGCCCATTGTGCTGCAATGTAGGAATACCCCTCTCCGTCCTATCATTTCAGTACTTCCAGATCTATTTCAGTCTTCCTTCCCTTCTTTCTTTGCTAAGGCCCTATTCTGATTTCTGTCTTATGAATTCTGAGTGGTTCCTCTCCTGCAGCTTCTTAAAAACAGTTGAAGACAAACTATTGGCATTTCCCTGCCAGAGGTATTTTTAGGTCGTCCCCCCCCCCCCCATTTCTACCTCTGGATGTGTATCCTTATTTGTTGGGCCAAGCAACTGCCATTATGTGTAAAACATAAGTGCATCCCATGTAATTTTTTAACATATTTTATGTTCCTAACAGACAGGAAGCAGCAGGTGAAGTTAGGCAAAATCACACCAGATACCTGTACAGTTAGGACAGGGGGCCCCTCAGGGCTGTGTGCTCTCTCCACTTCTGTCTCTATACCAATGACTGCATCTCAAAAGATCCCTCTGTTAAAGTACTGAAGTTTGCAGATGATACAGCAGTGATTACTCTCGGACAACGAATGTGCATACAGACGGGAGGTTGAACAACTAGTCCTGTGGTGCGACCTGAATAATCTTGAACTAAACACGCTCAAAACCTTAGAAATGGTGGTAGATTTTAGGAGAAACTCTCCTATACTACCACCTCTTACAATACTAGACAACACGGTATCAACAGTAGAGACCTTCAAGTTTCTAGGTTCTATCATATCTCAAGACTTAAAATGGACACCTAACATGAAAAACGTCATCAAAAAAGCACAACAAAGAATGTTCTTTCTGCGCCAACTCGGAACGCTCAGACTGCCCAAGGAGCTGCTGAAACAGTTCTACAGAGGAATTATTGAGTCTATCATCTGCACCTCTATAACTGGTTTGGCTCTGCAACAAAACAAGATAGACACAGACTTCAGCAGATAATTCGAACTGCAGAAAAAACTACTATCAACCTGCCTTCCATTGAAGACCTATATACTGCACAAGTCAAAAAGAGGGCTGTGAAACTATCTACAGACATAAATTGTTTTAACTTCTACCCTCAAAACGATGTTATAGAGCATTGCACACCAGAACAGCTAGACACAAGGACAATTTTCCCCCACGCCATCACTCTGCTAAACAACTAATCCCCACAGCACTGTCAGACTATTACCTAAAACTATATTACTTGTATTTTCCTTATCTTTCCTATTATCTCCTTTTCTATTTATGACTATAACCTTGTTGCTTGTATCTTACAATTTATATTGTTTTATTTAGTTTCCTAGTATGATTTTGATTGCTTATTTAGTAATCTATGACTATCACATTGTTGTATTTTATGATTCATGATGAATGTATGACTATGATGATTCATCACATATCTTTTATGTACACTGAAAGCTTATGCACCGAAGACAAATTCCTTGTGCGGTCAGTCACCTTTGGGCAGTAAATAATTCTATTCTACGTTCATTCAAATAGTTTATAATGATGATGTAGCTGATCTACAAAACTCTAGAAAATTGACTTCAATCATTTATTCAATATAAATTAACAGACATTCCATTTCTTCTGTGGAATTACTAAGTACATCCGTGACTCTATTACCTGGTGTGGCTGCCTTTGACATAAAAAAACCCTTAAGTAAGTGTTTTTTATATTTCTCCATCATCTCTGACATCAACTGGAAATTTTTTTTTCACTTGTGGAATGTTTGAGAGGTTTCTTTTACACTCAGTTGGTTTCAAATCACCCACAGTTTTTCAGATTCAGAGTTTAACTTGCCCATTTCAGAACCCTCCATTTCTTTTTCTTTTTTTCAGCTATTCCTTGTGAATTTATTGGAATTTTGTAAAGTTTATTTTTTGTTGAGCTTCATTCTTCTGACAGATAGTGTCATGTTATTCTCGAAATGGTGCAGTGAAGAATCTGTGGCGGTGAACTGACAGTGAACTCCAGATGCAGCAAAGCAGCCCCAAGCCCTAACATTTCCACCACTATACTTTATAGCTGATATCAGGTTCATTTGGTGAAATGTTGTCTGTGGTTTTTGCTAAAACATGTCTTCTGATACTGTGACAAGTAATTCTGTCTTTACCTTATTTGTCCAGAGCACATTTTTCCAGAAGTCCTGGTCTTTACCTACCAGTAAGTGTTTATGAGTGAGTCTTACCTGATGTTCTTTCATCCTGGCACACAGTGTAGGTCTAATTTGTGTAGTTTCTTTTTTATGCACTTTTATGCACTTTGACATGAAATTTTTATGAAATAAAAAGAATCCTGGATTCAAGGGTGCATAGGGATCAGTTGGAACATTTGATATATTGGAAGGGGTACCCACTCTCTGAGACCACATGGGTGAAAAGTTGGAAAGTAAATGCAGACAGATTAGTAAAGCAGTTCCAAGACAAGTACCCTCAGAAGCCAAAGGGAGAGGAGGCTAATGGCATTGATGACTACCATTGTGTTTTGTCTCTTACAGAGATATTCCTCCAGTCGGGGGGCAGCCTGTCAAGCCTGAAGTTGGTTAGATTGTGGATTGGGTTATTCAGATGAATTCAGCTTGACACACTTGGAAGCTGAAAAGGGGAGAGCTCAGGTGGATGGAGTCGCCAGCCAAAATAACATAGCTGGCTGATGAATCAGACGCGTTCCAAAGGCAGCTGACCAGAGGAGGGAGAAGCGAAGTCTCCAAGCAACCAGCTCGCATCCCTGTTGGACAATGTGACTTATTGTTTTGGAAAATTGAGAAAATCTTAGTTATAGTGACATGGAAAGCCTGGGAATTTAGTATTGGCTTTCCACTAGTTAGTGCCCAGATGGTGTATATTAATAAACTTGTTCTTTGAGGAATTGAAATCCCTCAGAGTTTTATAATGGTTGTATTACTTGGAACCTGACAGCTGCAGGTATGTACTAAAGACCAAACCAAGCAGAGAAAATAGATGAACTTTTTGCTAATCAGTTAACTGAGGTGTGCAGGAAACACAGCTGTAATATTTGTATTTATGTATTTATTTGGTTTGTCAATTGCTTACAAGATAATAGGTATAAGTAAAAACATAGTTATGAATAAATGGATACATATAAGAAAAAAGAAACAAGAGGATAGGGATGGTAGGCACGTTGGTGCGCTTATGCACGCCCCCTACAGACCTCTTAGGAAAGGGGTGAGTTCAATAGTAGACAGTCTTAAGGTTAAAGTTTTGGGGGTTTGGGGAAGAAACCACAGTCAGGTAGAGTATTCCAGACATAGATCACTCTGTTGCTGAAGTCGTATTTCCTGCAATCAAGTTTGGTGCGATTAACCTTGAGTTTGTATCTATTGTTTGACAGGTAGGACATTGAAATGTATGATTTTATATATTATACTTAGATTGGACCGAAGGCGGCGTAGTTCTAGGTTTTCTAGGTCTAGAATTTCAAGTCTGGTGGCATAAGGTATTCTACAACGAGTAGAGTGAAGAACTCTTGTGAAATATTTCTGGACTTTCTCAACTGTGTTAATATCAGATACGTAATGTGGGTTCCAGACTGATGAGCTGTATTCAAGTATTGGTCTAGCAAATGTTTTGTTTGCTCTACCGTGTTTCTCCAACAATACAACCCCACCAATAGGAAGACCCAGCATGTTTTCTAGGCATAAAATGAAATTAAGCTCCTCCCCCAAATTTAGGCCTAGTTTAAAACATGCAAAATTGGGGAGGCACGGGGGAACTTGCCATTAGGAGTGCCCCGCGGGCAGCTATGCCTCACCATCAGCCGCTCCTAACACCATGGTGGAGCACGGAGGGCTCCCTTACCCCTCCCTTATCCGGGTCAACAGGCGGGTGGCGCTGGCGTGGATGTCCGGCAGCGTTTCAGCCGCTTCTCAGGCCTCCGTAACTTCCACGGTTCCCACCGGTGCTGGCGCCTCTCTTGCCAGCGCCGTCTCCAACAACAGCGTCTGAGTCGCTCCTGCTTTTCCCTCGTCCCCGTAACAACAGGAAAAAAAAAACATTTTGAGGTACCTGGGAGTGCTGCGTGCTGCGTTTTGGTTTAATCCCGAGCGGCTGGGTGGACGTGAGAAGAGCCGAGCGAGCGTCTCTGCTGCTGCTACCCTTGGTGCTGCAGACTTGGGCTCTGCAAGTTTGCAAAAGTCCCAGTGTGCAGCATTACAAGCGCCCAGGCCGAGCTGCAGCTGTCCCTCTCTCCCCAGCGCCGTCTCCGATAGCAGCGGCGGGAACCGTGGAAGCGTTTTAGCTGCTTCTCGGGTGGAGGAGCCGCCTCCGTAACTTCCACGGTTCCCACCGCTGCTGCCACTGTTATTGGAGACGGCGCTGGCGAGAGGGACAGCTGCAGCTCAGCCTGGGCGCTTGGAATGCAGGAACAGGCTGCGCACCGGGACCTTACATCGTCAGCGAAGAGGACACAGTTGCTCTTAATATGGTCACAGAGGTCATTTATGTAGAGTATGAAAAGAGTTGGTCCTAGAACACTGCCTTGGGGTAGTGTTGTACTGTACACTGTTGACAGGTACAGAATTTGATAGGACGCTTTCAATTTTGACCATTTGTTGTCTGTTTAACAGAAATGCTTCTATCCAGTTATGCAGGTGTCCAGAGATACCATAAGATTTTAGTTTTAGGAGTAGTTTGTCGTGTACCACTGAATCAAAAGCTTTACAGAAGTCTATGTAGATTGCGTCTATTACTTTGCCCTGATCGAGTTGTGTAGTCCATATGTTTTTGCAGTGTAAGAGTTGCAGATTGCAGGATAGTTTTTTCCTGAAAAAGGAAAAAGGAGGATCAGCTATACTGGAATTAATTCTTATTAATATGGATTGAATGGTTGGGAGAATAGAAGTTATAGGACCTTTGGAGGAATGTGACCATGTCATACAGTATTATAATTGATCATAGTGCAGCCACAGTAACTTAACAAAGTTAAACCAGTGTTTTAGATTTTAAGAAAGCTGACTTAAACAACTTAGGAGAGAGATTAGGAAGGATTCCATGGATCAAAATTCTAGAAAAATGGCTGAAGATATTTGGGAAACTCTGAAAAATAAGATAATAAAGTACCAAACCACACCACCACCAATGAGAGAGAGAGAGAGAGATGCTTATCTCTGTTAAGCATTTAGTCCTTGTGTCCAAGAAAAACAGGGATGAAAACTGAAACTTAATTGTAGAGGAGATAAAACATGGCAAGTAACAGTATAACAGGAGTCCTTCTCCATCAACTGCAAGCCTTGCCTATAATCTAGACATCTTACTTTAATTCTTAAAATGAATGTATTTTATTTGTAAAGGTTGAATGTATTGGGAAATGAGATAATGATCATGTATTGGCAAATGAACCTGTGATTTATTTGTAAGAACTGAACTTTTTGATGTAGATAATATCCTTATCGCACATTTCCTTATCTGAAGCAAACAGTATCAGAGAGATAGCTCATCATGTGGAACAGGAGAGGAGATTCACCTTTCCACATACTCCTCACCAACTGAACTTTGTATAATAACGAAGTCTAAGACAATGTTGGCAAAACCTTTACAGCACCAAGTGCCGAAATGGAGCACACAGAAGCCTGTGTGCCAGAAACCGGAAGAGCAGCCTGTTTCCGGCATGCATGGTCTTCCGGTTTCTGGCGTGCATGCATGCACAAAGACCAGCTGGCCAGTGCACATATGTGTGCCGGAAACTGGAAGTGTCAATGAAGCACACACACACATACCAAGTCTCTACTGAGAACAAGCCAGCGCAGCCTGCCTTCCTGCCACTTCTGCCAAGGGAGCGTGACTGCTTCCCGGCCGGCATGTCTCCTACCCCAGCACCAGGCAGACGTTCTTCCCAAAACAGGCACATAAAAAGGATAAGGTGCTTCTGCTGCCAATGAACTCCCAGGCAGCAGAAGCGCCTGATGGAGAAGGTCAGGACGGCGAATCCGCCGCCTTGGTTTCTATGGCTGCAGCCAACAGCGCTGCCTCTTCTTCCTCCTTTCCACCGCCGGCACAGGAATCGGCTATGTTTCCCATGCTTGGAAGAGGATGGCTTGCCAGCTTCTGCCTTTCATTTCAGCAGCGCCGCCACCGCCCTCCCGCTGTTCTCCCACAACTCCTCTCAATAGATAGTGGCACCATCTTGACGGCTGCCGAAAAACCCACCAGAAACTTTCATTCTCGTCATGAAAAGTGTTTGCTTCCTGCCTGCCCACCCAGACTCCTCATTGTTGTCCTCCCCACCCAAGCTGCAGCGGGCTCTGCCGGACAGGGTCTCATTCCTGCCTTGGCATAGCAAACTCTGGTGGGCTGGACGCAGGTGTGTAGGGCCTGGCCCCACGGTGCTTCCTCGCTCAGTTGAAGGCTCCATTCAGCCTCCAAACAGTAATGCTGGCCCTCATAAATGAGCAGCACACCAGGGCCACAGACAGCGTTGGTTCCTGCACCCAGCCAATTCCAATTCCACAGCTGGCCTTGGAAGGTTCCCCCCTGCCACTTCTGCCAAAGGAGCCAGTGCGCCTCTTACCCCAGCGTAGAAACCTGGCGCTGGATAGATGTACTTCCCATGCGGCCTCAGTTCCTGTGCAGCCCCGCTGCCCCAGAAGTGTGGCAGCCACAGGGTGACGGGCAGGAGTGACTGACTGGCCCTCACAGCCGCTCCCACGCTGGTGAGCCAGGCCCTCCCTCGTCTCCCTGACAGTGGCTTTTCCTCCTCCAGCATCCTGGCCAGAAGTGGCAGCATGAGAACTGTTGCCGCCTCCTCGCGCTGCCGCTTCCGGCTGGGATGCTGGAGGAGGAGGAGGACGAATTGCCATCAGGGAAGCGAACTGTCCCAGGAGGGATAGAGGAGAGCACAGCTTCTCATGCAGGGAGATGCTTCTGAGGGCCCGGCTCACTCGCCGGGGAGCAGCTGCAGGGGCCAGCCAGTCGCTCCTGCCCCTTGCTGCTGCTGCTCTTCTGTGGCACCTGAACTGGCCAGTCACTCTGGCCCATGGATGTGTGTCTGTGCTACGGACTGGAGGGCTGGGGCAGTGCAAGAAGCCCACTCAGGCAGGGAGGGAGGGAAGCCCAGACCACCCATCCTGGCTGATACCTCTGCTCCCCTAGGAAGTGACCGCCAGGATCCCCTCTCTGTGTCTTTGGGAATGCGGAGCCCTCACACGTTGCTCTTCTGGGTTCCAGCACTGCATGCACACTGCCCAGCTGGTCTTCACATGTGCATGTGTGCCAGAAACCTGAAAACCAGGTGGCTGCCGTGCATGCGCAGGCTGGAACCCAAAAGAGCAAAGGGCAACAGCTCCCTGTGCCCAGAGAGATGGCTCTGCTGCCACTTCTGACATGCATGCCATAGGTTTGCTATCATCACGGGTCTAAGATACCATTTTTCAAATATTCCTAAGTGACCCACATTACCACTTTTGGAACACAATCTGTCTTCCTTGCCTCCTCGCCACCCCAGTCTTGGAAATCTTGGGACTTAGTTCTAACATCCAGTGCTCTGAGAGACCTGGAAACAACCAGGTGATACTGTGCAAACATAGCTGCACAATAGTTGGTGTTGTTGATTCTGGCAATGTGCCTTCATCCCAGATGATCTCACAAGCCTCCCCCTTGGCTTGTTCAGTAGCTATTTTGGATCTGTCATGCTTCCTTTGACTTGAGCAAAGGAAGGAACAGTGCATACATTGTATTGCCAAGTTCTTTCATCACTGTGTTTTGCAAGTATCTTTCTGTCCACATCCAATACCAATTGCACAATTTGCCACAAAGTTCTCTTGTATAAATTATGATGAAAGGGTATAATAAAATAGCTAAGAAGCTACAAAATAATAGATAATTTAATTAGCTATTGATAGATAATTAGCAGATAATTACAGGAACAGACTACATTAGTGACTACATTAGTTTTCAATCAGACAAACCCTGACATGTTGGAACAATATAAATTTTTCAAAAAGAGGTCAGATCTCATTATGACAATTGCTATATCCATTAGTGCTGCTGAATTTTGGGCCCACTCAAAGTCCCAAAGACCCTTCAAAGATGGATTCACTCTGCACACAGTTGGCCAGTTGGCCAAAGCAGTTCCTAGTCAGTTACCACATGAGATCCAAGTGGAAAACTGGATCCAGAAAGCTCCCATCCCATAACTTCATCCTGAATTTTCAGGGAGAGAACTATTGCACCCAAAGGAGACTGAATTCTATCCTGTTCCCCTACAGCACTTCTGTCTTGCCTTGAGGAAGAATTAATTTGTTAACTCTTATCCACCTCATTGTTACTATCAGACACCAGTTCAGAAAACCAGAAGCTTCCATGCTTCTGTCACCACCCTGATTTGAGACATCCGCAAGACTGGTTCACAGATGTTACATTTGAGAAATCCCAGGTCATAGAAATCTAGTATATCAGGCATTTGGTGTCTATTCTGTTACATGTCAAATTATTATAGATTATCATGGCACCCAACCACATTGCCTATAGGCTGCTCTGCAATTCTTCAGAGTGTAGAATGGGAGGTGGCAAAATTCTATAAATTTGAATCATATAAATTTGATTCGTAGAAAACTGGAATTAAATATATTTTCACATTGTAGAATGGGAGTCACAACCTGGTTCCGTCGCAGGGGAGGTGATGGTGACGTCTATTAATACTTGGAGCCATGGCAGAACCATAGCTCCAAATATTCTTCATTGCCACCTAGTGAGTTTGACAAATCTGCACAGTTCAGTTATTGCTAACATGTTGGTTGGAACATAGCTGAATTTAGCAGCATCTGTTTTCTCTCAAAGGCAAAAATTAGCATTAACAAAGCAAAATACTTTGCTGCCACCTCCTGGGCAAAATTCTATTTTGTATTTCTATTGAGCAAATAGAACACAGTTCCCCCCAAAATAAGCCCTGATATTTTTCATATTCACAGGGAACTCTTTGAAGAAATTTGCAGAAGTTTGTAAAACTAAAGTTTCTGAAGATGCTGAATTTCATCCCAGGAAAGAAGATTGAGTTATGAACCTGGCTAGTACTTATATAGACTTACATATGTTAGCAATTTGAAGGTTATGATTAGCTTAATTGATTAGACTTCTAACCACCTTCATTCAAGAGCTCAAGTCAAAATCTGAGGCATCAGAATTTGTAAACAAGCCACTTAGAAGTTAATTATCCCAAATGAAACAAGCAAGCA
Source organism: Notechis scutatus (assembly GCF_049901735.1). NCBI lineage: Eukaryota > Metazoa > Chordata > Lepidosauria > Squamata > Elapidae > Notechis > Notechis scutatus. The sequence continues at coordinate 85,528,476 of NC_142012.1, forward strand.
TTTGGAGCAAATGTAATCCATTAATTGCTATGCTAAAGTATATTAGATTGTGCAAATTTATTTATACATCTAGGTTTTCCATTTCCTTCATCTGCAACATTAAAAGATAATATTCCTTTAGTATAATTGTGTCATGCCCCTGTCAGAATCTGATTCGGAGGGGGAGGCTGAGCAGCTGACAGGGAGTGGGAGTGTGGCTCTGTTGGCTGTGGAAGAAACTGGGGAAGGACAAAGGCTGGCTGGGCAGAGCAGGGAAGAGGTAGAGCAAGGGAGAGGGAATTCAGAGGAAAACCCAGGCCCATCCCCTCTTCATCCTAGGGTTAGGGAGGAACGGAGAAGGGAGGAACAAAGAAGGGAGCAATGTGAGTTGTGTGGCTTACAGGGGAGGAAAGGGCCCTGATTCCCTTCATTAGCTGCAGCTGGGAACACAGTGTTTAAAAAGGGAAGCTGTGCACAGCAAAGTTGTTGGGAGCAAATTGTGAATTATCTGGTATTGTCAAAGCTTATCTGGGTTCCTGGCATCTTCCCAACTCTGTGTGTTTTGCTGGCCTTTCAAGTCTGGAATTCTTTCTCCTGTCCTGTCCTGTCAAGTTAATTATAGCAGCGGGGTTTGTGTGGATTTTTATTTACAGTTTGTATGTTTTCAGACTGAATTTCCTCCACTTAAAGACTGTTCTTGTGAGAGTTTTTTCTCCAGCCGAAGGTGACCTGGACATTGGGGGCAAAGTTGGAGATATTAAAGGGACATTTCTTGCTTATTTAACTGTGTTGCCTTTGTGCCCTGGGTCATCACAAATTGAAAGAAAAGAGCAGAAATTATTAACTTTCTAATGAGCACATGGAGGCAATCAGATTACCCCTTTTTTGAGATTTTAGGATCTCTTCCCCCCTCCCTGCATAGCCTGCATTTCAAAATATGGAATATATGGTGTGCATTTAAACTTTAGTCATGTACCTTAAGAGACCGAGAACAGTGTTAGGGCCATCTTGTAATAAGTCATATCCAATATTTTAGCAAAGGTTTCTCTGCCCGGTTGCTGGGTGGGCGTGGCCATGGTGGGCATGGCCTAATCAGCCTCCTGCACCATGGTGGGGGGAGATTTTTGCCCTCCCCAGGCCCTGGAGGCTTTCCTCGAGCCTCCAGGAGGGCAAAAACGGTCTCCCAGGCTCTGGAAGCTCTCTGGAAGCCAGAAATGGACCCATTTCTGGTCTTCCCAAGCTTCTGGGAGGCCCATTTTTCACCCTCCCTGAGCCTCTGTGCACACCCTGCACTTTCCTGCATCCGAAACGAGCTGCATGGGGACTCCTGGGAGGGATGGGGCCAGGTGGGCAGGGCCAGCCAGGAGTGGATTTGGGGGTTCTCTAAACAGCACAGAATCTTAGCTAGGGACTCTCCTGAACCCCTGCGAACTCCCAGCAGCCCTCCCCTGGTCATATCCTGGGTACCAAAAGGGTTAGATCAGTGGTGGGCTGCAAATTTTTAACAACTGGTTCTCTGGCTGGGTAGGCATGGCCTGTTGGTCATGTGATTGGGTGGGTGACGTCACTCATCACACTCAGCCCCACCTCCCAGCCACTCACCTCAAAAGAAGAGGTAAGATTCAGCTGGTTGGGGCTAATCCCACCACTGGCTGGCCCTGCCCCGCCCATTTTTTGGCCTGTTTTTTGGCCTGTTTTGGGGACATTTTTAGGACATTTTGGCCCAAAAATGGTCAGAAATGGCCTGAAAAGGGGGCCTGAAAATGGCCCCCAAACCAGGCGATTTTGGGGCTGTTTTCATGCTGTTTTCAGGCCTTTTCAGCCCCAAAAATGGCCTGAAAAACAGCCTGAAAATGACCCAAAAGCAAGGCAAAAAATGAGTGAGGGTGGGGCCAGTCAGTGGCGGGATTTGCCTGTTTGCTGAACTGCGCCTAATCTTAACTACCGATAAAAGATAAGAATGGCTGTGTGTGTGTGTGTGTGTGTGTGTGTGTGTGTGTGTGTATTTTCCTTAAGTTTTCACGGGTATTTATATGTATGGTATTCAGCTTTGTTCGGGTATTTTCCCACGTCATTATAGTTGTGCTTTTAAAGTTGTAGCAACGTTTCAGCAGAATCTCATCTGCCATCATCAGGCTTCTGTATAGTGTTCGTTTGAGTAAGTCTGACTCACAGACGAACACAATACAGAAGCCTGATGATAGCAGATAAGATTCTGCCGAAACGTTGCTACAACTTTAAAAGCACAACTACAATGACGTGGGAAAAGCTGAATGCCATACATGTAAGTACCCACGAAAACTTGAGAAAACATATAAATGTGTATGTGTATGTGTATGTGTATGTATGTATGTATGTATGTATATATATATATAAACAGCAGGTGTAGTTGATAAAATAGATATCAAACCCACTTCACCATTAAAGATTGTAATGCCATTGAAAGTAGTCAAAGGTATCAAAGTTGACTTCCAAATCCAACCAGGATATAAAACCAGGATATGAGCCTTCACCACAATAACATGAAGTGTCACCCACAATCCTTCTCGGCTCCCAACCTCAACAGGTAACAATTACTGTACTCTTAGTCAGCCAGAGGCATAATTAGCATCTCGGGACTCCAAAAAATCCTCTCAGATGGACATCCGTAATCCAACCTGTCTTCAGTAAAAGGCTAGTGGTTTACATTCAAAGAAAAAGAAAAAAAAAGAAGAAAATATGCACATAAGCATTACATGCAGAATTGCTTTTCCTTCCTGTCACTTGTCTTGGCACTGAAACTTACTGAAGGATATTAAACTGGAAATGTTCTCCCTGGATGGATGTGGAAGATGAATTCTTCTTCATTCTTGGCAGGGAGAGGGATTGGCATTTGATTTGCTTCCTTCTCCACATTCCCAAAGTAATATCATGTTGGAATCATACCAGTCCTTTTGGTTTTGATTGGATTTCTCAGTTCCCATTGTTAAAAACAGGTTTTTAGGAATGTAACATCTATGAACCAATCCTGATATGTTTTCAGACCAACTTTCTAAACTTCCATCCAGTTCAGCAAATCTACTCATATCCATGAATTTCATCCATCAGTCGCAGATAACAGTTTTACTCTGGTGTTTGCTATGAAGACACAGGGAATATCCTAGGTCTTTCTTACGGACCCAGCACACGTTCTTCTTCTCTAACAGAATGTGCTTTATTTTGTTCTACAATATGAAATAAAGACCAAATATATCACGAGTGGAGGGAAAATGACACCACTAGTTGCAGACAGAACTAACTTGAAAAATGAAAAAAAAAAATAAGTCCAGAATTTTCCCAATTTCACTCTGAAGCTTTTTCTTTCTTTTTCCTTTTTATAATTGTGAAAATTGGGAGGGAGGGGGAAATAATAAAATATTTTCTGATCATACATAAAATGGTAGGGATCTGGAAATACACTAGAATAAATTAGTAGCATGTCTTCACACAGGAAAATATTTCATTTTAGAAGTCCATGAAAAATTATACAAATAACAGATTAAACTTAGAAAACGAGACTGGTTCATTTTTTCCTGAGCAAATTTTATATTGTCATATTGCCTTTCTCCTTCCCCACCCAAAACAAATCTTTTCCTGTTTGATACATTGAATGACAAAGGGACCACCAAGATCCCCTCTGAGGACTCCTCAAAATAAAAATTATTTGTCAGCTTATGTTGAAAAACAATACAATATTAAAATCCCATCAAACAAACTTGAAAAGTGATAGCAGTAGCAATGCATCAATTTTAATTTTTAATAAGTAAATATAAATAAATATAACCCATATAAACAAAAGCACTTTTGGAGTCGTCCCAAATTTTTAAAAGGGGTCCTGAGAGAAGTTTAAGAAATACTTTAAAAAAAATGGGTTTCAGTTACACAAAGGCAGATTCTGGTTTTAATATTAGGAGGAATTGCATAACAGCAAAAGCAGTTTGACTGTGGGATCATTTAGCTTTGATGAGCCTCCTCTTCACAAGATGAGGTAAAACAAAGGCTAAAGAACTGTCTTTCTAGGATAACTGAATTTAATTTAGATTTTTGCTTGGAACAGGGATTGGACTGGATGGCCTTCCAAGTCTAGAATTCTGGGTCATCCAGAGAAGCAGCATCTCCTCATCCTTCTTTTTCTTCTTTCAGCCTTTTTAAACATCATACAGGATCTTCAGATAGATGGAGAGACAGGTTGATCAATTCAACTATACCCTTTTCATAGCTCCAAGCACAAAATCCCCCCCCCCAATCAATCATTTTCCTTTGATATTGGCTTGTATGTTGTCTTTTGAATAATCACCATGACTGTGATAATAAAACCCTGACTAGAAAATTACTTGAATTTACATATGCTGCCAGTTCATAGAGAAAAATGGCTATTTTAGATCTAGAGATTCTTAAGAGCCCAGCCAAGTCTAGTTGCAAGAAGCAAGTGTAAAGTTTGATTTATGGATCCCAAATGCTCTCTTGGTGCAGCTCTATTTAAAACTGAGCGCCTGTAATGTTTGGGGATGTGCCAGGTGTCACTCAGCATTGTTTCAGCCCAAAGTGTCCAATGAACATCCTGCTTCTAATTTCCCTGAGAATTCAGCCACAAGAACCAATGTTTTAACAGCCAGATTTTCTCTCCATGCAGGTTTTCATGATTGTTATCTACAGAGAGAAAGAGATCCACCCCTGGGTGTAGCTGGCTTCACCGAAGAATAGAAGTTAATAGCTGCTCCCAACAATGGCCTCCACTCTCTATTTGTCACCCAGTGGCTGAATATAAAAGAGGTCTCAGAGCAAAGTGCCAAGCAGATGAATGCTTCTGACTGCTTGATACCTTGGGGTCTTCTACAAGAAACCATTGCTTGATTCAGCATCATGAGCATTTCTCACCTAAGCAACAGAGCTGAGAGCCATTTCCAGGCACAAGAAGAACATGAACTGGAAACTCTAGGGAAGAAAGCATGGGACAACCCAGTTTACAACGGATCCCCTTCCTCCTCCTCCCTGAAAATCAGAGCGATCTACAACCCAAAATCCATTTTGGAAAATCCCTATGAGAATATTGAAAAATTGACTGGCTCTCTATCCTACCCGCAGGATAGAAAGACCACAGAGGAAGCTAGGAAGAAGGAAACCCCCTTTCCAGGATGCTGCTACTATGTCTTCAAAGGCATCCGAGGTAACTGGGGCGGTGGGTGGGTGGGATTAAATGCAGAGAAGATAGCCATCTGTGATAGCTCCACCAAGAGGCAGGGGAAAGGATACAACTTTTGTGCAGGGACTACTGAAGGAATATTGTACAGTAAATGTGGCTTTGCTATCTCTCTATGTGTGATGTACAAATTTAAAAATAATCACAATGACAGGCAGGAAAATTTAAACTATTGAACTGAGCCTAGGTTACAGAAGTTACTGTCCCCTTTTTATAGCTGGAAAGGTTGCCTAAAGGTGAGACCATTACCTTGAAATTAGTTGGGGGCAACATTGTTTGCCTGAGCTTCAAAAGGTGGATAGGAGCATGTGGCTAATGCTAATTAGCATCATGCCTTGCTGCAAATTAGCTTAGTTGTTAAATGTGAATATTGTGCATAAAAGAAAAAATGGAGCAAATTTTATCCAGCATGCTTGACATTTAGCTTAATTAATGAAGCTATCTTTGTAAAATAATGTCATAACTCAAGGAAGCGAATGTTCAGATGTGACTTTCAAAACATGAGAAGGAAGTCAGATTGACTGGATTTATTTTTATGAAATCCATGGAGAATTTTAATCCTTTTCTAGAACTGACATATTTGGAGCCAAGATAATTGTTTCTATGAATGAATTATCTGATTTGCGTCTTTGCTTCTGTTTAAAGATATGATTTTTCTCTGGCCTGCTTTCTTTTCAAAGAACTATACTTCTTGCCTTATTTGTATATTCCATTGTATACTGCTGACATCCTTGATCGGGTTGAAATAAAAACACCGAAATCTCTAAAGCTCTTGAGGGTACCACTATTTTCGCTCATTGTTGCATTCACTGCCAGCAAAGAGCGCTCAAGATGCTTTGTGGTTGGTAGACTATCTCAAAATATCCTCCCAGGCACATTTATCTCCATCTGGGCGGATGAGTCATCTGAGGAAGGTAACTTAGGCTGGAGATGTTCCCATTCTCTTTCTCAAAGCCCATTCCACTTCCTCAGAATTCCTCTTGAACAGCCTGTAGTCAGAGTAGAATCTCACCAAGACAGAAGAGAATGGAACTATTTGGAAATTATACTAGATTGGTGTGACCAAAAATTGATTTTTGTAGCTTAAGTATATCAATATATTTGCATTTAGTTAAAAAATGTATATCCTGGTTGTTTATATTTTAAAAAATGCCTTACTATTTTTTTATGGTAACCAATAACATTTTCACAAATATTATGGCAAACCATTGCACAATGCTTTGCTTTTCCTAAGTGAAGGATTTTACAATTTTCAGTTATATTTCATTGTGCTATTTTCATCCCTTTATGCTAAACTCTCTAGATTAGTTTTAATGTTTCTAGTTTTGGAGATACTGCATTAACTATTCTTAGTACACTGACCAATTTTGTCTACTCTGCAAATTTGATAAATATTCCTTTCCCCTCTGTTCCTCCAAAGTACTTAATAAAAGTGTTTAGCCAAAACCAAACTCTGCAGCAACCAATGAAGATATCTTCAGCGAAGAATATATTCTGTAAAGAATAAACATGGTTAGCTGTGAATTATCCCGTGTCACAGAACTAAGTGCTATTAAATATTACCAAATGATTACCAAATAAATGCAATGACTGATTGGCAGTATTGTGAGTGCAAAAACATTTTGTTACACAAGAATTGCTATGGTGATCATTTGCGAGTCTAGGATAGTTAATTTCTTAATTCTCATGAAAAGAACTCAGAACTGAAAAGGTCTGACTCCACTTCTTCAAAGATGACTTAGGAGACCAGTTTTCAGCAATTGATGGAAAGAAGGTGAAAAGACCTGTTGTTTATAGACATAAAGAATAGTTTTCTATTCTTTCTGAACAGAGAGTCTAAATTCCAAATCATCCAATGAGTTTACAATTGAGCAGAATTAGAAAGATTTCTGAAGCCCACCACTTTGCTATAATTCAACATTGTTCTGGTTGTTATGGGTTTGTATGTCTTCCTGTAATGTGAACCCTTTTCTCCATGTTCTGCACTCTAGAATAAGGGAGATCTTTTTCTGTGTGACTTTTCAGGTATTTTGAAGACCCTATCTATTCTCCTCTCCTACTTCTTCTGATTCTAATATAGCTTCCTTGGGAATTACATCTCTTCCACTTAAAGACAGGGAGCCTTTCAAATAAATCACATCTTTTTCACCGTATGAGTTGCCTGAGGGACAGGATATAAATTTAATGAATAAAATTTGTAAAACCAGGATTTTGTCTGATGTATTTTTTATTATTTTATTTATATCCCACCATTTTTAATAAGCAACACAAGGTGGCGAACATATCTTATATTCCCTCTTCTTCCTATTTTTCTCACAACAACAACCCTATGAGTGAGCTGGGCTGAGAGAGAGAGGAACTGGCCCAAGGTCACCCAACTGGTTTTCATGACTAGGATGGGACTAGAACCCATGGATACTCGGTTTCTAGTCTGGTTCCTTAATCACTAGACCAAACTGATTTTTTCATGCTGGATGGCTCAGGGCCAACTGGACATCTATGCGGTCTGGAATTTGATGGTTGATTAGTTTCTATGATGACGTTCTTTCAGAAACTCAAGGCCAATTTCATAGTGCTAAGCTTGTGAGTTTTGGTCACATATAGATATGTAGAACTTCCTGGTTCATGTAAAAATCAGTTGTGAATCTTATCCTCTGTAACTATGGTTACTATCTCCACAAGAAAAAAAAAGTAGAGAAAACCAGAATTTTGTAGAATGACTGTCTTTTTTGGAAGTGGCCATGCTGGCAGGCAGAAATATTTTATGAATGTGAGTCTATAACCATTAGGCTTGCACAAGGGAGTCCAGACAAGAAGCACAGCAAGGAGTACTAGCTCTGTCTTTATTGTAAGGTTATTTAACAAACTCTTGTAAGTCTTGTAGGGCAGGGATCCCCAACCTTTTCGACGCCGCGGCCCGGTTCCGACATCAGCTGGGCGCCGCGGCCCGGTACCGGCGTCAACTGGGCGCCGCCATCTTTTTATGACGAAAAGGCGCTTCGGTGGCGTCACGGAGCGCTGTTTCGTCATAAAAGATGGCGGCGCCAGCTTCTGGTGAGCTTTTTCGGGTAGAAATGGCTTTCTACCGGAAAAGCTCACGAGCGCTGGCGCCGCCATCTTTTATGACGAAACAGCGCTCCGGTGAGCTTTCTACCGGAAGCGCTTTTTACCAAAAAAAAGATGGCGGCGCCCAGCAACCAGCGGCCCGGTAAGGGTTGTTCCGCGGCCCGGTACCGGTCCGCGGACCGGCGGTTGGGGACCCCTGTTGTAGGGGACATACATAAGCGCACCAACATGCTTACCATCCCTGTCCTATTGTTTCTTTTATATTTTTTTATTTTTTCTTATATGTATCCATGTATTCATAACTATGTTTTTACTTATACCTATTATCTTGTAAGCAATTGACAAGATAATAAAAATAAAAATAAAAAAATAAATAACAAGTCTGAAAATATTTCTCCTTTCCTTTTTTTATGTAGAAAATTAGGGAGGGTCCCTTTGGAAAGGTTTCTCATACTCTTCCTCTTTCGGTGGGCTGAAATCTATTCTAACTTTAGAATAGAATAGAATTCTTTATTGGCCAAGTATGATTGGACACACAAGGAATTTGTCTTTGGTGCATAAGCTTTCAGTGTACATAAAGAAAAATAAAATACATTCATCAAGAATCATAAGATACAACACTTAGTGATATACATACTAAGTGATAGACCTAGATACACTCAGTATGTACGTCTCCCTCCTGTCCCCCAAAGTCCTTCACATATATCATTACAATAGCAGTAGGACAGAAGCTTGCGTTGAACTTATTTTCTCTTATCTAAATGTTGAAATTAGGGGCGATGCTTGTAGCAGTCAGAGAGCTTGATCATCTGTGGAAGGGGCAACCACCATCTTGACTTCATTGAATGTCTCTCTGTCTCTGTCTCTGTCTCTGTCTCTGTCTCTGTCTCTCTCTCTCTCTCTCTCTCTCCTTCCCTCCCTCCCTCTCTCACACACACTCGATTAAATCTGAATTTTGAGACTGCAAACCCTATATAGTTTCTCAACCCTGATAATTTGGGAACTTCGACTCGTTCCATCCCTTATATTCTGTGTTCATACAGATCAAAAAGTGTGTAGACAGAGAGAAGCATAAAACCAAAGTGGGAAAAATCAAGAATGATCAAATTGCTACTTTTTATAATCAACCGTACATTTTCCATTAAAAGTCGAGTTTGGAATCAGTTGCTAGTACTTTTTAAAAAGAGTAACTTTTTGAACCAGGAGCAGGAACCCTAAAGAGCTTTTAGCTGTTCCTGGCACAGATTGCCTGTGTTCTTCCATCTCAAGAGCTTTCGATCGAGGGTGTGGAGGAACATCTATCACAGAGCTGTGGTTCTGAGTGTCCTTAAGCCTAAAAGGAATAGAAACCCCTTTGGATATTGATGTGAGAACATTTACTCCACTTTCAAGTAGGAATTCACACCAACATTGGATGAAGGTTTAGATGAGAAGAGCAATAACATCAAGCCATTAGAGAGGCAAGCTATTAAGCCTTAATGGTGTTCATTAGCAGTGAGCAATGAAAGAAAAGTGAAATGAACAATATTTCAAAGGAACCAGCTTTTCTTGAACTCCAAGAAAATTCATGCTAATCAGTAAAATGGAAGAGAGAAATTGATTTGGATCTAAGCTGAAGCTAAAGGATCAAACAATTAAAGCAAGGCTGGGTTTTTTAAAATATTTATGTTTCCAATTGCCTCCTAAATGTCCTTGTGAGGTTCTGTTACATTTACATACTTTTGCACCTGCCCACTTACCCATTTTTACACCTGCATCCATAACTGCAGAAAACAGCCAGAGCCAATTCCTAATGTATCCATTGTAGCAGCAATTCCTGGAAAACGGTGAGGTGGCATTGTATCTGAATATTTAAATTATTTAAATCCTATGTTTACAATCAGGTGTTGAAATCAGATGGCATGTGTTTCCCAGTTTTACACCCTTTTTCCAGGCAATCTCCCAAGTTTTTCTTAAAGTTAGTAATGCTCACTGTAAAAGAATAAATAAGGAAATAGCAGTTAAAGTGTGGAAATTGGAAGAAATTAGAATATATCTTGAGCAAATAAGGGCAATGGTTTTAAAATATCTATCAAATGGGCTGAAAATTATTTACTTTTGAAAGTGTAAAATCCATAGCATTCAGAGGAAAATTGTTAAGTTCTAGAGACATGGCCAGTTCCTGAAAGTCTTGATGGCAATTCCAGGAATTGTCACCCAATTCCTGATTTTTGAAGTGACCAAAAGGAAAATTATTAACTACATAACCATTTCAGTATCTCTCAATTGCTGATTTTTCCTGTTCTCACAGTAATCCATCTCATACTTTGCATCAGTTTGAAAATGAAATAATTAAATATTTGTAATTATAATTTGCATTTTTCATTTTCATTTTCCCTAATATATGTGCCTTTGGGAAGAGAGAATAATTCAAATACTATTTTTAACATTACTTTTACTAATTATCTATTTTTGTACATATTTTTTTAAAAACATATACATTATGAGCACAATTTTGCTTTGAAGAATTACAACGCAAAATCCATAGTACACTTTTTAAAATACCATACAGCTGATTTTTTTTTACATGGGTCTTAAAAGTTGATGTACTCCTTTAAAATATTATGAAGTATGAAACATCAAATCATGCTTAGAATTCTAACATTCCTACAAGCTAAGCCATAGGATTCAAATCTGTCATCCACAGCTCCATTTTCTGTGAGGCAAATACACTAATTTCATCAGGAACATATTGATATGATGGAGCAACTGAGGTTGGAATAAATCCACATATTGTTCATTTTTTCCTTATTTTTTTACAGGGCTTTGGGGCACAACCTTGACTGAAAATACCAGTGAGAACCGAGAGCTTTATGTAAAGACTACACTGCGTGAACTTCTGGTCTATATTGTATTCTTAGTGGACATCTGTTTGTGTGAGTAGTCTGGTTGCTACTCAACTCTTGATACCAGTTTTTCCTACTTTCTATTATTCTCCTGATTATCCTTTTTAAAATCCTTTCCTTTTATCTCTTTCTGAGCTCACATGGGATCATTTTTTTAAAAAAATGATATTTTACTGCTCACTGTCAAAAGCTAATGGAAATTGCAAATTTTTATTTTTTTCTCAGCACTTTACATCCCCCAAAGAAGTCAATGATAAACCACTTCTTTGAAGGTGCCAAGAAAACTACATGGAAATAAAGTTAAAACTTACCAAACTTAGCATGTTGTCAAATGAATCTATCAGATTTGTAAATAACCTGAACACAACCTGTAATTTCCCTGATTGTGTAGGACATTAAATGTGTAACACATTAAAGACAACAACCAGAGGGATGGTAAAGAGAAACTCATATTTTTCTTGGCTTACCGTTTGCGCAGAAGCTTTTAATTATGTGGAACTTTATTACTATTAAATTGTAGGTAGACAGCAAAGTAATGTTTTATGATGTATAATAGAACATTAAACGTACATTAAACAATAATACATAATAATTCAACACTCGATCATTTTGAAATATTAACTACTCAACTTGTATCACAGCTTTGTTCTAATATCTAACCTGGATTGACTTCCCTGAAATTTCATCCTTTTGCTTGTTGTCCTTTTATCCAAGAAGACAGAATACGCACCCACCCCGCTTCTTGATCTGACAAACCTTTATATATCTGAATATTGTTATCATATCTATCCTCGGTTCTCTCTTGTATAGAAATACACTGAGAGATATACTGAGTTCCTTTAATTATTTATCATTGGGCACACTTTCCAGTCTCTTCACCCTGTTTTGAATTTGCTCCAATTTGTCTGTTACATTTTTCAGTACTTGACACTGTTCCAAGGGGGATCTTATCAAAGCAGAAGAGAATGGGAAAATGCTTCTTGTGTTCTAGACTCTATGCTGTCATCAATACATCCTAATATAAAATTTGCCCTTTTAGCAGCTGCAACATACTATTGGCTCACATTTGACGGATTGCCAAGATCACCCAGATCTTAGTCACATGTACTTCTGCTATTCCATTTCTTCATTCTATTCTTGCACCTTTCAGTTTTTTTCTCCCCAGTTGCAGGGATCTATATTTCTTTTCCCAGCATTTGGTCTGCTGTTCACACTCATTTATTTTTTTTCTGAAATCTCTTTCTCTTCCAAACTGTTAGCCACTTCCCCATGTCTTGTGTCATCTAAAAGTCTGATATCCTGTAAAATCCTTCATCCAGGTCATTAATAAAAATACAGAGTTCTGGGGCACGCCATTTAAATAGTTCAATTGGATGTGGAATCATTCATGAGTACTTGCTGAGTTCAGTTCAGTTATTTATAAAGCCATCTAATAGTTGTATCCACTAGCCCATATTTTACCATATTACTGATGAGGATATTTCCTGAACCAACAATCCAGGTCATTCACGGTCACTCGTGCCCTAGTCACTTCCCGTCTTGAACATTGCAACGTGCTCTACATGAAGCTGCCCTTGAACAGCTTCTGGAAGCTTCAGTTGGTGCAAAATGCAGTGGCCTGCATAGTTTTGTGCGGACCTCAGTGTGCACTTGTATCACCTCTCCTGCAGGAGGAGCTGCATTTGCTTCTGGGTGCAATTCAAGGTGCTGGTTGTCACCTTCAAAGCCCTTCAAGGCTTGGGACCAGATTATCTAAGGCAGGGGTCCCCAACCACCGGTCCACGGACCGGTACCGGTCCGCGGAACAACTCCTACCGGGCCGCGGCTTGCTCGGCGCCGCCATCTTTTTTTCATGAAAAAGTGCTTCCGGTGAGCTTTTCCGGGTAGAAAGCTCACCGGAAGCACGTTTTCATCAAAAAGATGGCGGCGCTAGCGCTCGGTGAGCTTTTCCGGGTAGAAAGCCATTTCACTCCGGAAAAGCTCACCGAGCGCGAGCCGCCATCTTTTTGATGAAACGCGTGCTTCGTGAGGTCACCGGAAGCACTTTTTCATCAAAAAGATGGCGGCGCCCAGCTGATGCCGGTACCGGGCCGCGGCGCCCAGCTGATGCTGGTACCGGGCCGCGGCGTCAAAAAGGTTGGGGATCACTGATCTAAGGGACCATCTCTTGCCAGTCACATTTACCCGACCCACCAGAGCAGAGAGGCAAGGAATGTTGTGGGTCCCATCCCCTAGGGAGACACACACCTGGTTGGACCCAAAGAAGGGCCTTCTCTGCAGTGGTGGGATTCAATTTTTTTTTACTACTGTTTCTGTAGGTGTGGCTTGGTGGGCGTGGCAAGGGAAGGATACTGTAAAATCTCCAGTCAGAGGTGGGATTTGCCAGTTCTCCAAACTACTCAAAATTGCCACTACCGATTCTCCAGAACTGGTCAGAACCTGCTGAATCTCACCTCTGCTTCTCTGTGATGGCTCCCTCTCTCCGGAACATCATTCCCCCAGATATTAGAATGGCCCCCACTCTTTCTTCCAGAAGGCACTCAAGACCTGGTTCTGCCAGCAGGCCTGCAGAGCGGAATGCAGACCGGGTTGGAACCCATTAAATGGCTCATGTAAGATGCTGTCGCCGGGGCAGTGGGTGGGGTTTGATTTTAGTATATTAATTTATTATATGACACTTCTTTTATTGGTTTTATATGGGGTTTTATATTCTGTAAGCCACCTTAAGCCACCATGTGCGAATAGGCAGCAATATAAATCTCCTAAATAAATAAATAAATAAATAAATAAATAAATAAATATTCTGAGGTACTCTGTCAAAAACTTTGAGGAGGCCCAGGCACAGTATCTCCCCAGCTTTTCCCAATCTACTAAACTCCAATAGCTCTATTGAAGGAGGAGATAAGGTTAATAAGACCTTATTTGCTGGCTTTTGCTGCTTGTTTCATTCTTCTCCAAATATGCTCCCAAATATGCTGTGCATCTGCTTTGCCAACTGACATGTTTATAGTTTTTCCTAGGTCCTCCTCCTTCTCCTTTTTGATGATCAGGACATTTCTTCTTCCCCAGTCTTTTGGGAATTCTCCAAAAGCCTTCCAGGGGTTATCAGCTATAAAAGCTAGTGATTCTGCAATCACCTCTTCTTTCTTTTTCAGCACTTAATGTTATAATGCATTGAGACTTGAATTCTTTTAAACAAACTAAGCATTTATTTTTAATTTTTGTTATGCCTGCTCAGGAATTCTGGGAGTTGAAATCCACAGGTTATAGGGGCCATAGTTGCCCACTCTTGCACTAGTGAAACAAGGGGAGGCACAAGGGGTTTAGTTCACCTTTCAAAAGAAGACAGATGTAAATAAAAGTTGACACTCTGCCTTCTCATCACCATCCATTATCAATTCACCCTTTTTTCTTAGATTAAAACTAGAATCTCTTTGTCTTTGTTTTAGTTTCTGGCAAAACAAAAGGTTTTTTTTTCCCCTGTTTGGAGCATTTGTCATAATCCTTAATGCATTCTATGCCTTTCTGACACAATTCCCATGGTTTGTGGCATTGGCTTGTATCCTTTAGTTTATACACCTCTCCTTCCATTCTTCTCCTTTCAACATTTAGAAGGCTAACTATCCTGTGCATTCACTTAGTTGCTCTTTAATCATTCTTTTGACTCTTCTCCTGGTCCTTCTCCCTTTCCAAATTCCTTGCTCTCTAAAGGATGTTATGCTTCTCAGTCTTCTTTTTGTTGCTTTTCAACCTAGTGTGATTTTCACGAGTCATTTTTTTTCAATATCAGTAACCCAGGGCTCTCTCTGTTTCCTTCTTGTCACTTCCCATAATACCTAGAGCTCTCTCTTTGGCTGGATTAGGCTGGTTTCCTTTTCTGCTACTCCCTGTTGCACACTTTGTTGTATTCTTTTCTTCTATACCGCCAGGAGGAGACACACTGATTGTCTCCCTTCCTGGCATATTTTAACCTATTTGGCTACCCTGCCAACTTCAGTTATTTATGGTGTTACCTCAATGGCCTCATGAATCTAGAAGCAGCTGGAGAATGCAGTTGTACTGTTCCAATCAGCTTTTCTTTCTCTTCATGAGATACTTAATAGGGCTAAGGATTTTCTCATGGCTGATAAAATATGCCCCCAAGTGAAGCATGGACCCGCATGGTGTTCCAAACTTTGTGTATATAAGTAATCAGCCCTTCGCAGGAACAACAAACATGGCGTGGCAGATGGCAAGACCTTTTTGAGATGAGAGAGTGGTGGGTTTTTTTTTTGGCTCTAATTGGCCTAGATCTAGTTGTGCCCCTTTGCCTCATCAACAGATGGCTTGTGTAATGAAAAGAAAGACCCATTTGCATGTCTAGGAACCTCAAACTTCTATTTCATGCTTCCTAGGCTAAACTTTTCACAGTACTCTGAAGGTTGCCTTATAAATATCAGAACAGGAAGAGTGTAAAGAGAGATAACATAGAGAGTTATTCCTATTGTACTTTCTGGAGAGATTTAATGCAGCTCTTTACCAATTTTTGTTGTGTGGTGACACAATAGCTATTTGTGTTTGGTAAATTCATCATTATCTCAACTGAGCACCTGTGATCTCTCTGCACAGAAGGCTGTATTTCATGCCTAGAACACTGGAGCTCGGATATGAGCAACAGCGGAAAGCTCAAATCATTCTTCTCATATAGAAGTGATGTTCTCTTCATTGCAAATCAGGAGCTTTGAACATTTGTTTGAGTAAGAGGCTCATCAGGTTTTTCTGATAACTTAGCTATTGATTTTAGCTTAGTCAATGCTGGATTCTCTTGGTATATATGCCTCAATGTGATGAGTTTGATCCCAATCACAACTGATCACACCTGGGGAGTAAGCAAAAGATGGCCCTTTCATTGAATGGATGAGACATTTATCCCAGAAGTCAGATTTGTATGGGCCATTGACTTATTGAAAGAGTCATTGTTATCTCTTTTGTTTTACTGCACCATTTATTTCTAAATGACATTTCTTCACCCTATCAAGAGTCACCTGGCAAATGTGATGTCACAACCATCAATCCTGATATCACTGAAACAAACATATCCCTCTCATTGCCCTTACTATGACTGATGGGGTACACAGTGTGTGCATTCCTACTGCTTAGGCAACCAAAGTGAACCTTATGCCTTGGCTGTGTTATGTTCACAGTTCCATTGCTATTATCAGCAGCTTCCCCCAAATCCATTTTCAGTTATATGCAGTTGCACAGCCAGATGAAAAATATTACGGATTTATAAATAGTGTGTGCATCATTGACTATATTTTTCTTCTCTATCAACTTTGTACAGCTGGGCCAAGAGAAATGAATATTGATTGGTTTGCCTCACCGGTTTGTTTCCTTTTAGTTTAAATTTGTGGGTACTTATAGTCTGTAAAAAAAATACCTGATTTCTTCAATTTTCAGGTCCTGATTTTTGCAACAAATAGAAAGATAAGCTGTAAGCTGTGCAGCATTTTAGATTCAAAGGCAAAAGGTGCTTCAGAGAATTTGTGGGTGAATAAGCATCTGTGTTTAGCACTATAGTGCTGCTGCACTTTTTCTCATGGTTGCCAACTCATGAATCTCATGAAAATTCCATCTGCTTTAAGGAGTTGCAATTAAGAGGGTTATTTCTGAGTCCTGCGTACTCCAAAGTACCTTTTGATCTTCAAATCTGAAATTTTATATAACGCTACATACAGTGGTGGGATTCAAATATTTTTTACTACCGGTTCTATGGGTGTGGCTTGGTGGGCGTGGCAGGGGAAAGATACTGTAAATTCTCCAGTCAGAGGTGGTATTTGCTGGTTCTCTGAACTACTCGAAATTTCCACTACCGGTTCTCCAGAACTGGTCAGAACCTGCTGAATACCACCTCTGGCTACATATAGATTTGAATGAGAAAAATAGGTTCAGCCATTAGGCAGCATAATTGCCTGCTCACTGATCTACCTACTAAAAAAGAAAGGAGAGATGTAACATATAGGTTATTAAAAGGCAGGGCTGTCAGTTGGATAGATTTATGGCTTCACCCCTACCGATGCATGCCGACCTTCCTCATTTATCAGCAGGAAAACTCAAATCCAGGAAGCCACCACTGGCATTTTGTATAACATCTGCCCAACCACTTTGGATAATATTGATTCCCACTGGAAAGCCAAATTAGTTGTTAAACACCCAGACATAGGGAGACATATAAATGACCTCACAAAAAAGATGCAAGGTTTTGAACTAGCTAATCAGCAATGGACAATCCTGGATAGGATTCACATCTCACACAGCGTCTGCCAGAACTCTTTATATAAATGGGGCATAGTATCCTTCCCCAGTGTGATTGCAAGATCCCACATCAAACTGTAGATCATATTGTGACCAGCTGTAAGCTGAGGACATATAGCAGTCAAGTTTCTGATTTTTTAAAAATATAAACGATGCTGTGCTTCAATGGTTAGGTGGCCTAGATATTGGTATGTAAACATAGATCTTTTTAACATTTATAGTGAATTCAGAAAGTATTCAGACCCCCTTCATTTTTGTCAATTTTGTTATGCTGCAACCTGATTCTACAGTTGAAAATATTTTTTCCCTCATTAATCTACACTCATAATGATAAAGTGAAAACATAATTTTAGAAATGTCTGTAAATGTATTAAAAAGAAAAAACTGAAATATCACATAAGTATTTAGACTCTTTGCTACAGCACTTGAAATTTAGCTCCAGTGCCACCCATTTCTCTTGATCATTGCTGACATGTCTCTACCTCTTGATTGGAGTCAACCTGTGATAAATTAAATTGATTGGACATGATTTGGAAAGGCATACACCTCTCTATGGAAGGGTTGATGGCTGACAATGCATACTGTAGCAGAGTAAAAGCCATGTGGTCGAAATAACTGCCTGCAGAGCTCAGAGACAAGATTATTGCAAGGCACAGATCTGGGGAAGGATACAATAATTTTTTTTGCTGCACTGAAGGTTCCTGACAGCACAGTTGCCTCCATAATTCTCAAATTGAAGAAATTTGGCACAAGGACTCTTCCATGAGCTGGTCACCCTGTTAAACTGAGCAATTGGGGGAAAGGTTGCCTTAAGTAAGGGAGGTGACCAAGAACCTGATGGTCATTCTAAATTTCAGAGATCCTGCGTGGAAATGGGACAGAGTTCCAAAAGGACAACCATCACTGCAGCCCTCTCCCGATTTGGACTTTATGGCAGAGTGGCTAGATGGAAACCTCTTTACAGTGCAAAACACATGAAAAACCATTTGGAGTTTGTAAAATAATCAAAGGACTCCTCAGGCTGTGAGGAATAAGATTCTCTGATCTGATGAAACCAAGACTGAACTATTTGGCCTCAATTCTAAATGTTATGTCTGAAGAAAACCAGGCACTGCTCATCACCTGTCCAATACTATCCCAACAGTGAAGTGTGGTGGTGGCATCGTGCTGTAGGGGTATTTTTCAGCAGTAGGAACTGGAAGACTGGTCAGTGCTGAGGAAAAGCTGAATGAAGTGAAGTACAAGGATACCCTCAATGAAAACCTGTTTCACAGTACACAGGACCTCAGACTGGGCTGAAGGTTCATTTTCCAACATGGCAACAATCCCAAGCATATAGCCAAGACAACACAAGAGTGAACGTTCAAGAGTGGCCCAGCCAGAGTCCTGATTTGAAATCTATTGAACATTTCTGAAGAGATCTGAAAATGGCTGTCCTCTGAAGGTCGCCATCCATCCTGACTGAGTTTGAGAGGATTTGCAAGGAAGAATAGCAGAAAACTCCCCAATCCAGGTGTGCAAAGGTTGTCACATCAATCCCAAAGACTAGAGGCTGTAATTGCTGCTAAAGGTGCTTCAATGAACTACTGAGTGAAAGGTCCGAATACTTATGCCAGGGTTTGTTTTTAATAATTTTACAGACATTTCTAAAATCCTGTTTTCACTTTGTTATTATGAGATACTGAGTGTAGATTAATGAAAAAATTGAATTCTAATAATTGTAGAATCAGATTGCAACATAACAAAATTGACAAAAGTGAAAGGTCTGAATACTTTCTGAACGCAATGTATATTTTATTGTGTTTACTAATGTATTTCACCTTATTAAAGGTGAAATGTACATATATGTTGGCCATCCATGTATGAAAGGCCACACGCTAAATAAATACATTTATGACCTAGGCATAAAAACAACCAGAACTGTTAAGCAAATTTTTGATTCTAGCAATTTTTTAATTATAACATAAAAGGGCCCAAAGTCTGCAATTCTAGGAAAAAGCCTGTTTGAAAGAGCACATTTGTGCAGTTGTAACACTGAAATATGCAAATATTGTGCTGAGATAATAGATGAAAAGGTGGCTGATGAAACCATATCAAAGTAAAGTGATTTTAAGTCCTTTTCCTAAAATTGATGTACTATATTTTTACAATGTAATAGAATGCTAGAAAAATAAGTAGTTATGTTATATAGGCAGATGGACAGATTAAAATCATATAGTCATTTAAGAAATGTAAATTCTTGAATGCCCCATCCTCATCCCAGGAAAATATACTATGAAATGCCTATGGTGATAGTTATATTCAAAAATTGTGTTTGGGGCCAGATCTGATAGGGCAAGCTACTGTATATGAACAGGGAGCAAACCCAACTTGCTATCACCGATGATTATCCAACTATGTTACATGATGATTATCCAACTATGTTACAGACCATGTAATGGTCTGCAAGCAAAAAATCAAGCTTGAACTCCACAGTTAACCCTGAGCTACATTTATTTCTCTTTTATTAGAGGGCCACATCATAATTGTAACTTCAAATATCATAATTTAATATCATAATTTCAGCTGAGAACAAATATTAGAAGGATCTTTGGATCCTGATTTCCAATGATAGAACTCCAAATGTGCTGTTGTTATCATGATTATTATTGGTATTTTCCAATATTTTGGATTCTAACCAACAGTCTAGAACTCATGGACTTATTCCGGTAGAATAAAGGAAGTTTCAAACAAGATTTTTTTTTTTTGTAAGTCAGTAGTGTTCAAGTTCAATAAATTTAAAACATTCAAATATTTGGTGAATTCTTTTGCTATGGATTCAAGGATGAAGAAGGAGGAGGAGATTTAGAAAGTATTCGACACCACATAGTTTAGAACTGTAAAATTCAAAAATTGAGAGGAATCACATCGCTAATACATGGATCTCTAAATTAGTCCTACTAACTAGTGATTAAATAGGAATAATTGAACGTCAGTCTTGTGCTGGCTTCTTTTTCAATACCAGAGCCTCCATCAAGCTATTCCATCAAGAGCAGATAGCATGAAGTCTGTACTTAAGCCTTCAATTCCTATGCGGAAACTGTCATTTTGTTCATCAAGAAGTATTGATTCATATCATTATTACATGTCATCTTCAATCTAAGAATTTCTCTTCAGGTGCCATCAGTCAGAAATTTTCTGAGGAGACATCCTTTTGTGAGTAGCTAAAATTTGCCAAGTGAAATATCCTAAATTGACATTTAATACTTAACTATGACATTTAATAGTTGTAGATATGTGTTTTTTGCGTTGAGGTATTGGCATGTCTACTTCTGGAGTACCAAGGCTGGTGACTAGAATGCCAACTTCTCAATTATTTCCAGTCAGTAGCTGGAAATATTTTTTTTACGTGTTTCTGAACACTGCAAACCTCTTTCCTACATTTGGGATGGTAAAACTACTTTCTTTTTCTTCATAATTATTTCAGATTTAGATATGCCAAGAATATATTCTCAATTTATCTTTTTTCTATTAGGGGTTATTTTAGGCTTTTAATATGCTGGAATCTCTTAAAAATTATATGTGGCAAATGATGAGAATCAATATTCTATTACAATTTTGACAGATGTATGAATCAATCCTAAAAGGTGGTTAAAGTATTAAAGTATTCAGAGAACTCATTTGTTCATCGAATGTTCATATCACATTTCTTCAAACCAATCTGCCTTCTAGTGACTGAACTTCTCAGCAAAGACTATTCAAGCTGGAAATTACTGCAAGCAGATATCCATACATCTGAAGGGCACCCGGGTTGTAGAAAATGTTCCAAAACCTGTGTTGTTTTGCTTGTTTATTTGTTACAGATATAACAATTGTTATATTCTTCAGGGACATATCCTTAAAAAAAAGAAGTAAAAGTGAGTTGGTTGTATATTGGTTGTACAACCAAGAATTTCACTTGGAATACAATAAACCTATAAAAAATGTGTATAATTCTATATTCATTAATTTATTCATACATTAATTTAATACATTTATATAGCTGCACATCTATCCAAGAAATTCTGGGCACCAAACAAAGTTTTTTTAATTCAATTTACAAGCACAGAAAACTAAAACTCTCAGTGTAAACATATCAACAACATCCACATTTATGCCAGAATTTTATCAAAATCCTGGCCCCATGCCTGAGGAAAAAGCCAGATCCTCACAACTTTCTGGAAGGCCAGCGGGGTTGGGATTGTCCATAGCTGGGGTGAGGATCTTCCACACAGAACATAGAATAATGAGGTTGGAAGATACCTTGGAGATCTTCTAGTCCAACCTCTGCCCATGGCAGGAGATCCTGTACCATTAGGGTAAGGTTGTCAAACTCAAGGCTATCCTTAGATCTGTTCTGTGGGGCCACCCTGGAAACAACGAGGGACTGGCCTGTGGTGCCTCTGCCAGAAGAAACAGAGCTTGGAAGGGCTGCACATGGCCCTCCCAGGCTCCGTTTTCGGCTGGGATGGCTTCCTGCAGCTCTCTGCCAGCAAAAATGGAGCTCAGGGGGGCTCCATTTTCACTGGCAGAGGGCTGCAGGAGGCCATCAAGGCAGCAAATAGAGCCTTGACAAGTGATGTTGAGCTGACCACACACACCCCTTGGCCACGTTCCCCCAGCGCCTGAGGTCAAACACAACCCTGAAAAGGCCTTCAAATCAAGTTTGACACCCTTGCATTAGGGCCTTGATCCAATGGTTACACGTGATCATAGAAAGAATAACAGAGTAACAGAACAGAGTAACTGAATTTGAAAGGATTCCAACAGTCCTCCAAACTCACCCCTGTCCAAACAGGAGACCCTACACCAATTCAGACAAAAGGCATGACTTGTGACAGAGAAGGCATGCTTCCTAGGACCCACCGAATGACATTATTTCAACTGATGGGACTTGGAGCATGTTTACTCTGACAGATCTGATGGGCAGACACTGTCAGAGAAATAAGGTCTCACAAATACCGTATCCCTATCTATGCCACAGTCAGCTTTAAAGATGGCAACCAGCATAATCAACTTTCACCCAGTGTCCTGCTTGGGATAAGTGCAGTTCACATGGCAGTAGTGTTGAGTAGGTATACCTGGTGTGCTTAGACACATGCCACTGCATCTGGGCCAGCTAATGCTTTTATGGAATAAGATCATCCCTAATCAACATTGCATATTTCAAGGCAGTATTTAATTAAAATACATTTTTGATGTTACTGATACATTTCCTGTTTATTTTATTTTCTTAAATTCCTCTAGTGACCTATGGGATGACGAGTTCAAATGCCTACTACTATACCAAGGTGATGTCTGAACTCTTTCTGCAGACTCCTTCAGAAAGTGGTGTCTCCTTCCAGACCATTGGAAGTATGGCTGACTTTTGGCGAGTGAGTGCCAAGAAGTTTTGGATGCTGACTTTTTGTGTCAGATGATATAGCAATTTTAAATATGGCTCAGTGACTGAAAACCGCTAGGATTCTTTTGAACTGACTTTAATCTGCTTAACTGAATTGTACATATGTGCAAACATGTATATTCATTAATGTACACAGTTCATTGTGTATAAGCGACCTCTTCACATTCTAAGACTAAATTATAATCAGTTCACTCATACCTCCATGTGAGGCTTGGTTATTTATTTATTTAATGAAAATTTATATGGTTGTCCAACTCATTCTCTGTGACTTTGGGCAATAAAAACCCAATATAAAAACAATGAAAAACACCCCTAATAACAACAATCATACTATCATATTGATTTCAATGTCCTCTGACTATATCTCAAAGATTCAGACCATATACACTTCTTCCTCCATTATGCAAAGAAAAAGCACTAACCAATTCCAATTCACAAACAAGGACTCTATTCCTATGCAGTTGAAATTCAATCATACTGAGTCAGTAATTGGAGATTGCCATCTCAGAAGCTCCTTGGATCATAAATGGCAAAGTTGTCAGAACCATTTCCTTAACCTTTGAAACAGGAAACACCATAAAAATATCCCTACAAGAGACTTCAGATAGCATTTTTTTAAAATTCCAAGAAATAGCCACAATTGCTCATTCTTGCATTAATACTACTTCTTCCATTTTGACATACGCAAAAAGTAAACTACATTAACATCATTCTGTGTCATGTGGCTGTTTTTCTTGATCTGTGCCCCGTGGCTTTTTTTTCTTTATCTCCATAGTATACACAAGGACCTTTTCTGGATAGTTTGTATTGGACTAAATGGTATAACAATCAATCTTTGGGTCACAATGCACAATCATATATCTATTATGAGAACTTACTGCTTGGTGTCCCACGGCTACGCCAACTCAAGGTCCAGAACAACTCATGTGTGGTGCATGATGATTTTAAAGAAGATATTGCTGGTTGTTATGATGTATATAGTGAGGAGAAAGAGAACACATCACCCTTTGGACTCTTGAATGGGACAGCGTAAGTAGAGAATAACCTTTTTGAATTTCATAAATTATAGCTCTGAAGTACACCTCAATTTCAGAAAATAAGATGGCAGTCAGTTTGTTGTATAGATTCAGAGGCACAATATCATTTGGTCTCTCTTTTTTTTTGTCTCATTTATTTTAAAATCATGGATCATATAGTCATTAAAAGAGCTTGGAAACTTTCAAAACACCTGATAACAGAAAAAGAAAATTGCAGAAAGCATAAAATCCATCAGAATGAAAACCTCTGTTAAATACCAGAAGTAAGGCAACATTAAATTAATAGGACTGTCAGAAGTGAGAAATGTTTTCTGTTTTGAGCTTGTGAGAAAGAACCCTGCTCAAATATTTCATTAGAACATTTAAAAACTCAAAATCATTATTCTACATTCCACTGGAACAAAATTTAAAATAAACCATAAAGCACATGGACAAGTAAAAAAGCCCTTTGCTCCCTTCTTTTTTTCACCCCATGATACAAATATAACATGCTGACTGCTATATGCTTTGCAAAATCCTCATTGGAAAAATATATAATGGTAAGTGGGAAAGATCTTGGGATATAGGGAGCAGAGATGTTGCCAAGAGATGGTCAGATAAGACAGAGTACAGCCCACAGCTGGATGGTGGACAGGACAAGAGGCTCAGAATGGACCATATCCCTGATTTCTTGCATTGTTAAGGCAAGAGGGGAAAGATGTACTTCCACACTTGCAAAATACTGTTAAGGTAGCCTTACAATAAAATAAGAGCTAGTGCAGTGATGGCTAACCTTTCCGTCCTCACATGCCAAAAATGTATGAGCGTGCACACATGCCAACACCCATAAGGCTATGCATGCACGGGGGGCCACGCCCCCTGTGCATGCACGCATGACACCCCCCCGTGCACACCGTGCATCTCTGTGCACAACTCCCACGCATGCCTCACGTCTTTCTGTGCGGCAGCTACACAAAGACCAGCTGGCGGGCGGGCGGTGGGCACATAGAGCTGCTCTGTGGTGACGGCTCACGTGCCGGTGAAGATGGCTCTGCGTGCCACTTCTGGCACGTGTGCCATAGGTTCGTCATCACGGAGCTAGTGCTTCTGAGTGTGTTTCTTGTCTGGATCACCTTGCAAGGTTGTCAATGAATCAAGCGGACCTGTGAATTTAGATTCCTACCTTGAGAAGGGGGCTGGATTCCAGATCAAATTCCTTCCTCTTTACAGCTCTCTTTACTTTTGAGTCCTAATATTCATAGCATTCATGTCATCAAAATAAATAGCCAAGAGAGAAGAGTTAAACCTTGTACTTCATATAGTATTTCAAGAATGCTGCCGATAGATTACTGGTTAATTTCCTCAAAAATGATATCATTCTCTATATCCATGAGGCAGTTGAGCCAACTTAAGACATTGTACATTTTCCTTTCACCAATTCTTTCTCTCGTTTTCCTCCATAATTTTTGTGGCACAGGTGGCAATATTACACAGAGCAAGAACTTGATGGCTCTTCCCATTGGGGCAGATTAACAAGTTACAGTGGAGGAGGCTATTATGTAGACCTCAAAATAACCCGGGAAGAAAGTGCCGAAACTCTGCAAGAGTTGAAACAAAATCTATGGCTGGATCGAGGAACTCGTGTTGTTTTTATGGACTTCTCCGTGTATAATGCCAACATCAACCTGTTCTGTGTGCTCAGGTAAGTGGCATTTGAACATAGCAGTTCTGGCTCATTCTTCTGAAATTATATTTTGAGCTTTTCCTTGTCTTTAATTTTTTTTCTACAATTTTACAATATGAAACCATTTTCACTTAGAAAACCAACTTTGAAATATTCCTGTAAGAGAAAAATTAGTGATAAATAAAAAGCAGACAATATTTACATGGAAACAAGCCTAACTGACTATACCATTCTTTTGATAAAAAAAGATGGAGATCTTATTTCAATATGGCAGTTTTTTTTCAACTTTGGGAGCCTTAAGATGTATGGACTTGGGAATCTTGGTGTTGATGTCCACACATCTTAAAGTTCCCAAGGTTGAGAAAAACTGTAGTATGAAGGCCAAACTAACTCAGGAGAACCAGCTCCAGTCAAATGTTCTCTCCTTCTCCCTCCTTATATCCCATTCATACCTTGAAATGCTGATATGGTCCTAAATCTGTAGTGCTGATGATGACATAGAAATGGAGAAAAAGTAGTCATAAGCCTACATAAATGGGAGAGCATTGGAAACAGAGTGGGATGGTGAAACAAAACACTGTAAAAATGAAATGGGGGAATTAGTGAGTGGATTCCTTGGCTGGTAGAAGTACAACATGGCTGAACATCTTGATATAACAGTAATACTACCAAATTAGTACATTTCAAAAATGGTTTTTCCTTATTTTGTTTTCTTCACTTTTCTGCAAAAGTGAATCACCAGTATTATTGCAATTCCCCAGGGACTGTGGAAGAAATAAAAAGTCAGTTTTTAAGTAGATTAATCTTTTTATTTTAAATGTTTTTATATATCTAGTACAGTGATGGCTAACTTTTTTGTCGTTGTGTGCCTGCACCCATAATACAATGCACGCAGGACCCCGCCCATGCTCCCATGCCCCCTGTGCATGCGCACACATCTCCCACATGCGCCCCGTCCCCCAGGCATGCGCAGCAGGTACTTAAAAATCAGCTGGTTGACGAGAGGCACGTGCACATGCTCAGTGGAACTGAGCTGGGGCGACAGCTCCCATGCCTGCAGAGATGGCTCTGCGTGCCACTCCAGCACGCATGCTATAGGTTTGCCATCACGGATCTTGTTGTTGATTTTCTAAGAGGAATATGCATACAAAAATAATATTAGCCCTTACTACCAGGAATGTTTATACACCATCATCTCTGCTGCCTAGGTTGGTAGTGGAATTCCCTGCCACTGGGGGTGCCATTCCCTCATGGCAGATCCGGACCGTGAAACTCCTCCGGTATGTCAGCACTTGGGATTTCTTCATTGTCTCTTGTGAAATTGTCTTCTGCATCTTTATCTTCTATTATATTGTGGAAGAAATCTTGGAACTGCACATTCACAGGCTTCAGTACTTCACCAGCATCTGGAACATTTTGGATATTGTGGTCATTTTGGTGAGATTTCTTCTAATAGGATATTATATAGAAACATATTAAAGCAATGCAATAATTAATATGCTTAAAATGGGAGATTAGACTTGAAAGTGTTTATTGGTTGATGTGAATAGTTAATTAGCCATTTACTTAGTTGCCTATGTGTTATAAAATTATAGTGACAATTATTTACAAGGGCCAAGTAAGGAAATCACAGTAGAAAATGGGAATGAGAGTAGGCTTTTGCCTCCTGTGCATTGGAATCCCTTGGCAGAGATTTGGCAAAAGGGGTGGGGGGAGGAGAGGAGAGGAGAGAAGGGAACGCTTTTGCACCCTCTGCCCTTTCTATTGAATCACACATTTTTCTCAGCTTTCTATTTTAGCCATTGGATTCCACATTTTTCGTACCATTGAAGTCAACAGGTTGATGGGGCAGCTGCTAAGAAATCCTAACATCTACGCGGATTTTGAATTCCTGGCTTTTTGGCAAACCCAGTACAACAACATGAATGCTGTGAACTTGTTCTTTGCCTGGATCAAGGTACTTTTCATCCTTTGTCTCTCATCCCAATTTGAAAAAGTAAGAATTTTCTACACAGTAGGGTGATAAGGTGGCAATAGAGGGATGGTGCTGGTACTTGTTTATTGTTTTGATTTATACTCTGCTATTTTGTCCATAGAGCACTCAGGTGGCCAACAGTCTAAAATAAAAATAACCAACTATTAAAACCAAATGAGAACAGTTAACATCATTAGTCACACATTCTGTCTGAAGAGAAAGATCTCTTCCTTGAAAGTGCCAGAGCCAAATGCAATTCCTGGTGGAAAATATTTCATAGCTGGGGAGTAATTCAACAGATATCCTTGGGAAAGTATTTCCACTCATTTCCCCGTTTTGGATTGCAAAGCAACAGTAATGCCAATTTACTTTATATATGCCTTATCACATTGCATGCAGAGTACTGAATTTTTAAAGCCCAGATAGAGATTGCCTAGCTTTAGTTTTCATTATCTATTCTAACCCAAACCTAAGAAGTTGGTGTGTTATGATCCTTCATCTTATCCTCTCCCATCCAGATATTCAAATATATTAGCTTTAACAAAACAATGACCCAGCTGTCCTCCACTCTTGCTCGATGTGCCAAGGACATCCTGGGTTTTGCCATCATGTTCTTCATTGTCTTTTTTGCCTATGCTCAACTGGGCTATCTCCTTTTTGGAACCCAAGTAGAAAACTTCAGCACCTTTGTTAAATGCATGTGAGTATCTCCCATTATCCTTTCCTTTTTTATTTCTCCTTCATTGCAAGGATCTCAGTCAGATGTTTATTATCCAGAAGACCTGCTTAACTTTAATCTGAACTGATTATTCCCTATGAGAAGTTATGTTATCCTGGCCAGCTCTATTTTTTTTCTTTGAAATATGTTTTCTTTTTAACTGTAAATTGCCCAGAATAGCTGGGCTGTCAAGTAGCACTGAAAGTGAAATAATAAATGCCTTTAAGCCTCAGAGAGGTTTCATGTACCCATATCTTTCTTGAAACCCTCCAAACCCCAAACCCCATAGATAATAAAAAATATTGCTCTTGCCTGTTCAAGCAACACCACAAAGCCTTCAGTCCTATTTGTCTGGCCTCAGACAAGACAAAAAGACCAAAAGAAAATCATTTTGCTCCCCTGACCAAAAGTATAAGTAAAAGATATAGTAATGATCTGATCATATAAAATACATAATCCTTAATTTTTCCTGGCCTCAGACTCTTCTTCTTAAACTGATTCTCCAATGGATCCACAACTACTTCAGTTTAGATGTTGTTAGATTGGTAATATATACTGTATTCTATGAACCCAATTAAAAGTCTAGTTGCAGGATTTGTGGGAATGGAAAACCTGCTGATTCAGGTGAGTTTTCAGATCCGTTAGATGATTTTATTTATTTATTTTATTTATTTATTTTGATTTGTCAACGCTTACAAGTTAATAGGTATAAGTACATACATAGTTATGAATACGTGAAATGGGTACATATAAGAAAAATAAAAGAAACAATAGGACAGCAAATGTTTTGTATGCTCTAATTAGTAGTGTGATATTACCAGAGAAAAAGCTACGTAGGATTAGGTTAACAACTCTTAATGCCTTTTTGGCTATTCCAGTGGGCTCTAGCACTTAGAGATGAGTATTCCAAGGTCCTTTACAGAGCTTGGATCATCAGCAAGGTCTTGACTATTCAGCCTATATTTTATTTTCTGATTTTTTTTGCCAATATGTAAGACAGAGCATTTATTTGTTGAGATTTGAAGTTGCCGTTTGTTTGACCATTCTGATACATAGTCAAGATCTTTTTGAAGGGTAGCAGTATTGTCTGTGGTATTGAACAGCTTTACATCATCAGCGAAGAGAACGCAGTTGCTCTCAATGTGATCACAGAGGTCATTTATGTAGAGTATGAAGAGAGTTGGTCCTAGAACACTGCCTTGGGGGACACCACTGTTGACAGGTACAGAATTTGATAGGACACTCCCAATTTTGACCATTTGTTGTCTGTTTGACAGGAATGTTTCTATCCAGTTATGCAGTTGTCCAGAGATACCATAAGATTTTAGTTTTAGGAGTAGTTTGTCGTGTACCACTGAATCAAAGGCTTTACAGAAGTCTATGTAGATTTTGTCTATTGTTTTGCCCAGATCGAGTTGTGTAGTCCATATGTTTTTGCAGTGTAAGAGTTGCAGATTGCAGGATAGGTTTTTTTCTGAAACCAAATTGTTTAAGTAGGTTATTTGTCTCTAAGTGGAGGATAATGGATTAGTTAATAATTGATTCCATGATTCAGAGGACTCTAATTCCCTTTCCCCGTTCCACTGATGAGCCCATTTCCATTTTCTTACTTCTTCCTCCACCTTTGCCATGCCATCTGGTCTTTCAGAGGAGAATGTATCATGGAGCTGGCAGCCATAGTTCACCTGTCCTTCCACTTCTTCCTACAAAAGGAGCTGTGAAATGTGGCCAGTTCTTAATTTTGGAAGTTAATATATATATTACAATTAAATAGTTAGTAATATTTATTGTAAGATCTCATTTCCTATCAGCCACATGATCCATAGTGGGGTCATTCATAGTCTCAGAAAGAATTCTAGAGACACTATTTTTTGCATGTGTTTCCTTCAGTGTTTAATGGGTCTGTTAGTAATATATGGAGATCTAACTCAACTACTTAGTTCTGTATTTCAAAAAGAAGAGGGACAAATATTTTTGATTATCTAAATCCTTCCATCTCAGCAAAGCTCTTTTCCTGAAAATCATATTGCAAACTCATTCCTTTTTCCACTCTATAGCTTCACACAATTTCGCATCATTCTTGGTGATTTTGACTATAATGCTATCGACAATGCCAACAGAATCTTGGGACCCATCTATTTCGTCACTTATGTCTTCTTTGTCTTCTTTGTCCTGTTGGTAAGTTGATTTTGTCTTAATGGATTTAAAGGAAGGTAGATTTTGGATGAAGAGCAGGAAAAAAAACCTAATGGTAAAAGCTGTTTTAGGGTGAAACAGCTATTGAGGGAAATATGGATCCCTCTTAGTGTGTTCAGCAACGACAGTAGGCATAGGACTCAGATGTTTTGATGACCCTCTTCAATTGTATGATCCTTTGATAAACATTTATCCCTCTGAAACATATAATTCTAACAAAAAAAATCCTAGTTTTTCATATAAAATATTTTCCCTGGTTTTCAAAAAGTGAAATAATAAAACAGAGGGGGGGAAAGTAGCTTTGTTTTGGAATTCCCATCAATTACTGAAGTATTAGTTTCAATTCTTCAAATCACATAAAAGCCACAAGTACAGAGCTAATTCCTCCCCACTTCTGCACATAAAGCACCATTCAGAAGAGTGGATTCTTGATTTCAAGATAATCTGCATTATATTTTTTCTTTTCTACAGAACATGTTTCTGGCTATCATAAATGACACCTACTCAGAAGTAAAAGAGGAACTTTCAAACCAGAAGAATGAACTGCAGCTATCAGACATCCTGAAACAGGTAGTTCATTCATTTATACCTTTATTTCATCCATTATGAATGAAGTTATTTTGAATGGATGCTGCTAGGGAGCATGTCAGTGTTCCAAGTAACAACCTCCAGATTAAAAGACTCCAAGATTGTCATCTCAAAAATCAATATTATTAGAGATGTCATATTGGCATATCTGAGGAAAACCCAAATCTGAGATTTCCGGGTTTTCCCTAACCCAAAGAAAATCCAAAATCCAGCCCCTGCACCCAATAGTTCATCACATGGTCCAATCATTACTTCGTTCCAACTGGAAACTATCTATAGGAACTCCCCTCCAGGTGCAGAGTAACATGTCCTTGACTTTCTGAGAAAAGAATGTTGTTGTGGCTGATCTTTCACCGTTCTTTAAAATATGCCTCCTAAATTCCCAGGCACTGAATGTGGCAGCCCAGAAGCTTCAAAGAAAAATGGCTTTGAAGCTGACAGAGCACTTTGGCACCTCCAAAAATGCTTTGTGAATTTCCATTTCTATGGCAACTGTATGGTACAACCCTCAGGGGCTTCTTTGGTGTTTCGCCTGCACCTATAGTGAAAGCCAGGGACTCCAGTCATTCTAGTGGCCCATATCAATACAGAGGTGACCCACAGGCTGTCCTTAAAGTACGATCACAATTCAAACTAGAATTTCCATTGCTAAGCAAGGTGGCTGTTATGTGAGTTGTGCCAGATTTTACAACCATTTTGCCATGGTTGATAAATTAATCACTGCCATTATGTGAATCACATTAATTAAGCGACTCTAGCTTCTCCCACTGACTTTGCTTATTGGAAGCTAGCTGACAAGGTCACAAATGGCGATTACATCCATGGGAGCAACCATAGTAAATACGTGCCAGTATCCAACCAGCCAGATTCTGAGCATGTGACCATGAGGATGCTGTGATGTTATAGGTTTGATTGTAAGTCACTTTTCCCCATACCATTGTAACTTTGAATGGTTTACTAAACACAAGATTGTTAGTAAAGAATTATCTGTACTTTATACAAACATAGTTCTATAAAAGTGACCATAGTATCCGTTTCTTTCCAATGTTTATGACTATGCTTTATTCAAGTAATTTCAGAAAAATTGCAAGGGAAAGTGAAAGCCATAGAAAGTAACTTGTGAATTAAGTATCCAGCTGGGGTTTCTGTCATTGTGAGGCCTGTCCCAGTAGTTGTTAGTCTTGTGTCTTGTAATGGCCACAGTATAAAACAATGAAGATAACTTTCATTTGCATTATTTGTAACTCTAGGGCTATAATCGGACACTGATGAAGATGAAGCTGAAAAAAGACCGAATTTCTGATGTGCAGAAAGCTTTGCAGAAAGGAACCAAAGAGCTGGAATATGAAGACTTTAAGAACAGTTTGAGAGAGTAAGCATCTTTCCAGTGAAATTCACAAATATCTCTCCTTTGACCGTCATACCAGTCAAGCAGTGTGCTTCAGTATCAACCTTGCTCTTTATGCATTAAGTGTTATTTTCAGATTTTGTGTTCACCCTTCTCTCTGTTCCCCATCCTTACCCCCAACTTCTTCAGGCTGGGTCATGCAGAACATGAAATCACAGAAGCCTTTGCAAAATTTGATAAAGATGGTAACCAGATCCTTGATGAGGAAGAGCAAAAGAGAATGCGGAATGATCTGGAGGAGAAGAAAGTAAGGGGAGAAAATGATCTGTGGTGGAATATAATGAGGGGGTGGATCACCAGGAGGGAGGGGGTGCATTTCAGGAGAGTAAGAGGAAACTCGGCCCAGGGTATATGTGGGAGAAAGAGGGTGAAGGCAACCCCTCCCAAATAGTTCACAGAGTATATTGTAGATCCAGATAAATAGAGTCCTCAGTCTGGCAAGGTTTTTTCTACAAGCGTGGAACAATAAGGAACTCAGACTGGAAGAACCCCTCATGTCATTCTTAGTTTTGAGCCTGACATCTGGTTTGTATGCACATTTAATGTATTGACCTGATATTCAATGGTCTGAATTAAGAAATACTTTATGGGTGGAACCAGCGGTGCTATTCTACCGGTTCGGCCCAGTTCTGGTGTACCGGTAGCGCCGAAGATCAGCGGAGACTGAACCGGTTCTCTCTGATGAGCTGCTGTTGGGCCGACCCGCCCACCCGGGCTGCCACACTGACCTTTATTCCCTGCTTTTGAAGCGCCGCTGCTTTGCGTGGCACAGCAGATTGCCATGCATCAGCTGTTGAAGCTACAGGGAGAATGCAGGATTGCAAAAGGTGAGTAGGACAGCCTCTGCGCGTGCGCAAAGTGCGTGTCTGGTGCGCGTGCAAAGCGTGCCCACCAAGCCACACCCGCCGAACTAGTGGTAAACTACTTTGAAACCCACCACTGGGTGGGACTCATCAGTGGTGGGATTCAAAAACTTTTACTACCAGTTCTGTGGGTGTGGCTTGGTGGGCGTGGCCATGTGACTGGGTGGGTGTGGCTTTTTTGCAGCCGCCACCCATTTTGGGGAGCTTCCTAGCCTCAGAGAAGCCTCTGGGGGGCGTTTTTGCTCCCCTAAGGCTTCTCTGGGGCTCTGGAAGGCAAAAAATGGAGGGGGGGGGAGCTGAGCTCCTCCCTCCATTTTTTGCCTTCCTGGGCCTCACCAAGGGGGAATCCCGGCATAGCTGATCTTATCTACAGCTGATTATTGGGAGGGAAAAAAAGAAATACCTTAGGCGGATGTCAGGCAGGTGGGCGGGATGAGCGAGCATCGGGAGAGAGGGCGACCGGGTGGGGCCGTGGCCAGCCAGAACTTACTGCCGGTTCGGCGACCCATGCCAAATTTTTGCTACCGGTTTGCCTGATCCGGTGCTAACCGGCTGAATACCACCACTGGGACTCACGCCATATAATGATTTCTCTATCTTGGCTCTTCGCATTTAGTAAGAAAAGGGATACAGCTGAGTGTAATTCATTTTTAAGTTAATTCTTTCTGAAGCAATATGCAAACAAATATGCAATTATTCTTCACCTCTATTACACTTTTCTCCCCAATAACGAAAATAGAAATAAGAGAAACTATATAGAGAAAATGCGTATGTTAGTATTACATGCAAAAATGCATTTTACTGTGGAGTTTTTGATGCTCGTATTAGAATATGATCTGATCAATGTAGATGAAAATGCATATGGATTTGTGACAACTATGGGCAGTTTTATTGCACAATAAATAAGTTACAGGATCTGGAGCAGTTATTGAGAAGACCCGATTACAGATAGGAGTTTCAGGATCAAATAGAAAGTTGCTATGGCATAAATTTGTTAGCTGCACAGAGAATTAAAATGAGCCTCATATGTCAATAATTAATCCAGTGGAAGAAAATACACAAATCCATGTCTGCAAGATTTTAAATTATTACAGTGAAATCTCATTATGATTAAATAACTGATTAAATTTTATTCCTCAGGTTGCTCTGAATGAAGAAATCGAAAATTTGGGGAAATCCTTCAGGGACAATACTTTAGACAATACTCTTGGTTTTGCAGAGGCAAAGAATAATCAAGCAAACAAAACCAGCAGAATTTCTGAGGAAGAATTCCAAATGTGTGTAGTATTTCATTTGATTTGACCATCAAATATATATCAAAATATACAGGTAAAATACATGGACACGAAAGGGAAAGAAAATGTTAAAATTCACTAACAAACACACACAAATGTCTGCACAAGAGACCAACAAACCTGTTAATGTTGATTAATAAACATGAAACCTGTTTCATTGGCAGAGCACAATAAAGCAAGGTGGTAGGTTTTAACTTTCCAGCTGAGTAAGTTGTTTATGAAATGTTAAGCGTGAGATTATGACAATATCAAAAATAAGAACCAATTTTTCAAACCTTCAGTGTTCTACTCCTCCCAATCTCCTGCCTACAAAAGACAATGAAGTATAAATAGTAAATTGGGGGTTTACAATACTGCCTTCTCTTTTATTCTCCCTGCTCTTTGTCCAGGAACTACTAATTTCAGGATCTTCCATGCCTTTGTTCCAGGCACACAGGGCATAGCTCTTCCTCCCAGATGCAGTGTATTGCTTTGTATTCCCTGAAATGGAGCTTCTTCTCCCTTTTCGTTTAAAATTGTAAACCATTTCCATTAATTCTTGCTAAGATTATATTCCTACTCTCAGGAACACTTGTGACCAGGAGAAATACTGCATATTCCAATAGATGCTGTGCATGCATCAGAACTAGATGAAACTACTTGCAGGGAATGGCCTTGACTGTTGCTATATTCTATACTAGATACTATTTTAAAAGTGGGTTTTCAAAGCCTGCCTCTTTCCCTCTCTCCCCCTCAACAGACTCCTGCGGCGAGTACTAAAGTTGGAGAATTCTGTTGGTGGCATCATATCCAAGACAGAAGCCTTGGTAATTAAATTGGAAGACCTTGAAAGGAGCAAAATGAAGAAAAAAGACTCGGTACCTGAGGTAATTCAGCAGACTATCAGCAATGGCTTGGGGATGGTCTACAAGCAGGAGTGTCCAACCTTGGCAACTTGAAGACTTGTGGACTTCAACTCCCAGAATTCCCCAGCCAACATGGGGAATTCCTCAGCCAATTCTGGAAGTCCACAAGTGTTAAAGTTGCCAAGGTTGGACACACTTGGCCTTTAACATGATAGGGAGGTATTTCCTCACCAGTAATTTAGAGAAATGTTTCTCAACCATGGCACTTCAAGATGTGTGAATTTCTGTCCCATAATTCCCCATGTTGGCTAGGAAATTTGAGGAGTTGGTCTACAATTTAAAGTGGCCAAGGTTAAGAAACACTGTTAAAAGCAGCTTTTAGCATCCGGCAGCCCTTATGGAGGCAACATAAAACCGACTCCCATCACTATTAAATCAGCGCATTGGTTGAATAATATTAGAAATGCTCTAAATATGGCATTTATACTTAGAAAAAATAAATGACATGAAATGAAATCTGAAAGAAATCCATAAGGATAAAATATTGTTGCATATAACTATGCTTTACAAAAAAAAAAATTCAAGAACTTAAACCAAGAAAAACAAAAATTCATGTTCTAAAAATATCTAAAATCAATGTATGTAAATTTATTTTAAAAAGACAATTCAATTTCCATATTTTTCACATGAATGTGAAAGACGTGCATTAAGTGGTACTATTTGTACAGTAAAAATTAAATGACCAAAAATAAAGGGCAAAAGTAAGTTTTTGAAAAATAAATAAATCTAGTGGACAGCTTTTTGAAACAACTGTCCTTAATAACAAAGGTTATAAAACACTAATGAGGAAACAGACATAGTTGTTTCTACATTTTGTATTCCACATTGGGCACCAAAATTAATTTGTTTCTGTGCATTATCAATAATGCATACCCTTAAGTCTAGACAGTGCTCAGTGTACAATCCACACGTACCATCCAACAAATGTAGGAAGAAGTGGACTTCCGTTCTATTTAAATCTACTTGTAAAATGATAAGCACAGGGAGGTCTTCAGGGAAGGGTAAAAAAATAAATAAAAACGGCAGCAGTGATGACACGATGAGAATCCCATCCCTTTTCTACATATACAGCTCATAAAATAGAGACATTGTGAGATTATAGTTTTCATCTTGGCTTTTTTGATTCCTGAATTTGTTTGTTTGACAAATTTATATAGCTGCCCATCTCACACAAAGTGAATAGTCGTACAATAACCTAGATATAACCTAGTTGTATACATGATTTCAAGCTGGCAATACTAAACTTTCAAAAGATTATGTACATTTAACTTAAATTTACAGAGCTTGCCAGATCTGATAGTCTCGTGGCAGTCAAATGATTCAGCAGTGATAAAGGAGATGGCAACTGCCTCGAAAAAATCTAAAATTTTGCTTTATCAATTCACTACTTCATTCACAAGTATCTGCCAGATTAAAAGATCAAGAATAAAGGCCTATATTATTTAATTAATAATTTTCCCTATCTGCAAGATTGGTGTCAGATGATGCAATGATGGTGCATGATGCGTCTTATCACACCAATCTTGCAGGTAGGGAAATTATTAATTAAATAATATAAGGCCTTTATAGGCTTCCCAACTCAATCAATGTGCAACACAAATAATATTGTCAAAAAAAAACAAACACCATGATAGTTTAGAAAAAAAACAATATATAAAATGGTGAACCAAATGGGATAATTAAAAACCCAAATGGTACTCCTCTCACCCAGACCCAAATGTCTAGGGAAAAGCCTGCAAGAAATACTTTTCTATATTTTCATGACATGCCTTTGTATGAATTCATTTTTGACAACCGGATGTATTTCATCTCACATCTACAATTCCCAGACCAATAAAGGAATCTGTACTGAGATTCAGGTATCAGAAATTATTTAACACCTTTCTGCTGTTTGTTGGCACTCCGTTAAATTCAAGACACTACACTCCATGTACCCAAGCTAACAGAGCAATGGAAATAGCTGATTACCACCCTAAATAAAGGAAAAATCCTTGCTTTTGGGAGAATGGCTTAGTCTTTCCTTCACTAGTGTCTTTTCCCTTTCCTTGCTTGCAGGGAGAACAGCTGATTCAAGAAAATCTGGCTCCACAGACGGCTGACCGTGTTTTTGCAGAAGAGAGTGGATTGGAAGCAGCCCATGTGCAGGAGAATTATATCAGTGTGAATTCTCTGAATAGGAGTCAGGGGGTCTACCCCCTTCTGTCCAGATTAGACCTGTTAAACTCTCAAACTCCCAAGACCATCCAGTTCAAATCTAACAGGAACTTCTAGCTTATTCCTAAATAGATGTGGCATTAATTATTCTTGCTTTTTCACTATACTTAGACTAGTAAAGCATTTAGTCATGTCTTCATCCTGCCTGTAAGAAAAGGAGCTTTTGGGGTAGGGACCCCATTTATGTCAGAACTGAGTGGGCAAGCAGTTCTTTTAACCTCTTTCTAAACTCTACTAGTCTATAGTTGGGTGATTGATGCAGAAGGGACAAAATATGAGGGCCTTGGCAGATTTATCTACGGTATTTGGCCGTATATGACCAAATGAAATTAAAAAGGAAACATTCTCTGGGTTTTAAAATGTGGGTTCAATTGGTTTTAAATCACCAACTGGATTCAAATTTTGCACTAGATTTTAAAACTTTTACAGTAATCTCTGTATTTGGCATTGTCAGAATTTGCAGAAGGAATTTTTCTGCACAGGTTTGTAGGAAAACCAAGTCCATATTAGAAATTGTAATTAGTCGGTATATTATTGTTACAACAATAGAGCAAAGATTCAAATATTCAAGTGATAATTCTGAAAGCTGGCTAAAGATCTGTATAATGATTAGCATATTAAATGGTCTGATTTAAATATAATTTTCTGATAATGTAGTCACAGTAGATTATGATCATGGTAAAATGTCAACATTCCTATAATAAATATGAGGATTTATATGTATCATAGACACTAAAAATTAAAAAAAATCAGTCAGTAGATAAGGATAATATGTACAACCATTAACAAAATATGTTGCCTTCTGAGGCTCCTGCCAGATATTCAGATGACAAAGTACATGCAACTATTATTTTCACACACGCACACAGGATTGCAATCCACTGCCTTAGATGCATCCTTGACTATTAAATGTCTTCTCCTTGTCCAGTTATCTTACAAATGTCCTGAAATAGAAGTGCAAGTATTTTTTAATGTTCAGGCAATGCATCTATCCACTATATGCTAAGCATTGCTAATCTTTAACCTGCCAAGAGTTCAGAAGCAAAGTGAGGCTAGACTAAGTTAATACTTGGTTAACCTGGAATTCTAGAGTGTGGGCTAGACTAGGAAATTGAAAAAGCACCCAAGAAAAAACACTTTCATGCATTGTATAGATTTGCTATTTGTCCTGACCCAGTGAAGCCCCATTTAGTCCTGCTTGGATAGATCCTTTGTCATTTATGTAAACTGATATGACAAACCCAAAGGCATTTAGTAAAGAAACTAGATTCAATAATGCCACATTATTCCATCTCTGCTATACTGTAGTTGTTCTTGTGATGCATCAAGACAATCTCCTCAAGCCAGCGAAGCAGTAATTCCTAAAAACCTTTTCCTGTGTGACTCTTGTTGGTTGATACAGTCATCTGCATTTTCATTGTGACTTCTTGCATTACTGCAGCAATATTGTGCTTCTACTGATTATGTATCATGCAACTTGAAAAAATGGCAACATTTTTCAGGGAAGAACGTTGTTTTGTACTTTTTCTCCTCACACAAAGAAAGCTCAAAAGATTATGGAGCCTCTAGGTGTTAATAAAGGTCACTATTTTGGCGGGAAGATGAATGCACTATGGTTTTCAGACAAACACTCGTCCATCACTTCCATCTCCTTGTGTGAGAAACTTTCTTGTTCATAGACAGTGAGAGAGACAGCTACTTCAGAATAGGTTTACCGTACATACAGTACTTTTTGCTTTATTAAATAAATAAGGTGACAATGATGCCAATCTAACAAATGTCAGTCATCTTTCAGTATTATAGAAGTGTTAGCAAACCACATGATCTGAATTAACAATTAGTAATCTGTATCCTTGTGAAGTACGAATGAATTCTTGATTCTTTGACAAATTGGAAATACAGTACTTGCTATTACCCTGTTTCTCCAACAATACGGCCTCCCCCAATAGGAAGTCCCAGCATGTTTTATAGGCATGAAATGAAATTAAGCCCCTCCCCCCCCCAAATTAAGGCCTATATTAAAACATGCGAAATGGGGGGGAATGGTGGGGGGGGCTTGCCGTTAGGAAGTACTCTTATTGCACACCCGGATATGGTGCTGCCTGCGTTGACCCCGATACGAAGTGCCCCAACACCGAGGTCAACATCCAAGCCATCGCCGCCCGCCCGAAGATGCAAGGGCGGGAATTAAGTCACCCCCGAAAAGACGATCTAGCCATTTTTTCGGGGCTCAAAAAAAATAAGACCCGGCCTTATTATATGAGAAACACGGTAGAACAAAGTATTTATACTTGACAGGAGTTGTACAGTCGTGTTGACTATATATTTTAACCAAAATACGGGCATAGTAAAAGGCCAGACTATGTAAGATAATGTTTAACATCTAATCAACCAAATTTCAAGTGAGGGGGCATAAGCTGTGGGTTGAGGGATGGAAGAAAGGGAACATTATGAGGACATGTCCTAGACCTAGAAGAATAGTTATCAATGCATCTTTACTATGGATTCTTAATGTTATAGGTTGTCCAGAGTCACTCTGTTTAATAAATAATAGATAAATAAATCTTCAAGCTGATTAAGATGACATGGGGACAACTGTTTGGATGTTTTAATTTTACCTACACTAAGCAATTACAAGTCCATTACAAATCCAAGTACAGAAGGGAGTCTCTGCTGGTCTGTGACCATAATAAAGATTGATTGATTGATACAGAAGGAGTTCTATTTAAATTGAGAAAAATTAAAATAAAAGCTATTATTGATAAAGTAAACACAATTTAGAATTTGGATCCAAAATACGTTTACATTCTTAATTATGGCTGGCTGGTACAGAAATAAGTGCCTGGAGTATTTATGGAGAATCCTGTGTAGGCCAAAGAAATATTGTTAAATCTACAATTTCACAATTAAGGTTTTAATCTATTAAAATGTGTTTCTTCCCTAATAGGCTTCCCTAATTGAATAATTCTTGTATGTTTAAAATTGCAAGTTCCATTACACTAGCTTCCATAAGAGCTCCTTAACTTTTAGAGAGGAGAAAATAGGTTTCCAGTTTAAAAAAAAAAAAAAACATTGACTCCCACTTTTTAAAGCAGTTAGCACTTGTCTTCATTTAGAGAACTCTGCATTTTTTTAAGCATTCTCTTATATAAGGGAAACTGCCATAAAGCTATTTATAAATACCTGTATTAAAAACCCAGATCAAGAAAAAAGTCATAATTTTTACCCCAGTGAGGCTTCTATAGACAAAGCTGGTCTATCAATGCTTATTCTAAATCTTAAGTTTTGCTTTCTGGTTCGTCTGCATAAGCCTGCAGAAGAATGCTGGTGCCCAGGGTTGCAGTAGAGGAGGGAGAGAAATATTACAAACACTGGATTTCTGTAAGACAAGAAAAAATGAATTACAGTAGAACCTCTGGTCACAACCATAATTTGTTCTATAACTTTGGTCGCAACCCGATTTAGTCATGACCCAAACCTAATTTTGGAAATTTGGCACTTACAAAAAAAATGGTGTGGAAGGGGAAATTGGCCACATGGGGGAGGAATTGTGAATTTTTTGGTTGGAACATGATTTGGTCACGGTCAGAAGCGTTCGTGACCAGAGGTTCTGCTGTATCATAAAAAATAGCTTACTACGTTTTATGGTTGTCAGAGACTTTTATAGCAAATTGTAATGATACCAAAATTATAACCATCATGCAATTATGTCATTGTACCCATCTCACTTTTATGGAGTTGTATGGTACATTAGCACAACATTTGCATAGTAATGCTGTTATAGTCATTTCATCATTTCCCTCTTGCCTTCAGTTGCAATTAATAGATAATCCTCAAGAGAAATTGCTCTGCCACTTTCCTGAAAAGCCAACAGCACTAAAAACAGGAAGAGCTGGGTTCTAGGCTTCCTCAGCCACAGAGGTTCCATGGGGGATTTGGGGTCATCCTTTCCTTCTTGACCCAACCTATTTCAAGGAAGGGGGGGAGCGGAGGACAAAATGGAGTACTGTGTGCTTGATCAGCAGGATAAATAAGGATACAGTAAGGTTTTTTTAAAGGGTCATATTGCCTACATTCATATATTCAATTGTCATGATCTATTAAATACGCATGGTTGGGTGTGCCAGGGTTAACACTGGTTTCTGCCTCTCCAGAACATATTACTAATGTGCTTGCTTTTACATTTCTTGTCTAAAGTTCTCAATCATACAAGCATATGCAGATCCAT
Source organism: Notechis scutatus (assembly GCF_049901735.1). Lineage (NCBI taxonomy): Eukaryota > Metazoa > Chordata > Lepidosauria > Squamata > Elapidae > Notechis > Notechis scutatus. The sequence continues at coordinate 85,570,430 of NC_142012.1, forward strand.
TCTTACTTATCAAGTTTATATGCCACTTTGTATCATAAACCTGACTCTACTCCATGTCCATTTTAATCCAGTAACTAGCACCATGTTTCTCAATTCCCAGAATTCCCCTGGCAGCATGTTGGCTCAGGAATTCTGGGAGTTGGAGGACACATCTTGAAAGCGGCCAAGGTTGAAAAATAGAACTAGAATATGGTAGAAAATAAACTCCCAAATAAGCAAGAGGTGATAGAACAATACAGTATAGCAGGGGTCTCCAACCTTGGCAACTTTAAGACTTGTGGACTTCAACTCCCAGAACTCCTCAGCCAGCAAAGCTGAGGAATTCTGGGAGTTGAAGTCCACAAGTCTTAAAGTTGTCAAGGTTGGAGACCCCTGCAGTATAGTTCCTGACAATTATGGCTAGATCTCCAATTCACTGCAGCTATGACTGCGATTTTTCTCCTTGGGTTCCAGGCAATTCTCCCCCTTAGGGTATCAACACCGCCCCTTCTCTGTCCCTGTGGGGAGCAGGGTCGAAAAGGCTTCGGGGCCGGATTCCCCTTTGGCGATGCTTTCCTTGCTTCCAAAGCGCCCAAAGGCACCGATGCGTCCGGGCTTTGGCAGCGCGCATCTGAACTCCGCAGGACTCCCGCGGAGGCGCCGTACTAGCGCCGGTGAAAATCCCGACGGTTGCACCCCGGAAGAGGCGTCCGAGGGACCTGCCCCTCGGTTCGGGCGGCGCAAGTCAGCGGGAAGCTGCGGGCCGAGAGCGCAGTCTCCGAGAAAAGGCGAGGGCCGCGCAGAGCGGAATGCCGGGCGCCTGAGGTAGACGCAAGCGCGCATTTACCCCGGAGACGTCAGGCGCGCTCGGGAGGTGCTACCGTTGCCCTCCTTACTCTCCGTTCCCGGGAAGGTCGCCATGGCCGTGGCCGCCGCCGCCTCGCTGGAAGACAGCCTGGAGGCCCGCCACCCAGCCTCCAAACGTAAGCGGCTTCCCGGACTGCCTCTTCGGCGCGCCCTTTGGCCCAGCGGCCGGAGAGCTTTTCAAACGCAGCCCGCTTCTGCGGAGGAGCCAGGGCCTCGACACCCCTCTTCCCACCGAAGCCAGGGATTGGAGGCGTCTCTTCCCCGCAGGAAACGCCGGCTAGGCCCTAGCAAGGCCAAGCCCCAATTTTCTCTTGAGCCTTTCCTCGCGTTCCCCTAACCACGGCACCTATGCCCGGCGGACAGCCTGTCTCATCTCCGCATCCCGTGACGTTGATTTGTCGCCTCTCAAGTCCACCCCTTTGGCTTCCTTGGTTGTGCGTTGTTTTTTTCCACCCACCCCTCCAAGAGCCAACACCACCCTGATGCAAATGGTGCAAATTCTAAGGCGCTTGCTGTCTGTGTTGTGGCCAGTTCACGGATGGGAACTGCTTCCATCTAGTGGCCACTTTAGGCTGATTGAGTAAACCCTTCCTGGGCATCCTCCACCATCGCCACCAGGATACTCAGCTGAGGAACGAGAAAGCTTGGCTCTCCCAAATTAGGCTGCTGTTGGAGCCACCAGCTTCTTATCCATTGGTACAGATTCCAACGGATAGTTAGAACTGCAAAAAAAAAGCAATTGCAAACAGCCTGCCTACCATAGAAGTCCTGTATATTGTGTAGGAAAGGGAGGGTTGAGAAAATATCTACACACCCCTCACATCCTGGGCATAATTTGTTTCAACTTCTCCCCTCAGGCAGCCATTATAGGGCATTGCATGCCAAAACATCTAGATACAAGGACAGTTTTATCTCCTGATATCACTGCTAACACCTAATTCTCACAGTATTGTTTTATGTCTAAGTATATTTACCCATGTTGTGTGGCTTAGTATTATCCTTTTCATCTCTACTACCCACTCTTATTTGTATTGTTTATTCTGTTGCTTTGCATTTACGTTGAGAACTTCTGCACCAGAGAAAATTCTTGCGTGTAATCACACGGCCAAATAAAGTATTCTATTCTATTCCTATTCTATAATCTGCTGATTAGTCCTGGTTTTAGGAAAGGAAGAACAACTAGTGTGACCTAGTGGTTGAATGTGGATTAGGACCAGAGAAACCCCATAGCTTTGCTTATCATGCCCTGCAAATCTAAATCAAGTCACTTGATAGGCAAGATGAGCCAAGGCTATAGATGCAAAAGTGGGATTGACAGTGGCTATAACAAATGTTTTGCTGGTGTTCTTTTCAGCTTGTTCAGGGATGGGTAAAGACTACTTAATCTAAAATTCATAACAATTTAGTAAAGCAAGTTGCTCATGAGCTAGGATTTCAAGGATGTCTTCATTTTTTTTTTCATTTTAGAGACCATTCTCCAATATTGTTAGACAATTAGTGAGCCATTTGTATGTGTAGTATGGCCTTTGATGCCAAAAAGCTCTTGGAGGCTGGCATGAGGAATGATGTGAGCAAACATTTGATGCATGACCCATCTTACGTTCTTGATTTTTTGTTTTGCAGTTCCTTTTGCAGGTTGGTAGGTTTCATCTTCCCAAGTCCTGATTTTTGGGCAGCAGGAGTTTCAGAACATCCATCGGTGTTAAAAGAACTTTGACTTCTGTTGAGTTGGGAATCTTTTTATGTAGCACTAGTGCAAAGTCACTGAACATCACCAATACCAAGAGATTACTGATAGATTTTTAAGCACTTAAGTCAGACCTTACACACCCAGTGGAACCTTTCCTGTAGTTAGCCAAATGACAATAGGCATGAGAAGTCTCCTCTGAGATAATCTTCAGTGGAATGGAAGATGAAGCCTCAAACTTTTCTTCTGTAGCTCTTTAGAGAGGCCAGCTGGATTATTGGGGATTCTTAGCAACGTTCAGATTTGTTTATCAAACTTGTATAGTCACCCATCTCACTAATGTGATTTTGAGCATTATACAATAAAACAATCAAATCTTATTAAACAGTTAACAATAAATATAAATAAGTTCCCAAGAGAATGCACCAAAATATCATACAAATATGGTCACTTAATGGGGTCTCCTTTATCATGAGATCCCTAAGCCTGCTGAAATAAACCATGTCTTAAAAGAGATTTTGAAAAGGACAAAAAGGTTGCGACTAATCTCACCTTGGGGGGAATGATCCCAAAGGGCAGGAGTTTCATCGCGTAAAATAAAAGTATTTAGCCAACAGGGCCTGAAACATTGCCTCTCCTGTTGGACAGTTGAAAAAATAGTCAATAAAATGAGTCAGATTATGCTCCCAGTAAAAATGCCACAGCTTGTGAGACAAGATGTTACGTTGATACAAGGCATGTTTGACCATGATTAGATGCAAATGGATAGAGACTCTGAATCATTTACATTGCTCATCTCTTCTGGAAGTTTATGTATTTAGGATATAGCTCTTCAAGAAGTGAATTACAGTTTTTGCATCTGTTTACTCCCAATATTTATTTGTTAGATTGTTCTCAGCGTAACCTTATATGGGCTTTTGAGACTTCATCCTTCCAATGATTTCCAAAATTAATAACCACTCTTGTGCAGAAGAGTTCCTCTTAAAGAACAGGATTTTGAGACTGCTACTAACCAATCATCTTTTTGGCTGACGATTTTTATGTCACAAAATGTCTTATAAAATTTGCCAAATTTCAATTCCATGGGAATTATGGAATTCTATAATTCCACGGGAAGCATGCATTCTATAAATTACCCCATTTGAGATATCTTGGTTTAAAAAATATTGCCTTACATTGCATTGTTTCACCCATTTAAAAGTAGCACATAAACAGGAGAATTTTAGTATAGGTTGATTTACAATTTCTCATTTAGCAACCACTTAGTACTACAATGGACCTCACCCACCCCCCAAAAAGTATGACTACATGGTCATATAACTACATTTATGGCCATTTGCAGCATCTGATGATCATGTGACCACAATTTATGATGTTTTTTATGAGAACCAACATTTACTATAGGTTTTCAACAAAAACACCCTGTGAACTATTGGTTCACTTAACAATCACAAGCTTCACTTTATGATTGCTGAAAAAAAGTCCAGAAATTGGATCAGAAAGGATGAGAAATTCTCCCCAGTGATTGGGGAAGGGGGAGGAGTTGTTGAGTGCAAGCATGCCTTATCCTCTTGCAGACCCAGAAGATTCCATAATCGCCCAAACACTGAACATCTCACAAAATGGCCCAAGCGTAGCCTAATGGAGGATTTATTAGAAGAGAATTCTAGGAGATGATAAATTCAATTTTATAACTCTAAGTAGAGACTGGATTAGCATCTCTCTTGCACTGAGCAGTAATTTCACCATATTTTATTTATTTATTAGATTTTTATCCCGCTTTTATTATGTTTATAACTCAAGGCAGAGAACATTCTGCTTCCTGCTTCATCCTATTTTCCCCATGTTTTGATTAAGATTTGTTTTTTTAATAATATAGAATTTACTTGAAATAACAGTAATGCAATTATGACAAATGTTTTTAATAGAATAGAATTCTTTATTGGCCAAGTGTGATTGGACACACAAGGAATTTGTCTTTGATGCATATATCAGTGTACATAAAAGATATAAGTGATAAATCATGATCATAGTTATCAATACTTTCATCATGAATCATAAGATACAACACTTAGTGATAGTCATAGAATACTAAATAAGCAATTAAAATCATACTGTGAAACTAAATAACAATATAAATAACAAAGATACAAACAATATAGTCATAAGTGGGAGGAGATAGGTAATAGGAAGGATGAGAATAATAATAGTAATACAGTCTTAGTAAATAGTTTGACAGTGTTGTGGGAATTAGTTGTTTAGTAGAGTGATGGCATGCAGGAAAAACTCCTTGTGTCTAGCTGTTCTGGTGTGCGATGCTCTAGAATAGTGCTGAAACGGAACACGTGCATGTACACACTGGAAATCAGAAGAGCAGTTCTCCGGCATGCACATGCATGGGAGCGCCGGAAACTGGAAGCTTAGCTTCCCAGTGCATGCATGCACGCCAGCAACCTGGTCTTCCGTTTCTCATGCGCATGCACACATGAAGAGCAGCTGGCCAGTGTGCACATGTGTGTTGGGGAGCTGTTCTTGGTTTCCGGCGCTCCCGAGCACCAGCTGGAACCTGGAAGAGCAGCGGAGATGGTTTTGCGCGTCACTTCTGGCATGCGTGGCATAGGTTCACCATCATGGCTCTGTAATGTTTTGAGGGTAGAAGTCGAAACAATTTATGTCCAGGATGTGAGGGGTCTGTAGATATTTTCACAGCCCCCTTTTTTTGACTAGTGCAGCACACAGGAAGGCAGGTTGCTAGCCATTGTTTTTTTCTGCAGTTCTAATTATCCATTGAAGTCTTAGGGGCTGAAAAACATTTGGTTCTAAAAGATTTTACTTAATACAGTGGTGCAACTGTCTTTGTTGGCTTGTTCTGGTAGTCTTCATTTGTGTTGGAAAAAAAAAGCCTTATAGATAAAAGCATTGACAATGGGATGCTTTCTTCAAGAGCTTCACTGGTGCCTTCCTCTTTTCTGCACCCAGTGAAATTTAGTTCTGCACATTTTAGATCTAAAATTAATTTTGTCTGTTGCTGCATTCTTACTCTCGTGCTCTGATTTTTGCTAGTAAAATGTTTTGTAGTGTTTTAATGTATTATTTTAAGCTTAAGAACATTTTTGTTAGGGAGCAAATATGGTAAATGAAATAAGATCTTTCAAGTATTGGTAACAGTAAGATGAAGACATTATATATATATAATTAAGAGTTCTCATTCTCAGGACTTTCTGATGCTGAAAACATTAAGGTTGTTTGTAATGCTAAAATATAAATCTTTTCTTTTATACTTCTGATTAGAAGAACCTATTGTGGAAACTGCAGAAGAAGCCACAGAGCCAGCAGAAGCTGATATTAATGAACTTTGTACGGAAATGTTCAATAAAATGGCGATCTACCTAACGGGTGAACTAACTGGTGAGTTAATATTAAATTTAAATTTAACATAGAGTGTGACTCTTTGTAAATTTTTCTAAGTGTCAAAAAGTACTGAGAATTTACTTTTTTTTAAAAAGGAAATGTCAAATGGAATCAGAACATGACTAATCAATTACATGATCAGCCAACCCACCTTTTCCCCACTGCGTCCCCAAAAGAGTGATGTCTACTAATAGTTTAGCCTCACTCACTTTTGGCAGGCTTCTAATTGTGGCCCAGTCTAGACAGGAAACTCTGCATTTATCAACTTAATTCTTTCCTCTCTTAAGAAAAACTTTCATCTAAGTGTTTCTGATGAAAGTAAAAGCCAGAAACAACACTGATGATTTTAGGATTCATATTCCATAATCAGCCTGAGAGAGTTATTGACATATTATGAACAACATTGAAACTAAAACTGTGGTTATATTTTATAAAAGGGAAGTGTCAATTCCTTTTGATTCAGTCTGATAGGTGAAGTCAGCCACCGTGATTTGAGTTTAGCATTTCGTGAAGCCAGCCATTTGTTGCTTATTCAATAAATAAGGGCGCCTATTGTAGCCCATCGCAAAATAGTCAGCAAATGAATTTAATAAATAAGTAATAAATAAATCTTAGTTAAAACAAGGTCTGGCATAATGCAGAAACCCATTTCCGCCTCTTTATTTTTTAGCAACTAGTGAAGATTACAAACTCCTGGAAAACATGAACAAACTAACTAGTTTGAAGTATCTGGAAATGAAAGACATTGCTATAAACATAAGTCGGAATTTGAAAGACTTAAATCAGAAATGTAAGTAGAAACAAACTTTAATTATGGTCAAACAAAGTGTGTTTTCATGCTTACTTGCATTTTGGAATTATGTTAAAATACATCCAAGAAAGAATTGAATATGAAAAATGTGCAAGAAATAAAAAGTAGTTCTTTAGCCAGCCTTTCCCACATGAATGTGTTAATCTACAATCAGGCAATTGATCAGTTTCTAAACACACCCAAAGAAAGCTTGAGGAAGGCTCCAGCAAATCCAACAGCAGAAGAGGCAACACATATTTTAAAATAAAACAGGGAGAACACTTATGTGTTTTTAAGATTCAATATTCATAGTGGTATGTATTACTCATAGGAAAAGAGGAATACCTTATCATGCATGCAACTTTTTTAGTCTCCAGTGCCCAGGATAAGATGGCAGGCCACGGCGAGATCCAGCAAACCATTGTCCATTAAGACTGGGCAGTAGTTTGATCCAGTAAAAGGCACCTTACTGTCAAGTAGCAGGGTTTTTTTTTTTTTAAAAAAAAAAAACCAGTAAGTTCTTATATTTTTTTCCTCCCCTTTTCATTTTTCCCAAGATGCTGCACTTCAACCATACCTGGAACAAATCAATCAGATTGAAGAGCAAGTTGCAGTTTTGGAACAGGCTGCCTACAAGCTGGATGCATATTCCAAGAAACTCGGTAGCTATTCCAAGAAACCCTTACTAGAACAGTGGTGTTAAAGTTTTTATTTTATCCTTTTCCCAAGCAAGGCCTGGGAATATAATATAATTTTTATAAATATCCTATATGACTAAAATGCTCATTCCTATAATCAAAACAGGGTAAAACTTTTTCAACTTCTAATGAGAATAATTTAAAGAATGTGCCCAAAATCCAGGGCCCAAGATGCCCTTTTCTTCTGTTATGGATTACTAGAGATCAAAAGACTGTTCTCTTTTTTGAAACTATTTCTCATCTATTCATTTATGGCCAAAAGCATTGCGTATTTAACTATGGTTTATTAATGATTTATTGATCTATGATATTTTTTGGTTCCATTCATACGAATTGCTAAGACAGTGGGATTTGATACAAAGCTCCACACCAATCTTTTGTTGACTTGGATGGTGACCATGCTATCTGGTCACTTTGTGTTCCACTACTGATTTGAAGTATTGGAAGACAAAGGAACATGATCCAATCAGTACACAATTTCTTTGCTTTTCTCCTTTATATTATTATATTTATATATTATTTTCATAAATACATTTTCTAGTATTTCAAGCTCCCGATTAATCAGTTCAGATCTTATATATTTGTATGTTTGTATTGTCATCACTCCCAGTTTCTCTCCCCTCCTCAATTATTAGTTATAATGACAGGATATGGCTGTGGTTCCACTCTTAACCAAGGGCATCCAGGTAGTTGCAGCTGCTAGTTTTAGTTTTTTTTTTACACCTGCCTTCCAAGGACAATTCTGTTTTGTACATAACTCTGAAAAGTAACTGTCAATACATAGGAGAAAGGAAGTTTTCGGCATATTCAAAAACTGAAAATTTAAGTTTCAGAAGGAGTTTTAAACAAACAACAAATAGCACATGGCACCTGATCCTCTCATTTTTTCCCTCTGTCTCAAGAAATTTAATTTTACAGTAAAGAATTGGAAAATTTTAGATAACCAAAGAAATTTTGGATACATTTCTTCAAAAGCAGTATTGGTGGTCTTTGAAAGCAAGATTTTACAACTTTTTTCTGATCTTTTAGCAAATTCCATGGTCATTAAGCAAATCCATTGTCCATAATGGGTGGTTTTTGCCAAAAACCAATGTTTCTGGGCAAAAAAGCCCTAAATCACAAGCCATTGTCACTGCAGGATACTGTAAATAGTCATAAGTGCCCGCCAGCTGCCAAGCACCAAAAATTTAATCATGTGATGGGGGGGATTAGAACTTTGAATTTGGGTCACAAGTGGCCTTGGGAAGGTCTGCCATAACTCTGAATAGTTGCTAAGCAACCTGTCGTAAGTCAAGGATAACATGTACTCCTAACTCTTTTAAGAAATGAAGTCCATTTTAAGAATAAATTTGTAGTTTGACATAAGTTGCTTTGCATGTACACTGAGAGCTTCTGCACTGGAAACAAATTCCTTGTATATCTAATCATAGTTGGCCAAATAAAGTATTCTATTCTGTTCTGTTGATTAAATGAAGAAATTACATTGCTTGCTATCAAGGTTTTGTTGTGCTTTCTTCTTAAACATGACTATGCTACTAGATTTATAACTAAAATGAAACGAAATGTTTATATTAAGACTATGTTTTCTGTCCTTTACAGAAGCAAAGTACAAAAAATTGGAAAAGCGATGAAAGAAGAGCCTTAATCTGCTTCTAGAATACATGACTTTTTTTTAGGAAGCTAAATCCAAGATTTCTGCTATTGAATTTCTGAAACAGAATTTATGCCTCAGCGATGCATTTGGACTAAAATAATCAAAGAACGTTCAAAAGTAGCCGAGACTACACAAGTCTATGAATTAACTACTTTTGTTATTGTAGAATGTATTCCTTTTTACTTTTTTGATATTCATTTTACTGAGAAATCACTCTTAACTGCTTCAATTCTGCCCATGATTTTTTATAGTTTGTTATGAAGCAAGAAATTGGTCACTTCTGCACTCTATAAATCCTTTCACTTGTAAATCAAGATTTGTTGTCTCCTGATTGCCACTAAAACACCACTGCTTTACTAAAACATATTTTCTGGCCTTGTTTATATTTTTAGTTTTGCTGAATAAATCCAGGAAAGATCTGACTTCATCCAGAAAGAGTTTGAATCACATGAGGTTTAACTATTAGACCTAATTTAGCATGAGTGTAATACAAGAACTCTAATATGCTATCAGCACTTACTTGCATGGGTTGAAGACAAATGTAAAAATTCCATATAATTATAAACAGTTTATTGATTTCAGTAGGACAGATTAATTGCTAGAATGTCAGCTGCTATTAAAAAAAAACCTAACTAAAAATATATAAAGATACTCCCCAAAATGAAAGTGGTTGAAAACATGGGTGAGATAGTCATATCCTTTCCACTATTTACAATTTTAGCTGCTTTAAGGCAGTTAAAAATTTCAAAGTGAATGTTGCTGGTTGAGGGCGTTCCTATGAAAGTGAAAGAAATGTTAAATGTTTGTATGGTTCAATAGCTAATATTGGCATGTTAGCTATAATGTTGAGATTACAACTTCAATATTTTCGGTAGTAATAAATGTTTTTCCTGTGAGGTAATCAGCCATGTCATCCACTCTAGTTTCAAAGAAGTATCTTCACAACAGTTATAACTTATAATGCATGGGAAGCACTACAGTAATTTGTAAACAGCCACATGCCAAATATATTCAGCACCAGGACCGGCTCTAAGGGAGCAAGAAGCCATTTCAGGATGGAAGAGAAGAAAAAAAATGGCAACCAGGCTTCTTGCTACCCCTGCATAAATCAGAAAGAGCAGGTGTGGGAATGACTTCCAGGCTACTGCCAAGTTTCCTGGCCCCATTAAAATTCTTAACCTAGTTTATGGATGTTATAATTCCAGAGGCGATCACGTGCCTCCCCACCTACAATACCGGTAGTATTAAGGCAGAAAGAAGGCCGTTTTTGCCCTGGTTTAAAAGGGGGCTGGGGCGGACATTGGATTCAGAGGTTAATCTGAAAGAAGAGCGCGAAGAAAGGAGAATGCCCGGTTGCTAGGCAGACGATCCCTGGAGCGCAGGGAAGGAAGGAAGCCTCCGGGCGGAAGGATCAGGAGCGGAGAGAGCCTGGAGAATTCCTTCTTTTCAAGCAACAACCGGGATTACCTGCTTGAGGCCCTCTGCGGAACCCCCCCCCCCCCCCTCGGCGCCAACCTGAGGAAGCCTTTCTTGATCCTCCGCCCTCTCCCTCACTGAAGGAAGGCGGCTTTGGTGGAATCCGGCTGCGGAGCCCCAGACCCGACGGCGAAGGGAATCCCTTTTCCAACTCGCCCTCCCGCCGTCCCGTTCCTCCTTCCGGGCTCCTGGGGGGCGCGGGGGCGGGTTTCGCGCGAGGCAAGGGCGACATCTCGCAAGAGCGAAAAGCGCGCCAGTTTCTTTTGGGGCGGGAACTGGGGCGGAGGCTCCTCGTGCGAGTCCGAGTGGCGGAGGGTGGAAAGGCGGCGCGTGGGCAGCCATGCCGGACGAGAGCACCAGCAGCACCAGCACCAGCAGCGACCCAAGTGCAGGTAATGGGGAGCTGCTCTGCCCTTTGGCTGCGCGCGTTGCGCCGGCACAGAGAGGAGCGCTGGGCGGGCGGGCGGGCAAGGAAAGCCCCGCCGATCCCCCCCCACCTTTGTTTTCCTCGCAGAGTCTCCGATGGCCGAGCCGGGCGAAGCCGGAGCAGAGGATGCAGCGCCGGTGATTACCACGGCCATGCAGCAGGAGGAGGAGCGCTTGGAGGCGGAGGGCAGGGAGAAGGAGCGGCAGAGGATGGAGAAGGTGCGCGCCCCCCCGAGCAGGAGGCCCGCCGTGTCCCACCCCCCTGGGCGCTAAAGCAGGAAGGCGGGCTCGGCCGTGTGTTGGCGGCTGGGCTACGCGGGGATGGGGTCGGCAGGAGGAGAGCGGCCCCGCGCTGAGTGGCGCGTTAGTTTGTTTGAATGCAGCCCCCGGAGCCTCGGGGTCGGCGCCCCGGAGAGATGGCGGACCCAGCTCCCCATTCAATGACCAGGGAATTGGTTTCGCCCTCGAAGCGCGCCTACTGAGGAACTTTTTCTAATATTAAATCGGGATCTAGTTTTTTTAACTTGGCCTCTAGAACCGAGGGAGCAAGTCTTGACTTTCTTCTCTTCATGAAGTGTTTCCATGTTCCCCTTTGCCTTGTGTTTTCCTCAAGGATAGACAAGCGCGTTTCTTAAACTCGGGACAGGCTGCAACACGCAAGGTGGGAGATCTGAGCATCCTGTAAAAGCTCTTGATATGTTTTTTTTTCACTAAAATTTTTATCCAGACTTTATTTTTGGTCCAGGTTTTTTTGCACACAATATGGAGATCCATTTTTTAAAAATGGTTTATTTATAAGATTCTTGTAAAAAGTATGCAAATAAAATTAAAGCTTTAACTCCACCAATTGCTTCACTAAACACAACAATTACAATCATGATCGACAGGCAGAAATTATATATTGGCAACTAGAACATAAATCAAATATGATATACTCTGAACACACCTATTATAATAATATAACATGTTTATTTTACCTGACACTAATAATAAAACTATGCATTAAAATCTATATATATATATATATAAAGCGAAATACCACTGAAGCATCATCACAAAATCTCCAGAACCGTAAAGCCTACAAACTTGAAATTTGGCTTCTAGGTGCTCATTAAGAAAGGATTTTTCGAAATGACAATCACAGCATTATATTATTTCATATATTATTATTAATACGCTCTGATGGTAAGGAGTTTTACTCCCCCTCCCCACCTGAAAAGAAATCTGTTCCAAATGCAAAACACAAGCAGAGGAGACGAGTTTCAGTTTTAATGTCACAGCAGCAACCAATCAGCTTTAGTACAGAATAGTTGAACTAAGCCATGCCCAGGCTCCTTGCTGTCTCCTTACACAGCAAATACTGTTTCAGTTTCCAAACAACCCTCAACTCTCACCCTGACAGGACGCTAGCCAGATGAATCCTGATGGATGCTGGTAGGCAGAGGCACAATTTTTTTCTTTATTTTCCTCCCCCAAAACTAAGCTCAATCACATAGTTTCATAGCGAAGCACAGGTATAGAGCTAGTATATGTAGAAAATTCAGAGCAGAACAGCATTGGAAATATAATGTAAAAATTTCCTATCATAACCTGGAGGACATCTTGGTTGAGTAAAAAGCTGTATTTCCAGTGGGACCTTGAAGAAAATCGTAGGGCTGAACCTATTCATTTAGATTTAACTGGTGAAGGATAATACCAACTTTTATATTTCCAATAGTATGGTCAGTTAATGTTGGTATTTATAACATTACTTTTTCTTATAGGCTTACAAGAATTGGGACAGAGACTCAAATGAAATGCGCTACAAGAGACTTCAACACTTGCTTGAAAAAAGCAACATCTACTCAAAGTTCTTGCTGACTAAAATGGAACAGCAGCAATTGGAGGTTAGGAGCATTATCATTAAAATTAGAAGCTAGATATATCTATCTAGTAATGCATTTCAAATAAAACTTACATAATGTCATAATTTGTCATTGTGATGAAAAATATCTAGGTTCTGATTACTTTTATTTAGTTTCATAGCATAGTTTCAGCCTAATATAAATGAGTCCATCTGTATTTGTGTGTGTGTGTTAGTGTAGATACACAACACACACATGCATACATACATGACAAAAAGCCAGTTTGGCCTATGGGTTAAAAGGAGATCTGATCAATTTCATTGAATATATGTACAATGACAATAATGGTTATTATCAACTTCAGTCCTGCCTTATGCATGGAAGCCAACTAGATAAGTTTGGGCCAGTCATTTTCTTTCAGCTGGAGGAAAAAGGCATTGCCAAACCACTTCCAAGCAGTTGCCTAGAAGACTTGTCCATGTAGTTACGAGGACTCAAGGCAGACTCAAAATGTGTGTGCAAGAGTGCATGTAGCCTTAACAAGCTGATGCTGAGTTGCTAAGACTTGAGCTAGAGTCAGAAATAACCAGCTACATGTAGCACCATATCTAATCCATAAACAGCTGCTTATGCCTAAATTGGATGGACAACTTCTTTCAGTTCTAAGTTCTTACAAATAAAGCTTGAAAAAAGTCAAATAGGCTCTCCCACCCCCAAAACATTCTTAAGCTGTCATGAAACTACTGAAATAAAGGGCACAGAACAAGAAGGAGGATGCAGGAGATCCATTTTACAGGGTTTCAGATTTTATTCCAACTCATTACGGGATTGTGTTTATGTATGAACAGTATTCTGATTAATAGTTTCTATTTATTGGTCTGGCTTTAATTTTTTCTCATTTTACAGAACTTTACCTCTTTAACTAGCAGCTAAGCTCTATGTTTTGTTACTGTCACAAAACCTCTGGTTCATGGTCTTGATATCTTGCCTTCCAGTGTAAACAGAACAAAGCTTCATCCTAATGTTCTATTGCATTGTTGTTCTACTATGATATCCTTGATTCTCACTTTTTGTTCCTGTCTGTTCTCTCCTGGATTGATAAGGGACTTAGTGCTACTGGAATACTTTTCTTCCTGAAATATCAGTTTTGGTCTATAGTTCTGTCTACCCTGCTGTTCCATCAGAAGGCCTGTCATCACTATTTAATTAGTACATTATTCCTAAGCACAGTCATAGTGTTTTAAGGGATTCTGTTATGTTAACCTGGGTGAATGGATGGATGCAAAGACATACACACACACATGATATATTTATGTAGTTCCAGATAGTGAAGTGAGATAGCAGTAGCACTTAGACTTATATACCACTTCACAGTGCTTTACAGCCCTCTCTATGTGGTTTACAAAGTCAGCATATTGCCCCCAACAATCTGTGTTCTCATTTTATCAAGCTAGGAAGGATGGAAGGCTGAGTCAACCTTCAGCAGGTCAGGATCAAACTGCTGACAGTTGGCAGAGTTAGCCTGCAATACTTCATTCTAACCACTGCACACCACCATGGCTCTTCAGTGATAGAATATTAAGGTAGTCCAGACAAGAAGCATACACAGAAGTACAGGCTCTTTATTGTAAGGATCTTATAAATTTGAAAATCTCTCTCTCTTCCCCTTGCCTTTACAGTCCAAGAAACTAGGGAGGGTGTCTTATGAGATATTTGCCATGTCTCCATTCCTTCTGTGGCCTCAACTGCTATTTGTCCCATTGAGCAGTTTGTGAGTCTTCTATCTCCCAAGATCATTTCCACATGCCATTATAATTCTTGGCCAGATCAAAAGTATCTTTCTATAGGAAGCCTTAAATTCATGGGTGAAACAACTTATACTCAAAACCAAGCCTTGTGTGAATCTTGAATGTACATTCTGTACCCCTTAGCTGCCACTATGTAACTATGGGTGAGCTGCTGCCAGGCCATCATGCATCTGATTCAGGATTACAACATTGTTCCCATATAGGACAGACGAAGCTTGGCTGCAACCCAGGCAATTGATTCATGATATTGTCTCTTGATGGGACATAACAATTTTAGGCATGATTCTTTGTAGGGTTTTTGTATGATTATGGGAAAGTGTGCTATTGCAAACTATGTTATAGAGATCCTAAACTTTAGACCATATTTTCTGTAATGTAGACACTTCCTTGACTTCCAATAAATGTATCTCTACATGCCATTCACTTATTTTACTAAAAGGTTGTGGTATTTGTATACTTCAGTCACAATCTTTGATGTATCACTCTTTCTCCCATTCTGTTTGGGTGAGTGTTGCTAGAGGCCCACTTCTCCAGCAACATAGCCATCTTAACTTTCTTTGTCACTGACGCTCCATTGTGCAACTAGAATGTGCAGGATAATGTGTGACCCTCAGCTTTTCCTTTTGTGAGTTACTACAAGTTTAATCCATTGGAGTCAGTTGAGATTTTCTTCAACAGACAAGCCCTGCAACTTGTGTGTGTGTGTAAGTTGGCTCATTGAATAGTTCCCACTGTTTGGGAGACTGCTCCGTATAAAGGGCAGGACAATAATGCATGGAAAAGAAGTCAAGGAGGGAAGCAGCCTGGATTTGAGGAGAAACTTCATAACCAATGGAACAGCTTGCCTTCAGATGTGGTTGCTTAATCACTGGAGGTTTTTAAGAAGAGACTGGACAGTCACTAATCTGAAATGGTATAGGATTTCCTGCAGGGGGCTGGACTAGAAGACCTCCAAGGTCCTTTCCAGCTCTATTCTGATTCATAGGGGAAAAAAGACTTCTTAGTTAAATTGAATGTTTCATTCCAAGTGCTACCTAAACCTCTAAGCTATTTGCTGTTAAAATGAAAACAAATACCAACAGTTTTTAATGTACATCAAATTCTAGTTCACTTGTCTGTGCATAAAGAAGCAACATTTGTAAAAATCTTGGGTTTTAGGAGCAACAAAAGAAAGAAAAACTTGAAAAAAAAGGAACATTGAACACCGCAAAGGTAAAATCAACATTAAATGTTAGATAACTATGAATAAATACTCTGTTCAAATTGTTATTGATGCTGAATTTGTATCCTTTGTTCA
The DNA here is from genome assembly GCF_049901735.1 of Notechis scutatus. NCBI lineage: Eukaryota > Metazoa > Chordata > Lepidosauria > Squamata > Elapidae > Notechis > Notechis scutatus. The sequence goes on from NC_142012.1 coordinate 85,586,367, forward strand.
GATTACATATTCTTTTATGGTAATTAAAAGGCATGTGTTGTGGTATATAGAGATAGTCAAATCAAATCTGTGATATTGAGATATTTGTAATCTGAATATTCCTCCACAGTGGCGGTTCCTTCTGCCTAACAGGTTGCTGACCCAGGGAGATTTCTGAGATGCATGGATTGTACTCATAGAAAAAGAGCAGAGAATGGGTCTAAGGAACTATGTAGAGTAGACTTTTGAAAACTGGTTTAAATTTATAGAACAAAAAATGTTAATATTCAACTTTGTTATAAGTAGAGATACAGTACATTAATTTGTATTTTGCAGTAATCTAGCTTAGAAAAATAACAATTTTGGTCAGGAGTCTTAAAATCAATTATGCAAGACGAATGTGATTATAACTGTGAATTATACAAATATTAACATTAAAATTTTTTGTTCTCAATATTTTGGTTTACAGAATGAAAATTTAAGTGGTCAGAAAGATCAGAAAATCGGTAAGTTTGATCAAAGACTGAAACTATTTTGTTCTGTATCTAGAAATTGAGTGCTGAAATCAACACTGTATTTTCTTACAGTTAAAAAGAGAGTTCGAGAAGAGAGAACATATAATATTTCTGATGTCATTTCAAAAGAGGTAATTGCTTAAATACAAATCCACAAAACATTACTTTTGAATGATTCAAAGAGAAATTTTATTTATTTATTAAATTTATATAGCCTCCCATCTCGCAGTTGTGAGTTGTTCAATTATTTTATTCCTTCATTTCTCCACAGGAAATTTTGTTAGCAGCTAAAAAAAGGAAAGTTGAAAATGAACAGGTATATTTCAAGTTTTGAATACTGCTATTATAATGTTATCCTCTGATATTTATTTCTCAAACTTTCCTTTAAGAATTTTAAATATTGACTTTAAAAGCACTATGAATTTAAAACAATCCCAAGAGAATATGAACTAAGCATGTGTTTTTTTTTCCTTTTTGGAACAATATGAGGAATGTTTTTACCATTGCCTTCCACTTGTTTTTAAGAGTAATCATCTTAAAAACAAGTGGAAGGTAATGGTAAAAACATTCCCCATATTGCTGCAAAAAAAAAAAAAAAAAGACGTACCATGTGTGTGTGGGGGGGGGAAGTTATGGTAGTCTGGACATCCCCATGTAATCACCAACAGTCAAACTTGATTGAATTAGTACTTGTTTGTAATAATAAAATCTTAACATTTGAAGGAAATGCAAGCAGCATGTATTAAACTGATTGTAATCCTGAAAGTAATTAAAATATTTTCTTATATACATAGATGCAAATGCCATGAGTAGTGCAGTGGCCTAGAGGTGGAGCTCTCGCCTCACAATCAGGCTGTGAGTTCAATCCTAGGTAGCAGCAGGTATTTATCTCTCTGGGCACAATGAGTAAATATCAGCTGCAAACTCTGCATTGGGCATCTGGCCAGTAAACCTTCGGCTCCATTCAGTTGCCCCGACTCCACCCCAACGCAAAGGACTACGGGGTAATTAAAAGACCAAAAAAAGAGAGATGCAAATGCCATCTTAAAGCTTAGTATTTTAAAGAAGAAGTGGGGGGGGGTGTCATTCGCTAATATAACAACATGACTTCATTATAGTGTTGGTTTAAGAGGCAGAGTACCTAAAGCCTCCGCATTTTCTGCCATGTAGGAAAATGAGAAATTGTTTACTCTGAGAAAGCTTTCAGGACCATGGTAGAAATACTAGGGTGCCTTTTGTTAATTCTGAGAGCTGTGAATATCAGTGGAAAACTGATTTAGTTTGGCAATTGTACTGTATTTTGTAGGGAAGAGAAGAGAATTTATTGCAGAAAGGAAAAAAATCTGACTCCTTTCATTTGCCACAATTTCTCATTAATAATAACCACATAACAGTGAAATGCAATGTATGCAACATCTTTCCAATTGTGCCAAGCTATATGAATGCTGATATAAATGATTCTTATAATAATAGGAATTTATGTTATAATTTACAACACAACTTGAATTTAGACCAGGTTTTATTATTAGTTTCTTTTATACAAGTATGGTAATATTGACTTTGTCTGGCTTAACTATCAACCTTGGAATAACTTACATAACTGCATAAAAACTTGGCAGAAATTCAAAATAATATTGCCTGTGTGTTTCCTTCTATAGATTGAAAGCAATCCACCCAAACTGTGTGCAGAAGAAATCCAGAATAATGGGGATTCAAACAGCATAATTAAGGATAGATTGGCACAAGTGATGCGACATAGTGCCAAGCATTTTGTTGACCCAAAACGAAAGTTTAATGGGCAGCCAGTACCTTTTCAGCAGCCAAAACTTTTCACTGGAGGAGTGATGAGGTGGTATCAAGTTGAAGGCATGGAATGGCTTAGGGTATGCATTTATACTTTCTTATATAATCATATTTGGCTAGGTCATTAGTAGTTAATCATAATGATTTCAAATATAAGTATTTCACTGTCTAAAAAGATTCAACTTTCTTGGAAAAACTAAGTCAATTAATGCATTGTTATTCCTCCAGTATTTACTTGCCAAATTTTCACTTGAAGCTCAATGAATTCAAGTGGGTTGCTACCAGAGAAAGAGGTTTTTGTGATGGGGATTGAAAAAGACTTGCTTGGCTCCATATTTTGGATTTTTTTTCTGTGAAGTTCTTTTTACTTTGTTGGAGGCATTTGAATTTTGGTTTTTTTGAATGTTAGCAATTTTATTAATTAAATGAGAGCCATGTAATGGTTAAGGCGTCAAACTAGAAACCAGGAGCCAGATTTCTTCTACTACCTTAGGCAGGACCTCTTTTGGATGACTATTCCCGCTCCCTATCTCAGCCTTAGGAAGAAGACAATGCCAAATCACTTTTGAAATCTTGTCAAGAAAACTGTAGGGAATGTCCAGGCAGTCACCAGGAGTCAATACTAATTGCACACACACACATACACACACACAAACACAAAACCCTCCAACCACACTCCACTTTATTAACTTTTATGTAGTTGCCAGAATTATTGCTGGTACAAATAAATAGTTGGCAAAGCTTAACTGTGGCTTAATGCAGTTGTAGAGAACATTAGCATTCCAGGTTTATTGCTTAAAAAGAAATCACAACAATAACAGTTGGAAAGGACCTTGGAGATCTTCAAGTCCAACCCCTGCTCAAGCAGGAGACCCTATACCAAATGGCTGTCCAATTTCTTCTACAGCTAAGCACTGTAAGACTAGCTGACAAGTTGTCGACAAAAGCGCCCCTCCCCATGCCGTCTCTTTAAATCTTATTCCCCAGGTGAGCCTTGTGATGAGGGATATGGGGCGCCCTTTTCCCCAAGCCATCGATTCACTCTGCACTGATCCCGCTTCCTCTCCACCCTCTAGGAGCAGGCAGGGGAGGCAATTGCTCCCCGGAGCTCCTCTGCTGCTTACTCTTTCCTTCTCCCTCGCTCAGTCGTCCTGCACCCTCCCTCTATCACTGGCCACCCCTCCAAGGCCTGAGGGACCTGCCTTGTCCTGCTCTCCCGATTATGCCATCCTCCTCCATCAGCCCTGGCTCTGTCTCATCATCCTCTTTGGACCCGACAGGGCCATGACAGTAGGGAGTTGGACGAGAAGACCTTGAAGAAGGTCCCTTCCAACTATTATTCAGATGCCAGAGCTGATGCTTAATAAAGTTATATTTTTCCATTATTATCCCACACTTTGTCATGGAAGAAAGTGACCCATTGGGAAAAGGCTGTCATGTAGAGAAAAATGCACCACTTTTCCAATTGAGAAGTGATCAGGTCTCTGATGTTAAGGCCTGTAGCAATTCTCTTTGATATAATAGGTTAATTTTCTTTGCTTTCTCTTGAAGAAAAGACATGATATTCCCATTGGGAAAAGGCTGTCATTGTATGAGTTTACAAAAGTTACTACTTTTCCAAGTTGAGCAAGTGTGCTTCAGGTCAAAGGCCGGAGCAACTTGAGAGTGTTAGGGCCAGGAAAGTCAGCCACATTCTCTATGATATAATACCGGTTAGGCGCCTCAGTTTAGCCCCCCCCTGGCTTTCTCTTGGAGCTCACTGTGATATATTTATGAATAATACAAGCATTCACTATTAGCCTTAATAGATGAAGAAAATATTAACGTTTAACCACAAAGTTAAATTTTACAAGCAAGCAGCTCCAAAGTACCAGGCTATCAACAGTTGGAAGTGTCTAGGAATGTCTTTGGTTGAAAGACCAAATATAGGTAATTGTCAGTTATGATAGTTCAGTTAGCAAACCCTCAAAATTATAACAACCGCTCCAAGTACTTACAACACAGTCTTGAAGATATAAATGTTGCAGCACGACGGCAGCCGTTCACACTTACAAATGACCACAGAGGCACAGCAACATTTGCCCTGTCTATTCCTCCCCTCCCCTTGTCGGGTCTCTACAGGAGCGGGCTCTGTGGATACTCATTTAACTTGTGACGATCTACGCGAGCCATTGGTTCCTCTGCCTGCTTCAATGCATTCATTCAGAACAGAGGCCTAAAATGTGAGATCAAGAGATCATCTTGTGCTGCTGATCTCACGTGACACGCTATACTTTAGGCCTCTGTTCTTGGCAAAGCAAGGCCTGCATCAAATCTGGCTGAAGAGCATTTGCAAACTGATGAGACTTTGGAGCAGTGAAATCACATTGCTTCAAGCCTCTCATCAGCTTGCAAACGCTTCGTGTGGAGACTGGAAGCTTCTGGGGACTGTGATCTCATGCGAGATCATGGCCCCAGAAGCTTCCAGTCTCCACACGAAAAGCGTTTGCAAGCTGATGGGAGGCTTGAAGCAGTGCGATTTCACCACTCCAAAGTCTTGTTGGCTTGCAAACACTTTTTGCGCCAAGACTGCAATCAGGCAAAGAAGCCACAGCAGAGGTGCTAGAGAGGAGCAGCTCACTAGATCACAAGGTAAGTGACCCGGCAGGATGTGAGGGAGAGCAATTGTGGGGATTCCAGGGAAGGTATGGTATTGGTATTGTTTATTTAATTGAATAGTCATAAGACCTTATCAATAACATAACGTAAATATATAACAAGACAAAATACAGATAAGTTAGATATATAAGAATACAGTAATGAAAACATGTGGAAAACCAGGGAGTCAGAAATCGGATAATAGATCACCCTTGCAGGATACACCAATTTGTTCAATATATTGTGTTCTTAGGACCGCTGCCTTGATTATAAACTTAGCAGTCCTACAAACGATGTGTACATTAGAGGCCCGGAGGAAATATAACAATCTGTGGTTTGATTCCCAGTGGGCTGTTCTTTCCAGTAGAAATGATAAACATTTAAGCCTAATAGGGGCATATATTTGGCAGTTGAACAAGATGTGGGAAATATCTTCAATGGCAGATGAACCACATAAGCAGGTTCTCTCATGGTATGGTATATGGTGGAAGCGGCCATGTCTAGACGACTCCAGGGAAGGGAGCATGATGTAGCTCAGTGGGTCAGGGGAAGCCTTGGGTGGTCTGAAGCAGGTGGTCTGTTCCATCACTAGCCCCCTATGGTCTCTCTCCCCCCCCCCGAGATACCTCATGTGCACTAAACAACCTGTGTGTTCAATTGGCAAATGCGTGGGAAAAAGCAGGGAGTGATCAAGTTCATTTGATGGATTTACTCCAACGAATCCTCGGATTACAAAGGTAATTAGCAGGCTCCATTACATTTGTAACCCAAGGATTGCCTGTATTGAAAATAAAATCCATGGAGGGCAGAAATATATCCCTTAGGAGAGAATTCTATAGTTGGGTTACTACAACCAAGAGGACCATCTTCTGGTCATTGCATTGAGATCACTCAGATGATTTTAATGTATGAGGGAGAATACCTTTGGGGTATTTTTAAATTATTAGAACTTCCCAAATAATGTTTTTTGAAGGTAAAGAAGCCACACATGGAAGTCCATAGATAACAAATAAAATAAATCAACATCCAGAGATTCCTTAGTAATAGAAAGAAAGTGAAAATTATAATTTGTTGCTTGTTTAAAATGTTTCCCTATAGCTTTCCATTTAAAAAAATGAGTTATTTACAATAAAATATAGATATTTAAATGATTAAAATAATAAAAGTGCTTATTAGAAGATAGTGGAATATACGTTATACATAAATGCAATGTGACAAAATAACTATCCTCTGATTTGACTGTAAGCTTGAAAGCTCATGCAGTTAACCTTTGTTATTCTTAATAATCAAGTCTTCCTGATTATTGAGTCTTACGTACATTTAATTACAAAGCAGATTAAACAAACATTTGAGTTCATTTTGCATCAAGATGTTCATGTTTCAATTTTTATCCATTAGTGTATTTGAAGTACATGTTGTTCTAACCCCACCCCGAAGCAAGGGATTACGGGGTCATAAAAAGAAAAAAAAGTGTAATTGGAGTATATTCAATATATATTTTTCTTTTTCTATGCAGATGCTCTGGGAAAACGGCATCAATGGTATTTTGGCTGATGAAATGGGCTTAGGGAAGACTATCCAGTGTATTGCAACAATTGCCTTGATGGTAGAAAGAGGAGTTGCTGGACCATTTCTGATATGTGCGCCCTTATCCACACTTCCTAACTGGATTGCTGAATTCAAAAGATTTACGCCAGAGGTGAGAGATTTCTTTTAAAAAAAAAATGATAAACTTGTTTCAGAAACTATTATGGTTGGTCACACAGTCTGTTTCTTTTCTGTTCTTTGTTTGGTCTTTCTTGTAAGCCAGTTTGGTTTCTCCATAACTCAGTAACCTTTCATGATATACTAGCTTCAGTGCATCCTCTTTCCTTTCTGTCACTCTTCCACCCATTTTCCTTCTAAACAGAGCCTGTCAACATCATTCTGTGGACAAAGGAAATATTTCAGTCACTGTTTTTCTGGTCTTCCTATCCAAGGGCTTTTAGTTCTGTTTGAATCCAGGCAGTTATTCCATCTCTGCATCCAATGACTGGAATTTTCTAAATGTTATTATTTCCTCCACTGAAATTGGACTTTTAACTTCACTTTCATTTTTCACTTCTAACCTTCTTGACTTCAATGTTTTTGATGTTATCAGTTTGAAGGATGCCCAGGCATTTGTAGTTACTGTCTTCATCCAAACTCTTGGTGTTGTTTCCCTAGGGCATCTTGATTTCTTCAGTTTTCACTATTCCCCACCCCACCCCCCCACCCTTTGATGATAAAGGTGGCACTTGCCCATTTCAAACTCTATTTCAATATCTTGGCACCTGCCAAGGACTACCTGTCTTAAAAGGGGCAGTCCTGCTCTAGTCACTTTAGGGAGGATTTTCGTATTGTTGAAACCTAGTGTCGTGACTGCATCTCACCTATCCAAGCTTCATGAGCTGACAGCTAGACATTAGCCTGGGAAGGGAAGAAAGGATTGGAATGGAAGCCCAGCTGAGGCATATGAGAAGCTCCAGCCAGCCAAGGTCATTGACGATATGCAGAGCTGGGAACCGAGCACCTCTTTCCTGAACAATATACAAGCACCTGATTGCACCTTTGCAGATAACCAGCGAATGGCCGGGGTGGTGGTGTGAGGGGGTAGAGATAACTGTTCTTTCCAGATTCAGCTTACACTACCTCTGTAACCACTTACGCTTCAGTAAAGTATACTCTTAGCAAAACAAATGGCCAGGAATCTTTCTTTGCTAGATGACTGAGTGGAACGGTTGATACCCAGCATGACATCTTGGGATCTAGTTCACTGTTACATCAAGATACACACAGCAGCATCTTTGGAGGCCTTATCATATAGCATTTTGGTTCCTCTCCCTGGGAGGGAATGCAGGACATTGGATCCTTCCATTAGTTCTCTTAATTCCATGGATCCAATGGATTGAGCTTTTGGAACAGCTCAACAAGAGGGTAATCCAAGGGTTCCTATGTGGAGCAGGTAACAAATCATTATCTGTTGTGGTTCGCCGGCAGAGGTCTCTGGTAGCGAGGACTAGGATGAGGGGCCTGTGTGTGATGCAGGGACGGGGCCAGGACTATCGGAGAGAAGGGTGCTGCCTTCAGAGCTTGTGGAGTCTGGCAGCAGTGACGCAGAGGACCCCAAGGAGCCTGTGTCCAGTGTGCATGCATGCAGGGCTGCTCAAAGAGAGCAGCTGAAGCAGCAAGGGCGACTCGGGAGTAAGGATGGAAGGTGATGGCCTCTCCCATAAGGGATAAAAACCAGCCCTCGGGGATGTGTTCTTTGCAGGAAGCAAAGAAGTTCTTTAGACTTGTAGTCCTCGTTGAAGCACTGCTTACTCTGGTTTGTTTTTGAAACTTCTATCTGGATATTTAATCAGTAATTAGTCTTCTGTTCTTGGCAGCCTTCTGCAACCTTGAAAGGGCTTGCTTTTGATATCGGACAATTAGGTTTAAATGTTTCTTGGCTGGGAATGCACTGAATTCCCAGTGCCACATTAAAAGTTTGCTTTTATACAGTTTGTGTTCGTTTAATTTGAACAAGGCTTGGGGTCAGAACACTTATCACCAAACAGAAAAGCTCTGCAAGCCCCTTCCATAAATAAGTGCAAACACTGGGAAAGCTTTCCTAGGAATGTCTTCTTTGACTTGAATTCCTGAGATGTGCAAAGCACTAACTAACAAAATCTGAAGAACATTTAGATGGCAATAAGAAATTGGTCCTTTTTACTGCTCAGATTTGTTTGTTTGTTTGGCTGCTTGAGTGAAGGGCCAAGTGATCTATGGCAGGGAAGACAGGTCATAAGTTCCATGTTCCTCCAAGATCCCTTTTCCAGACACTCAGAGGTCCCTGAAAAAAATGATTCTGCTGTATATTTTCCAGTTACATTTCACTATATTTTAAAAATAAAATAATAGTTTCACTGCTTCACCCTGCTTATCTGTAATATACGATATAGTGTAATTATAATGAATTTTTATTATGCCTTTGTATGCCACCTACTCTATTGAGTTAGCTACTTTGTCTACCTTATTCAGTCTCTTAATAAGACAAAAGTCCATGGATTAGGAGTCCCGGTTAATCCTTCCAAGACCTTTAAGGATGAAAAAATTGCGGAGAAAGCAATACCATCCCAACTAGAGGTTTTGAATAAAAGTACCGTGAAGTTAATCAAAATAAACAAGATGTTTTATAAACATTTTTATAAATTTAGATTATTATTTAAATATGAATTATTTAAAAATGATTGCAAAATTACTTTAGATTCCTATACTGCTGTACCATGGAAGCCAGCAAGAACGACGTGGACTCATTCATAAAATACGAAGGAAAGAAAGTTCAATGAATATCCATCCTATTGTTATTACGTCTTTTGAAATTGCGATGCGAGATAGACATTCTCTTCAGGTAATATAAGAAAATGCTGTTCAATTAGCACTCCTTTACAGAATTGTAGTTGGTATTTTATGTAAAATTAGTGTTAATTCATCTTATTTTTAAGTACCAATAGTGACTCATAAACTCTCTAAACCAACATTCCAAAATTGGAAATACAATTATCCTGCTTATTTAACCAAACCTGGTGCAAGATTCACCAGAATATGGCTTTGGTGTTGGCTTCTCATTTCATTTATACCACCCCATTCTCATTTGTTCTCCCCACTCATATTTGTGAACTATTAATTTTGTCTTTAGAAATGTTTTTAAAGTGACTTTTCATATTAAATTTGGAGTTTGACATTTATGGAACACATTGAGACTTTCCTGGAACATTATTTCTTTTAAGTAGTAGATGCGCAGTCATTTATTTTTAGATAATGGTCTCTTTCTCTTAGAGAATCAAGTGAATTCAGAATCAAATGTATCACATCACTGTCAGAACCAGTATAAAAATGAGAAGCCCTTGGTGCTGTCTGATTGATACAGCCAGTCTCATTATGAATATAATAAGAACAATTATTAGTTTACACAGAAAAAAATCAGATTTAATAATATAATAGAAAAATCATACTTGATATTCTAATATAATATACTTAATCTTTCTTTAAACTGAACATTTCAAAGGAATAGAATCTTTATTGATGAATTTTGATTTTTGGAATAATTGAAGACTTTGTTCCCTCTAGAATTTCTACTGGAAGTATTTGATTGTGGATGAAGGACATAGGATTAAGAATATGAACTGTCGTCTTATTCGGGAATTAAAACGGTTTAGCACTGATAATAAACTACTGTTAACTGGAACCCCACTACAAAACAATTTATCTGAGCTTTGGTCCCTCCTTAATTTCCTGCTTCCAGATGTGTTTGATGACTTGAAAAGGTAAGTAGTTAGAATTGATTTATAAATATTAATTGAACATCTGAAAATAAATATATAACCAAAGGGTTTTGCTCAGGCATTTCTCTTTCAGTAGACAAGAAATGAGTGAAGAATCTTCCAGCTATCCCTTGTGGCAAATCATCACAAAAAATAGTCCAGATGCTTACTTCTTGGAAATGAGAGAACATAAAAGTGGTGTTATGGCCAGGCCCTTTCTAAAGAAGGCAAGCATTCCTTGAGCACTCCGAGGCCAAGAATACTCATGATAAGCAATCAAACTGGTGTTCAGAAATCCTCTCAGATATGATAGTGAGCAGATCCATGTCTGGGAACAGTCTTTGGAACATTATATTTCTGATGTGGAGAGAGACTTTTCTTGAGCAGTTACATTATCTGGTGGTTTTGGCTGAAAATGTAATGTTCACATGAACTACCAGGCAGGGATAAGTGCAAAACAAACAAAAAATTGAATCTATTCTGTTAGTTTCTAGTGATGATTTTTAGAATGGTAGCACAAGAACTCTTCATTTCTACAGGAACAGAAGACTAGGTCACCAACTGAGGTATGAAAGAAAGCAACAGAGATCCAAAACAAAGTTTCTTCAGTAAAACACCCTAAAACACTGATCCTTGCCTACCAGCTAATTAGACCAGGAGCCCCAAATACAGATTTGCAAAAGATTATATACAAAAGGGCAGATTATGAAGATCATGTGAAGTATTCGTGCCACTTTACAAAGCCTACTAAGACCACATCTGGAATGCTATAACCAATTTTGGTCACCATATTGCAAAAAAAGATGTTGAGACTTTGGAAAGAGTTCAGAGAAGAGCAACTAAGATGATCAAAGGCCTGGAGACTAGCCAGACCCAAAATCTGCAGCCGTTCTTCATATGGTTTATATGAAGAACAGCTGCAGATTTTGGGTCTGGCTAGTCTAAAGAAAAGAAGAATTAGGGGTGACTTGATAGCAGTATTTCAGTATTTGAGGGACTGCCACAAAGGCGTCAAATTATTCTCCAAAGCACCAGAGGGCAGGACAAGAAATAATGATTAGAAACTGATCAAAGAGAAGGAACCTGAAATTAAGGAGAAACTTCTTAACAGTAAGGTCAATTAACCAGTATTACAGCTTTCCTTCAGAAATCATGGGTGCTCCATCACTGAAGGTTTTTAAGAAGACTTGTCTGAGATGGTATAGGTTCTCTTGCTTGAGCAGTGGGCTGGACTAAAAGACCTCCCAAGGTCCCTTCCAGCTCTTTCTAACTCTCTCATGAATGGCATTTGTATTAATAGGAAAAACATCTTACTTTATATCAAGTAACTGTCCAAAACCATGTGGTTAGTCTCATTGTCACCTTTTATCATATATTAGAATGCCAGAGAGTTCCTGGGGTCACCATAGCTTCTTTGATTTATATATAGTTACATTTTTACAACTACACGGGATTTTAAATAGAAAAATCAGTTCTTAAGTAAGAAAAAAAAATTATCTTTTCAACTTTTAAACACAACAGTAACTAGAATTGATTGTGCCAGATTGAGTTGTATTTAAAACCAGATTTTTTGACTACATGCTTTCAAGAGGAAAAATAAGAAAAACATGAAACTCCTCTAATAGTTCCAAGAATGAGTTGTCAGATGTTTCCCTTTCTCCAGTAGGAGACTGGAAGGTATCCAACTTTCTCTCTTCCACACCCTATCTTTATTTGTTACATCTGTTTAATCGAGCTGATGGAGGCAGCATTGAACAATACCTGCAAAGCCAGAGGTTTAGTCTCTGATAGTCAATCTGTTTTCAGAACAGTGGCTTAGCCTATTTTCACAGGCATTTTCTTCCATGCCATTCCTGATTGTGGACTTATTTTCACACAAAAGACATAGATACAGAGGGGAAAGAAGCCATAGATGCTTTTTGTTGAGGAATTGTTTGTGATATTGAAGGATATTATATAGGCAAACAGTATACACGTTTTTTTCTTAGCTTGTTCTTCAATGGCATAGGGGAAGAAAAACAGTGTCAGTGATATAAATACAGGTAGTTCTCACTTAACTCTTGGGTCCTTGAATTAGAATCCAAATTTCCATCATTAAGCGAAGTCATAAAGCATAACATCAAACCACTGGTTTGCTTAGCGATGGCAATCCCATCTGTCGCTTTTGCTATTGTAAATCAAGGTTCATTAAGCGAGAACCTCCTTGTAGCGCTCTACCAGTTTCCATCAGGCAAAATCACTGGAGAAGCTGGAAGGAAGTTGTGAGTCCTGGGCAGCTCACAAGCAGGCCATTCGACAGTTAAGTAGCTGCCATAGTGCAAATGCAGCCAGGCCAGGGATACCTGCTACTGTACGCAGGGGGGCTCACATAGCCAGCAGCTGTGTCACAAATGGCCAGGCTGGTACACCTCATCAGTAGCAGACAGTGAAGATCAGGTAGGATAGCAGAGTGCAGGGCAGCCAAAAGGCAGAGATTGTGGGACAGATAGGTCCCGGGGGTAGTTAAACCATCCCTGCCGTTGTAAATGCAGGCAGGTTGCCAGGTGCTCACATGTTGATCATATGACAACAGGGACACTGCAACAGCCATAATTTCAAGAACCTGTAAATCCCATGAAAGTTCCATTCATTCAGTGCCATAGTAACTTTGAATTGTCACTGAATAAATTGTTGTTAAGCAAGGACTATTTGTAGGTCTGGATGGCTGTTAAAGAGGCATTACCATATAGCTTTAATAAATATTTGATAAGATCTGTATTTATTTTAGATTTCTTAAAAGAGATTAAATTTGTATGTATAATTAATGTCATTTTGATTTGCCAATAATTTCCTGTGCAGTGGCTCATAATCAGGAGGCTGTGAGTTCGATCCTAGGTAGCTGCAGATATTTCTCAGGGCACAATGAGTAACTATCTGCTGCAAACTCTGTATTGATGATAGGAAGGGCCAATAAACCCTCAGCTCCACTCAGTTGCCCCAACTCCACCCTGATGTAAGGGATTACAGGGTCATTAAAAGGCAAAAAAAATCGTGTGCATGCTTTTCCTTGCATTTTTGTTTGAAGAAAAAAACTTCAACAAATTTTGAGAAGACAAACTTTTTAAAGAATAAATGCTCATATATTAGTTAAAGAATGTAAAACTGGATAAAGTCACATAGAAATCCAGACTTCCGTTTCCAACTCACTGTTCTTTGTGATTTCAAACATTTCTTTGTGATCAAGCATTCTTGCCAACAATCTCATTAACAATACATCAATTTGGACTTGCAGAAATTGGCCTCAGGCTTGTGTGCTATTCCTGTCTGCCAACTACATCCTGCAGTGGCTGGAATTTTGTTGCGCTCTTTGACATTACAGTTCTAGATTTTATAACTGAAGATGGATGTGAAAATAAATATGAAATTCCAATGCATCATGAATGGGGGGAGACTTGATAAGTAGAGTTTCGTTGCAATGATTGGACAAAGTTTCATGCTCTGTGTCTCTTGTCTCCTCTTGAAAGGCAAAATAATATGAACAAGAAAAAATACATTTTGGATAATCAGTGCACATTGCAGAACTTTATTATTTTTTCAGCACAGAACTAAATTGTAGCTCCTCATTTCTTAATTCATTTTTCTTGATTTTTTTTTTCTAGTTTTGAATCCTGGTTTGATATTACCAGTATTTCTGAAATTGCTGAAGATATTGTTGCTAAGGAAAGAGAACAGAATATCTTGCATATGTTGCACCAGGTCTGTTTTCATTGCTTAAAATATATGTTTTTTTTCTTCCAGATTGCCACTTTTTCTTTAAATGTTATATTGTACCATATTATTGATAACTCTATATGAACACAAATGAATATACTTGCAGATACCACTGTTAACATATATCCATGGGCATTCTTACTTTCCCATTATGAATTCCTCACACTGAAGAAACATTTGCTGAGAAATTAAGGATTTTTTTTCCTCATGACTTTGTTCTTATACTCAATTCAGGATTTAGTCTTTGCCCAGGGCAGTGGAAGCTTTCTATGGTGCAAGTATAGTTGATATGTGAGAGGGTAGGTGGGTTGGTGAGAATAGATGGGGGGAGTCATTTCTTTCACCAGTCAGAAAAATTGTGATTGCTTCTGTTTTGTGTTAGCTACAGTAGGGAGTGGTTATATATGGAAATATTTAGCTTTGATGAAAGGGAGACTGTTTATATTCTCTTATGTTTTTACAAAAAAAAAAAAAAGATCAAGAACTCTTAGTTCTTTGCCTTAGAAGGAAAGTTTTAAGCACTCCATAGTTTACAGAAGAGGTTTGCCTGTCAAAATGCAGCTGAGAGCAATTACATATAAAAGCTCACATCACGCAGTCTTGGAATGGCAATGCTTTCTTTTGAAATAAGCAAGGTTGTAATCATAAATTGATAGAAATATATTTTAATTTTTTGACTCTAGATTTTGACTCCTTTCCTATTGAGAAGACTGAAATCAGATGTAGCTGTAGAAGTTCCTCCCAAGCGTGAAGTTGTGGTCTATGCACCTCTTGTTAAGAAACAAGAAATTTTCTACAGTGCCATTGTAAACAAGACAATTCAGAAGCTTTTGGGAAACAACCAGGTATTTGTTTCAGTATTTGGCTTAGGGATGTCCCTAAGCAACTATATTTTGGCCATTGTCTTCTATTTGGGTAAAGATAGAGTATAGATAGAGGGGAAACTGGAAAAGCTGAAGCATCATATTTCCATTTTGTGTCACATCTTCACTAAAACATAGGAAGAAGGAAGCTGGAATACTCAGTTATGGAAAATAAAGTCACTGGGACCCATTGTAACTTAGACTCTAGCATTGGGACAAGTCATAGGAAAGTAACTTCAGCAATCACATCTCTTGTTACTTTGAATGCTTTGCCACTTGTGGATTTTGAAGTTGTTGAGAATAGGAGGGCAAATACCTGCTTGCTCAGCTCTTTCTCCACTTGACTGGAATTGGGAGATGGTCAGTGCCTGTTTATAACAGAACTAGCTGGATACCGGTGCTTCACTACAAAACTATGTGATCGGGCTTAGTTTTTGGGGAGGAAAATAAGGAGGAAAAAAAATGTGGCTCTGCCTACCAACATCCATCGGTATTCATCTGGCTAGCGTCCTGTCTGTGAGAGAGTTGAGGGCTGTTTGGAAACTGAAACATCATTTGCTGTCAGCAAGAAGGAAGACAGCAAGGAGCCTGGGCAAGTCTTAGCTCAACTGTTCTGTACTAAAGCTGGTTGTTGCTCTGAAACTGAAACTCCTCTCTTCTGCTTGTGTTTTGCATTTGGAACAGATTTGTTTCAGTTGAGGGGGGTAGAATTCCTTGGCATCAGAGCGTGTTAATAATAATATATGAAATAGTAATGCTCTGATGGTCATTTCAAAAAATCCTTTCTTAGTGAGCATCTAGAAGCCAAGAGGAACACACGTGCCTAATTTCAAGTTTGTAGGCTTTATGGTTCTGGAGATTTTGTGATGATGCGTGAGTGGTATTTCGCTTTTATAGATAGATAACATGGAAGGAATCTGGAGGTCTTCTAGTCCAATCCCCTGCTCAAACAGGAGACCCTCTTGGTGTTATATGTATCCCTAAATACTTAACCTTGTTTGTGACCTGGATCCCCAAAACTTCCTCCAATTTTTTCTTTTGTCTTACTAACATGTTCTTTGCTAAAATCTTTGTTTTATCTTTATTTATTTTCAAAGCTGCTACTTTCCCATACTCTTCTACCGTGTTTCTCACATAATAAGGCCGGGCCTTTTTTTTTTTTTTTTTTGAGCCTGAAAAAAAGCGGCTAGAGCCGTCTTTTCGGGGTGATCAATTCCCCCCTTGCATCCTCGCCAACGCCGCTCCTTGCAAGGTTGATCATGGCCAAGCACAGAGAGCTCCCTACTCCCACCTTTGCTGCAGACACCTTTGGCATCCGCCGCTGTTGCTTTCCCTTCTGCCCATTACGCCGCCACGTTTGGGCTGCTGCTTCCATGTTTGGAGTGCCGTGCGTCCATTTGGAGCCAAGCGGAAGTGGCGCTCCAAACATGACGTGGCGATCTTTATTTTGCTCTGCGAGAAGTTCAAAGCGAGCAAGAGGGAGACTGCGATGCCTCCA
This sequence comes from Notechis scutatus, assembly GCF_049901735.1. Classification (NCBI taxonomy): domain Eukaryota; kingdom Metazoa; phylum Chordata; class Lepidosauria; order Squamata; family Elapidae; genus Notechis; species Notechis scutatus. The sequence continues at coordinate 85,602,736 of NC_142012.1, forward strand.
TCCGAGATGGCAGCCTCACTAGTGGATCTGGCGTGGCTGGAAGCCCGAATCGGCGGGATACGATGGCGTCTTTTTGGAGCGAGAGAAAGGGAGAAGAAGAGGGTATCTTTTCTATCAGTTTAGGTACAGACTCCAATGAATCCTGTAATATAAATACCAGGTCATCTGCAAAAGCTTGTAATTTATACTCTTCTTTTTTAATTTTCATTCCTTTTATTTCTTTTTCTTCTCTGATGTTCCTATTCAGCACTTCCAGTGTTAACACAAACACAGAGGCGACAATGGACAGCCTTGTCTGGTCCCCTATCTATAAAGTCTGTTAACTCTCCATTTATCATAACCTTTGCAGTTTGTTTATGATATATCGTTTGGATGGCTTGAGTAAATTTTTTACCAAAGCCCATTTGGTCCAATTGTAACAGCATAAAACGCCAATTCACATTATCAAAGGCTTTTTGTGCATCCATAAACATCAGAGCCATTTGTTTTTCAGGATGTGCCTCATAGTATTCCAGTGTATCTAAAATTATTCTCATATTATCTTTAATCTGTCTCTTCGGCAGAAATCCATTTTGATCAGGATGAATAAAATTGTTTAAATATCTTTTCAGCCTTTCTGCCAGAATTGAAGCAAAAATTTTATAATCTGAATTTAATGGTGATATAGGTCTGTAATTTTTAACTTACTGTGGGTCTGTGTCCTCCTTCGGTACAAGTGTTATATATGCTTCTGACCATGTTTCGGGTATTCTCTTCTTTGTCATAACTTCATTCATAATTTCTAATAAGTGAAGATTCAATGTTTCCTGGAATGTCTTATAAAATTCCACTGGCAAACCGTCTGGACCCGGTGCTTTTCCAATGTTTGCTTTTTTAAAGCTTCTGTTAATTCCATCATTGTTATATTAGTTTCTAACATTGTTTCAATATCTTTGGCTATCTGGGGCAAATTTGCTTCCTGTAAGTATTGTTGAATTCTTTCTTCCTGAACATTCTCTTGATGGTACAGTTTTCCACAGTAATCTTGAATAATTTTTTTCTTCTCCGCATTTCCATAGCATACATGTCTTTGTTTGTTTATCAATTGATTTATTCTTCTCGAGTCTCTTTCCTTTCTCAGTTTATATGCTAGCCATCTGCCTGGTTTATTTGCATCTTCAAAATAGTTCTGCTTAGCATTTCTAAATTTTTGTGCTATTTCTTCTTTTTCCATTAGCCCCATTTTATGCTTAGTTATGTCCATTTTAATTTTAATGTCCTTTTTTGTGGAAATTTCTGTAGTTCTTTTTCCAACTTCTTGTAGTCATCTTCCAATATTTTAAAGATTTTTTTCTGTTTTATATTTCTTTTCCTTGTATAGTCCATGATCAAACCTCTTGTATAAGCCTTCATCGTGTCCCAGAAGTTCTGTAATGATGTATCCTCTTTTGTATTTTCTTTAAAGAAAAAAGTCAATTCTCTCTCAATTTTCTGTTTAAAGTCTTTTTCCTTTAATATCGTATTATTTAAAGTCCATCTAGATCTCCTTTTTTGTCCTTTCCATACAAGGCCTGCGGGCTGAATCAGCCCGCGATCAGGCCAAATCCAGCCCGTGTGGTCATCTTGAAAACTGTAAGGGTCTGGCCTGTATCACTTTGGCCCGGCCCCCGCCATCTCAGCGGGTGTGCATATGTACAGGCCCAGTTCTCCGTTGCTGCATGCAGAGTAACTAAAGTAGTCTGTGGGACTACGGTTAAAAAAAATTGTTCAGACCTTCCAACCTGGCGAGATTATTATTATTTATTTATTTATTTATTTATTGTGAGAAGTTGGGAGGTCTGAACTATTTTTTTTTACCGTAGTCCCACAGACTACTTTAGTTACTCTGCACGTGGCGGCAGCGACGAAAGGAGCTTGTGAAGAGATGTGGCTGCCCTGGGTGGCGTTTGTGTGTGTGTGTGTGTGTAAGGCTTGTCTTGGCTGAAGGGCCCTCAGGTAAGCCGGGGCGGGTGGGGCAGCTCTGCACCCCCTGCTTTGCTTCGTCTTCCATCCCCCTGCCTCACTTTGTTCTTCACTACTTCTTGCCACCGTAACCCAGCAGGAGGCTGAGCAACGCACTGGTACGACGGTCACAAAGCGAGGTGGGGGTGTGGAGTATGAACCAAGGTGAGGGAGCGTGCAGAGCTGCCCACCCCGCACCAGCTTACCTGAGCGCCCCGCCAGCCAGGCATTGAAGTGCCACAACTGCCACCCCAGCGAGACAGAGATAGAGAGAGAGAGGAGGGCTCTCCAAACTCTGTGTGAGGTGTGTGTGTGTGAGAGAGAGAGTGAGAGCGCGAGCGTGCAATCCCTGCTTTAGTTGGGGCATTCCAGGGGTGGGATTCTACCAGTTCGCACCTATTCGCTAGGCAAGCAATACCTAAAATTCTTCAGATTTGGCAAAAATTACTTCTATTTTAGTTACATCTTGTTTTGCCTTTGCACTGGCTATCCTTGAAAAGAGTTTGCTCAAAAGTAAGCTGGTATGGTGCAAAGTACAGGGGTTATCTGATTCTATTGGAGAAAGATCTCGTTGTCAATATTGCACTATTTAAGGTGCTGTCTTTTAAAGCTATAAATGGCTTAGATCACAATTATTTAAGAACTGTTTCTCCTGTTATGAACCTATCTAGCTTTTAAGCTTTGCCAAAGAGGCTCTTTTGAGCTCTGCCACTTTGGGGGCATTTCAGAGGGGGCCTCCTGCATCGCACTAGGCTTCGAAACACACTCTCCTGAGACTTGCATTTAATTTGGCATCTAGTCCTTCCCATAGTACCAGAGTTCACCAAGCAGATATGCAGATGACAGAAATCTATAAGTACCTAACACTTTGAAAAAGAAAAAAGATTCAAAGGCTTAGACAAGCTTAAATAATGGAGAAAACAAGTTGACATTTAGCAGGGAGTGATGTAAAAAGTCTGCATCTGAGGATCAAAATTTGTAAAGCATGTGTAGAAGATGGAGGAAAACTGGTTTCTCAATAATATATATAAAAAAGAGCTGTTTCCCTCCTCAAATCTCTCTGGAGCTATTCTTGGTTTTCTGACCATTTTTCATCATAAAGAAAAATATCCAATTAATCTTCCTTGGTCTATCATTTCATTTCAAATAGTCAATTAACAAAAAGCTTGTCAGAATATTCATGAACTGGCAGAGACATGGTAACAAGGTCAGCCAATGAGAGCTGAATTAGAAACTGAAACTGAAGGAGCCTGGGCATGGCCCTGCAGCTCTGAGTGCTGTGCTAAGAACTCAAACTACACTGCTCTGAGCTCTGAAGCTGAAAACAAGTCTCTTCTTGTCTGCCTGTTGAAACTGAGAGTATTCTCTTCTCTGCTTGGAAGAATCTACTATTGGTATTGTACATTTACTCATATATTATTATATAAATAAAGAAGTTAATGAATCCTGCTGAATCAGTCATCTTTGTGCTTTCTGGATTTGATTTCAGCAAGAAACTAACACAGCTTCAACCTTTTCCAGTCATTATTCCACAGATTATAATAGGGTGATTAAGCAATGTACCAATTTTTCCATCAATACAATTGCCCACTAACAAACAATTTGGATCACCATAGATTTGTACAACTTTAATTTGAACCACTAAAGTCAATCTGCTCAATACAAGATTCCAGATTAAATGATGACTTTCCAGATTTCATCTGAACACATCCAGGGCAAGAGAGTCATCTCTTCTCTCAGTAATTTATGTCAATGTCTAATGGAGCTTAGCGGTAGAACTTTATTCTTAACATTCAGAATTTGTTTTCCTGTAATTTGGAATAATTATTTTGTGATCTCTGGAATGATGGGTAACAGGTCTTAATCATCCTCTCTGGCACTTCCTTATAGGTTTTTAAGAAATGTTGTCATAACACAACTCTTTTCTTTAAAATTACAAGTTCTATCAGGCTTCCCAAGACTTTATTTTCTGTTCTCTGATCATCTTGCAGTTCTCTGAGTTTGTTCCAATTTCCTTGATTATAATATTTCCCTTTTTGTGCAGCCATTCACTGAAATAGTTTTTGATCAATCACAATTCTTCACACGTGTTTAAGCCTAGTTATAAGAGAAGGGGTTGAGGCATCCTGCCACCATTTGACCTGATGATACTACAGTCTTAGTTGAGGGGAAAATATTTTGTCAGACTGAGACTCTTTGGTCCCTTTTGTTATCAGTGGAATAGATTCTTTCTTGTACTTTTTGTAAATTCATATTCCCCTGTCAGAACGTATACTCCTTAGTTATTTATATTTAGTTTTAGTTTCAGTCTTAATGCCCAAGTCTTCGAAGCCACTGCTGATATGGCCATTGTTTTTATTGTTATAGAAGAATTGATCTCCTAGGAATAAGTGTTCTTCCCCCCACCCCCAACTAGTCCCCCTGCCCCTTAAAAAACTCTCTACTTTAAAGATATAGGCAACCTGGCAGTCTGTTGGCAAAAATCAGGCATCTTCGGGGCAGATAAATATTTATTTGCATGCTTTTGGAAAAACAGGATATTCAGATTTGGATGTCTATCTCTGCCTCCACTGTTTTGTTATAATTGCAAGTTGTAGAAGTTTTGTTTCTAATACAAAGAAAGTCATCCTATCTTATGTGTGTTTTTCTTCCAGAGTCTTATAGGACAACATATATACAATATTTTCAATGATGAGCACTGGGCATTCCAATAGCGTGGACTATTCTATGGTAGACCATGTCTTTGGTCATTTTTAACTCTTCCCCTTCACAGTTTTTAGCTTTTCCCTTTTTCATGAACGTGAATCCCAGAAATACATTAAACAAGAACTAGTATTTGAGTGGTCACTTATTTATTTTCACACGCTATTTTCACTGCTCTGTCACTCAGCTGAATTGTGAGGAATAAACTGGAGCAGAGATGGCATACACTGAGGAGTGCAAAGGAAAGCGTACCAGTCCAGGTGCAGGACCCATGAATATAAATGCACTGATCGTTGCTCAAGGAACACTTCTATAAATGAGTTCTTCCATTTTATAGGAAGAAGTTGTGGAGTTGAGTTCTACAGGCCGACCAAAGCGACGCAGTCGGAAAGTAGTTAATTATCGTGAGCTCAGAGAAAATGAATTTCCAGATGCGCTGGAAGAACTAATCAGTAAAACACAAGAAGAAGCTGAAAGAGAGAGGTATTTAATCTAAAGTTTGTTTGGATTATTTGCAAAATACCTTTGCGGGCAGATAACTTTGGGAAATAAATTTATAATAAACCTAAATATCATTCTTAATCTTATTGGTAAATTGTTCTACACAGCTATAGATTAATCAGCACTGAAGCAAAATAATTGGATGAAATAGCCCTTGAAGTGAAGTACTGACATCTTTGGTAGATTTTACTTGTAGCTTTACTTCAACTTGCTTTCATTTGCAAGGCCAGTGATTGCAGTGGAGATGCCTTTGGATTCAGAAATCAACCTTAAGTTGCAGAACATTATGATGCTGCTGAGGAAGTGTTGCAACCATCCATATCTTATTGAATATCCCCTGGACTCTGTCACACAGCAATTTAAGGTAAACATTTATTCTTTCCTTTTGAGTAGACATAAAACTATGGATCTGGTTTAGACCTATTTTGGTTGGAAAAAACTGTCTACAGCTTTAGTCAATTGTTAAGCAAAGCTGTTGGCTGGCCAAAAGAAGTCGGGTTTAAAATATTCTGTATATACCAGCTAAGTGATGGGATATGGGCAACATTATGTTGGTTTGCAAGGTAGACTTTAGGCTAAAGGTCCTGCCTTGCTTATACAGGTAAGGGACATATAGGTGTGGCACAGCAGGCTCTGGCTTCCCAGTCCACAGCCCTTTAAAAGGGGCGCACACCGCAAACCTGTAAAGGAAGCGGGGGATGTGCTTTGCAAAGGAGGTCAAGGTTTGTGCGGTGAGAGCTAGGTGAGGGTGAAGGGGACCCTTCCCATAGGGCAGTTTTTGGGGCCTTCCAGAGCTAGAAGACGGACTCAAACCATAAACAAGATATTGCACATTGGTGCTGGAAAAGGAGAAGGTAGTTTGAATTCCAGGGATGCTGTCCAGCACAAAAAGCAATTTGCATCCTTCTAAAGGTGATTTAAAAATAAATAAATACCGGAAACTCCTTCATGAACACTACTCCGCTGCAACCTGTTTCTTGAGCCCGATTTCAAAAGTTTCCTTTTGAGGGATGGTCAGGACAATGTTGCAGAGGTGCTGCAATTCCTTACGGGCTCCCTCTTCTTTTACTCTACTTGGTTCTAAGAAGATTGAAATTTTCCTCATATCTGTACGGTCAAATGTAAAACCAACGCTAAATCTTGCAATTTCAGTATAATTAGGATAGGAAATAACTCCCTCCCAAATTGTCACAGGTCACGTTGGCCAATTAGGTTAATTGGCAGGTTCTCCAGGCACTCCTCCCTGATTTTATCTCACAGGAAAGCTCTGTGTTGTGTCTAGCAAAGCATTCCATCCTTCTTCCCTCCTCCCTACACTGTGTGGCAACTGAGGAACAAGAAAATGGCCCCTGCCAGGTTCGTTTCGAAGTTGACACTTCCATTATTCCCCAACCTCTTTGTGCAAAGAGATTGTTTTGGGATTTGTAAAGGAAAGTGTAGTAAAAGCTGCTGGTGGCTTCAAGGGCCAGTCACGTAATATATGAATGGTTTAGGGATCGGTCTGTCATGCAAGCATAAGCAGGTGTGTTGCTTCATTAAGCTGTAATTTTGTGAATAATAGGCAAGCAAGTTGTGTGAGCAATTGTTTAACTTCACTATTTCCAAGTTTGTCTGGAATTATCTTCAGCTGGAATCTGACTTAATTCTATCAGTAAGCCCTCTCCAGCCATGAGTGCAAAGATTAATGTCAGAGAAACGGGCACGTTTCCTATTAAAAGAGTGGTAAGTGGGTGTACAGGTAGACCTCAACCTACAACCACAATTGAGCCCAAAATTGATGTTGCTAAGTGATAAATTTCTTAAATGAGTTTTGTCCCATTTTATGACTTTTCTTGCCACATCTGTTAAGTGTTAAATTAGTAACACGATTGTTAAGTGAATCTGGTTTCCCCAATCACTTTGCTTGTCAGAAGGTTGCAAAACGTGATCATACATGACCCTGAAATACTGTGACGACCATCATACCTATGAATCAGTTGCCAAGCATCCAAATGTAAATCATGTGACCCTGGGGGTGCTGCAACAGTCATAAGTGTGAAAAATGATCAGTGACTTTCAGTGCCATTGTAACTTAGTGAACAGTCACTGAGCGAACTGTTGTAAGTCGAAGACTACCTGTACTTTCATTGCCTTTTGGGGGGTCATCAAGTAAGTGACTGGTGGTACTCAAATATTACCATGTCCTAAAAGTGGTACAATCTGTAAAAAGGTTGAAAAGCAATGAGCTGGGAGTTCATATGAAAACAAGAATTCATAGGTTGATGATATGTTATGCTCTAATGAATGGTACAATGACAAAAAAAGTAGAGATGAGTCTTGGGAAATTATGCAGCATTCTGAATAAATACAATCCAGGGAAGAAAATACTTGGTTAGGTGACATGAATTGGTGGGAACAAGACAGGAGAGTGCCAGAAAAGTCAGGGATCTTTGGGAAGCCAGGAATAAATGGGGAATGGTAAGTAGAAAAATACGCAACTACGTAAGCATAAGCCTGTTTATACATGTATAAGGCAAAGGAAGGAATATAAAACTTAAAGCATTATTTGATCAGTAAGGATTGAAGAGAGATTGTAAATGTGGGAGAGATCATTCTTTGGGAGTGAGAAGTGGGAAAAGGAAAGAAGCAAAAAAGTTAAAAACAAGAGAAAGTACAATGACTCCAGGAAGAGAAAATGTAAGTCCTACGTGAAAAAAAAAGATTAATCTGGGCAAAGAATGAATACAAGGAAATGTGTGGAAGCTGCATGGAACACAGTGGAAATAATTATAAAACAGAAGTATGTGAATTGTGCTAAAAGGAAGTATAAATAATGGTTATCAGAATGATGAAGTGGGAAAGGATTTGGGTGAGGGGAAAATACATGTAATAGAATACTGCAAAAATATGTGATAATATGATATGTGTAGAGAAAAAGGGAATGCTGGGAAGATTCTAGATGATACAGGAATAGCAGTGATGTGTTAAAAAGTGGAACTGAAACTAATACTATCATTGTTAATGTCTAATAAGCATTGATTAAAACTGAGAAAGTTAGAAAATGATAAGCTGCAGGTATAGGCAGTGTAGCTGGAGAAATATTACATGATTTGATTCTGGGGGAGTTGGGTGCCTTATTTAACGTGTATATGGATATTGCGTTTGTGGCTGTAGATGCAGTGTAAGATTAGAATGTCACCATTGCTCCCCTGTAATCAGTTTGTTGTCAGAAACATCACAATTAAAATAAGGCATACTAGTATATGATAAAAAATTAAAATATAAATACAAATTATATACAAATTTTACAGATCTTGCCCAGAAACTAGTAACATTAATTGTCAACTCATAAAACATATCGTGTGGTCCTCAAGTGTACACTGATCGACACAAAGGGTGGGGATATGTAGTGTTGTTGTCTGCATGTCACCACAATTGCAAAGAGCAGAAGCCACCAGACACAGCCCCATTTGTTCAGAGTGTCTCCGGATCTTGGTGTACCCATGTACAATCTGTTCAACCATTTTCATATTTCCCAGCTTTTGTCAGACCCAGGTGCCAGCTCTTCTGTTGGTTCCATCTAATGTTGGTTCTTTGTAGCTGTTGTGGCCCGCCAGCTGCCAGTGGAACTGACGGCAGAATCGGACGAGATTGGGGAGGAACTTGGGCCAGTGCTGGAGTCTGGGGAAGTCTCTGATGGATGCTTTGTGTCGGATGCAGAGATAGAGTCAGGGCCGTCCGACATTTCCCAGGCACTGGAGAGGCAGGTGCCTTCGGAGGCTGATATGAGTGAGGAGGAAGAACATCTGGGGCCTTTTCCAGACACACATATGCATAGAGCTGTTAGGAGAGGGGAACAACGGAGGTCAAGGAGTCGACTTGGGAAGCAATGCACACATGGGACACTGAATGGCTCCTCCCCAGTTGGGGAATAAACAGAAGGAAAGCGGGGTGGTTGTCGGAGGAGACAACAGTCCGTCTTTCTGAAGATTTTGCTCATTGTGTTTCGTGCCACAGAAACAGCTTGCCAGAACTTAATTTGCAGCCTTTCGGCTGGGAGCTTTGCAATTATTGCAAGGAACCGATAAGGTCTGTTAATGCAGTTAACTTGTTGAAGGACTATTGCTTGGACTTTTTGGTGGGTGAATGCAATTAATTCACTAGAGGTAAATAAAGATAGGGGTTTTTCATGACAAGGGAGTCTGTTTCTTGCTTCTGGTAAGGCTGGGTCAGAACAGTAGCTTTCCATAGATCCACTCTGCTATTAAATTCCACAAAATCTTCCATCAACCTAATAGACTATGTCTTTCTTTGATGATAAAGGAAATGAGACCATATTTACAAATGTTCCTTTTAAAAGGCCAAGAAAATCAGCGTGTTAAAAGCAGTATTATATTCATAATATAAGTTTTGTTATTTCCCCTCTCATGTGAAGGTGGATGAGGATCTAGTGAAGAATTGTGGAAAAATATTACTCTTGGATCGCATGTTACCAGAACTAAAAAAGCGAGGACACAAGGTACTACTTTTGAATTTAGTATTTTAAAAAAAATCATATCTCTGAGACAAGTTAACTAAGGAATATTTCCTCAATTTAGGTGGTGCTGTTTTCACAAATGACCCGAATGTTGGATATTTTAATGGACTACTGCTATCTGAGAGATTACCAGTTTAGTCGTCTGGATGGAAGTATGTCTTATGCAGACAGAGAAGAAAATGTAGGTGTCCTTTTCTCAGAAACATTAGCCTGATTTGCTTAATTTTTGTGAGATTTATCAAGAAAACAAGTTGAGTGTAAGCTATTTGGCTTCAACTTATCCTCTGCAAAAATCATTGGGAAGCCTCTGCAGTCCTGTTGATCTGTTTTGGAGGCAAGTTGTTGACATGATAATGTTGTATATTATTATAGAATTGCTGGAGATTAGTGTGGATTAATGGATTATGTCTTGAAACATACATTTGTGATGAAAAATATATCCAAAAATATTTAGATCAGTGTTTTTCAACCTAAGCAGTTTTGAACTGTGTGGACCTCAACTCCCAGAATTCCTCAGCCACACTTAATTCAAACTGTAGATTATGAATAATTGCAGGTGTAAGAGCGTAATTTCAAATTAGTTTTGAATTGCATGCCTCTTATATTTAATAAGTTTTCGTTTGTTTGGATTTTTAAAATGTATCCTGTGATGGCTCTTTTTTTTAGTTTTCAAACAGTTCATTGGGAATTTTTAAAAACTACTAAATTTTCCACTGTTTTTAACATATGTTCTTAACCTTCTCAACTCCCAAAACATTGCGAAATATAGGAGCGTGCCAAAATATAATTCTTCCTATAATTTTTTGTAGTTGAAGCAGAAAGGTTTATCTTTAAGGACAAGTATGCCAATTGTCCTATTTCATGTTAAACTGGTGATATTCTGCCTTTTACAGATGAAGAATTTTAATGCAGACCCTGAAGTTTTTATATTTCTGGTGAGCACACGGGCTGGAGGTCTTGGCATTAATCTGACTGCAGCAGATACGGTCATAATTTATGACAGTGACTGGGTATGTACTGTGTATTCTGACAGAAGTCCTAATCCCAAAGGACTGTATATTCAACTCCATCAGTAGAGTAGTTTTAGAATCCACTTGGAATTTAAGCTCTGCCTATGAAATCTGGTACAGTCTTAGAATAAATGCACATTAAATTAGTGAGAGCCAGTTTGGTATAGTAGTTAATGCACTGGTTAGAAGTTGGGAGATTATGAGTTCTGCCTTAGGCACAAAGCCAACTTGGTAAGCTGGCAAGTCACCTTCACTCTTGGAATGACGCATTGGCAAGCCACTTCAGAAAATTTCATGGGCTAGTCCAGGCAGTTACTAGGAGTCAACATTGACTCGCAATAATAATAATAATAATAATAATAGTAAAACATAGGGATGCTTTAAAGTAGCTGCATCTTCTTCTGAGCAAGCACAGCTGCCCTTTCTCTTGATGTGTACTATTGTTACACTGCATTGTAGATGTAAGTTGTCAGTGAGTTATCCCCATCAGAGAACTTTTTTCCCTAATTGTTAACAAGTCAGAAATCCTTTTTCTACATGGAGATGAAAAGATAAATCTGATCGTGTGCCATTAAATATTAAATTCATATATTTTCTTTTCATAGAATCCTCAGTCTGACCTTCAAGCACAAGACCGATGTCACAGAATTGGTCAGACAAAGCCGGTGGTTGTATATCGTTTTGTAACTGCAAATACCATTGACCAGAAGATCGTGGAGAGGGCGGCTGCCAAAAGGAAATTAGAGAAGCTGATAATCCACAAAAGTTAGTAATATCTACAATTCTTCGAAATCATGTTCACAATTTTTGTTGGACCACTAGCTATGAGATTTTGTCGTTGACATTACTATGCCTTTAATAGTCTTCCATTTAAAAGCTATTTGTTTTTTATTGGCACAGCCAACAGGACAGCTTACAAGGACAATCCGTCAAAAACAACACAAAACATAAAATATAAATCTTTACTGAAAGCCCCTACTAACATTTTTTCAAACAAATAGGTCCCTGGGTTCTCATTCCAGTCCTATGGAGAATTTTTTACAGCTTGGAGAAGATCCTGTCCAGCATCCTTCTATATGCCAGGAGCTCAGGCATCTTCAGAGAGGCATTTCCTGCATATCTTAATGACCCATAGGTTCATAATGAGACATACATATTTTTTTTTTTTTGGGGGGCAGCTAGACTATGTGGCATTTCAAGCTTTAAAAATCAAAAGCAACATTTTATGTTCCTGTAAAACAAATGGCATCATGGCTAAACTTTTAACTAGTATCCTGTAAGTATATTCATGATGTAATCAAAGCATGGATGACTGTTACTAAAGTTGTCAGGCTTAGACTAGATTGCAGCTGGGATGCTAAATGTAGTTACATAAAAACTCAAAAACTTCAGTACCTGAATACAGATTTCTGCTAATAACTACAGCAAAGACCAAGGAACTAGAGAGTAGTCTGATTCCTTCAAACCTCTCTGGATATGAAAAGAGTGGGATATTGTTGGTGTTTGTTCTGGATGGCTACTCTTCACAAGGAGATTGCAGGACGGAGATTTTCTACAGGTTTGAAATCCAGGAAATGATGGGATAAGCGATTTTGCTCACTACAGCACAGAATTTTAAAAGACATTCAATTCTTAATTTCAAAACTGGACACTAGAGGAAGCTAAAATATATAGGTGGAGGAAAGATTTATAAAACTTCAAAATGTTCTGATGATAATACATAGGGAGACTTTTGAAAAAAAGAATCAGAACGAAGTAGCTATAGTATCAACAATGTCAATAATGATGCCAGCTTCGATGGATACAATATGTTCAAAAGATGGTATTGAACAAAACCAGATGTAAAACAAATATATGACATAGTATTAAAAATTGATTTATAAATGACAAGCCAAGATAATGACTTAGACAAGGATGTTTCACTGGATCTATTAAAAAAATTAGACTTTAAAATTTAAAAGGGAAATACAAATGATAAACCAAAAGAATGACCTGTATAATTTTTTCCTGCTGGATTTACCAAGAGACTTAACTAAAATTTTAAAAGAATTCTGTGCAATGGGACAAAGAAGAAATTAAGAAATTAATTAAACAATTAAGACAAATCAAATGTGACAATATTTGACTGAACTAAAAATTAAGACTGTTAGAAATAAAGGGACAGACTATCAAGTTTATTTATTTGATTAAGCTTAAAACCAGATAGGTTGTTACTTCTGGCAACCCTTTCAGACATTCTACTGATACCATGACTGAAAAGATTATATAAAGGGGTTACAGAAAAGTGGATATTAACATTGTTAAGTCTCAACATGCAGGAGGCCAAATTCCCATTTTTGGTATGCATGTTTATGATTACAAAAAAAAATATTTTTTCTTGGCTTGGAAGATCCAGGAATAATATCCAATAACCTGAGGGCACGCTCTATATATAATATCAAGGAGGTCCTTTTGGAAAATGTTTGCGTTTGCATTAATTTTCTGTAACTATAATTCTATCGTTCTTCTATTTTAGAATTATAAAAATGACTGTCAGTTTATACAGCATATTTAATTTTAAAAAAATCACTGACAGTGCTGTTCAATAAAAGTATATATTTTTCTTGTTTCCCTTTAAGACCAGTTCAAAGGTGGTAAATTTGGAGTAAACCAGTCAAAGAGCTGCTTAGATCCCAAAGAGTTAATAGAATTGCTGCAGTCCAGGGATTATGACAGGTATGATCTGCTTGCTTCTTTATTTATTTGATTTATTTTCTTTTTTTTTTTCATTTTGTAGTTCACGGTGACATACATAGAGCACTTTGTCCTCCTGTTATCCCACAATATCCACCCTGTGAGGTGGGTTGTGCTGGGTTAGGGTTAAAGCAGAGTGACCTGCCCAACATTATCCAGCAAGTTTCCATGGCTGAGGATAGACCAGAACCTGAATTTCTCCATTCCTGGTCCAAGCCCTTAATCATTACATCATACTGGCTCCCCACACGGAACAAATAATTACGTAAAGGAAGCATTTTTAAAAGCTAAAGCTAAAATCATTGCCAAAAAGTTAAGCCCTTAAATACAAGGGAATTTAATAAAAATATTTCCTTCTTTCTTTTTCTAGAGAGATTAAAGGTTCAAGAGAAAAAGTAATAACTGACAAAGATTTAGAGCTGCTGCTGGACAGAAGTGACCTTATCGGTAAGTTTTAAATATGTTAGTATGCCTTCTGTTTTATTCCTTTAAGAAATTAATTGTAAATATCAATTTATATGTACCACTGAGGTGGTGAGCACCAGTATGCTTATGAATTTCCCTCTTACTCTCCTCAGGTTATTATTTTACATTTAGCTCTCTGACATATATCATAGCAACTACATATAAACAGAATACAGCCTTCCTTCCAGAGCAATGGTGTCTAACCTTTTTGGGCTCCTGTGCCAAAAATTGTGCATGCCAGCACCCAAAAGGCAATGCGCGCACGCTCCCTGCACTTGCGCGTGCAATCCCCCCAACACATGCCCCCTTACCTTCACTGTGCCTCCCAGTTGATTTTCAGCCTATTTGAGGTCTTTTTCGGGCTGCAGAGGCTTTCCTCAAGCTTCTGAGAGGCCGAAAAAGGCCTCAAATGGTCCAAAAATCAGCTGTGAAGCACATGCATGTGCAGAGGTAAGTTTGCCTGCAGCTGGCATGCCGGCACAAATGGCTCTGCGTGCCACCTGTGGCTCACGTGCCATAGGTTCGCCATCACGGTTCCAGGATGTGTCCTGCTCACACCATATTGAAAGGGTGTTTTTTTTCTTAGTATGCAAGAAACAAGAAAGTCAAGGAAACAATAGGCCCACTGATGGAAGCAGATAACAAAAAGGTGCCAGGCAGCAGGAAGAAAGCAAAACTGCTTAATCCGTTTTTGCATCTTTTTATGCAAAAGGAAAAAAATAGCCCAACTTATCAAAAGCAGCCTTGAGGGAAATAGAACAGGTATACAAATCCAGATAGGCAAGAAAATAGTAAGAGAATACCTATCCACCCTGAACAAGTACAAATCAACTGAAACAGATGGTTTGCATCCCAGAGTATTGAAGATGGCAGATACGGTCTCAGAGCCACTGGATATAATCTTTCAAAGCCCCTGTGGGCCAGAGGAACTACCAGAAGATTGAAAGAGAGCTGGTGTGGTTTCAGTCTACAAAAAGGGGGAAATGGATCCAGGAACTTATTGGCCAATTAGCTTGATCTCAATACCTAAGAAAATCCTGGAAAAGTTAAGCAGAAGATTTGTGAGCACCTAGAAATGAACAAGATTACTAGAAGTCAGCATGTTTGTTAAAAACAGATTATGCTCAACACACCTTATATCCTTCTCCGATAAAGTGACTAAATTAGTGGACCAGAGAAATTCTGTGGTCATAGGATCCTTTGGACTTCAGTAAGATCTTTGACAAGTAGACCACAGACTACTTGGTAAGGATAATGAATTACCAGTGAAACAGGATTAAATATTTACTACTAGGTTTCCAGTTATATCTCAGATCTTTCCTTCTTATTTCCAACCCAAACAAGTCTTTTTCCTGTAGTGTGTGTGTGTGTGTGTGTGTGAGAGAGAGAGAGAGAGAGAGAGAGAGAGAGAGAGAATGAACCGATAACTTTGATGTTTGTCTCTAATCAATACAGGCCCTTTCCTATCCTCAGAGGCATTTATGTTGTGACTTGTTGCCTTTTCCAATAATTCTTTCCTATAACATTATACTGTCACTGAGACTGTGCAGGTTTTCAACTGGGTCATTTAAATAGTATTTTCCTATACTCTTGGGCTTCCCGATAAATATATGTTGTTACCCAATACCTTTACCTTAATTTAATACCATAGATCTCCACCAAGTATTTCCCTGCCTCTATTAAGCAGCCATTATGGCTCTCTGATATTTCTTTTTTAAATTTGCCCATCCTAAAGATTTTGTGATAGAATTTGTGAGATCTAAAAGATTCATTTTCCATAAAGTGGGCATTTTGGTTGATTAAAAAGGAATAATTTTATACTGTATTAATTGTACACAGCTTCAGTTCCATTCCCTATTAATAAACTTTCAATTATAGACACTGTAATCCATACCCTCTTTGTGATAAAAGCTCCTCTATCAGGTCTACCTTCATTCTTCTTTGGGCTGACCACACCCTGTTTCTTTAACTATTCTTCATAGTTCTGTTCTTCTAGTCCTTCACCATCTGCCGATTACTCTTCTGGACGCCTTTCAAAGGAACATCCTTCAAAGGAATGTATTGCTCATGCTATGGTTAGACAGACCTGATTCTCTTTCCCCGTACACCAGTCAATTATGTCTCCATTTACACACTAAAATAGCTATATAGAGCTTGATTACTTAAAAAAAAACACTGAATAGGCTAATTAGGGCACAGGAGCACCCTTTAAAACGGGTGGTCTGCTTTAAAAATGGGAGTTTTATGCATGTGTTAGATGGCAGGTGGGGTTTTATGCATTGCAGAAAGAAATTCTGTATAAACAAACCAGTATCTCTCAAATTGAAAGCTTACTATATCCACATAACTTGGCATAATATTGATTTGGCTATAGAGCATTAAAGTGCATGACCAGCTCTGGATGAATTTTCCATTCCAGACATATTTGCCATACATTCTTTGCTGTAAGGAAAGGAAATTCCTGCTTCCTCCTAGTGAATGAGATTAAAAGTGGGTGGGGGGGGGCAGCCTTTAGAGATTGCTGCCTGGGGCTTATCAACCTCTGCATTGCATTGGACATTTCTAGGCATTAAATTGTTTCTTTGTGTCACTTCTCAGACATTCAGAGATTTCCAAATCTTCCTACATTATATTCCAAAAATGTAAATACCTTTAATAAGGGTCAAAACTTTGAAATGGTAAAACATTGATGTCATTTTAATAAATGGCTATGGGATGAGTTTGTCTTTATCCTATAGCAATAAATGTGCATTGTTTTGAAAGAAAGCAGAGCTTCTATTCCTGAAAGTAATATACCCACTTCAAAAGATCTAACTACTAAATAATTATCTCCTCAAAATAATGGAGTTTAAAATGGAATTCTGCTGTTTGTTTGTGGTCATCTGAACTGTGTGCTTCATTTCTTTCAGATCAGATGAAAACTTCTGGGAAACTGAAAGAAAAAATGGGCAAGTTTATGATAATAGAGACCACTGATGATCCTGGCATGTAAATTGTACTTCAGAATCTGGACCGTTAAATAATATTTCTGTCCCTTCGTAATCTGAACTTGGATACTCTTTTAACAGTTACCTTATTGTTGGTCTCTATTTCAAAAAGCATTATTGTCAAAAACTCTGAAGAGTAAGTTGCTAAGTTTTTGTATATGAAAAGTTGGTTTTGGAGCCTCTTGTTTATACCTGAAAAATTTTAGATTCTATTTTTGTCTTGAATAGTTGGTAACTGACTAATCTGTACACTTTACTGCAAAGTTTTTGTTGAATAAATTTTGCTTCTAATTTTTTACTTCTCACCTTTAGTATGTTTTATGAACAGAAGATATTCAGAGTATTTGTTTACAACCCTTGATTGTACTACTTCAATTTGTGTTGACATTACAAATAAATGCTATTTTGCTTGAAATGTTTGGTTTAATCACTGCTCCTGGCAAGTATTACTTACTTACTGTATAAGAGTTGCAGTATAGCACATTTATCTGTCTCCTTTAGCTATTTTACTGTCGCCAATTAATACTGTTTTTGTTTCTTTTTAATATTCTGTTTGGACATCTTTAAACTTGTTGACAATAGTTCGACATTCAAGTCATCTAAAAGAAGAGTTTGTCTTTGTATACATTTTGCCAGAGTTGAAAGAACCAGGAAATTAATTGAATGAGGCAAAATATTCAAACTTCTATTTGGATTCATAAAACTGTTTACATTTGTAAATTAGTTAAAAGATTTGAACAACTAAAATGCTCATTAGCAAAAAGGAACAAAGAAGGGTTGAGAAGTTTATTGAACACAAGGCCAAGAAAATGAATGAATCGAATAATACATATTAAAAAAGATACACAACAGCAACCTCATGGGGAAGACTGGACTGAGTGAGCACCTGGGCCAAGATCACCAGGGGGCTTCAATAGTTTAGGTTGGACTTGAAACTGATCTCTGTTGTAGATCAACAGCCCACTTGTGACAAAATGGCTTATTCAGTCATGTAGAGTTATAATTCATGAGTGCATGAATTTGTTATAGCAATATCCAGTGTAGTCCAATTTAGAACTACAATCTCAGTGAAGAATATAATGTCTGTCGGGCTCTGATTGCGGCATAACTTACCTTGGAGCTCGACAGTTCAGTGAGTCAGCATTCGGCGAAACTTCCTTCAGGGGCTCCCAGATGCCGGACCGTCCCAGTAGCAGCTGCGTTTCGCTCCCTGTGACGTAACAGATGCAGTGCTGCTTTCCGATGGGACCGACAGCTGAGCGAGTGACAGCTGACGGCGTGGAAGTTACTCCAAGGGCTGGAGCTATGCCAGCCCAGATTTGGGCTCACTTGGGGGGCACATAGGAGCAGGCTGAAGCGATGGGTGGATGGTGACAGGTGCACGTGGTGGGGATCAATTAGGAAGAGACGGTCTAGGACGGGATTAGGCAAGGATATTGATGCCATTATGAGGTAGTAGCATGGATAATTGGCTAGGCGGGCCAGAAGTGCAGCTGCGTGTAGGTGGGGCTGGGCTTATAATACTAATAAAAGGAAATGAATAATGAAAGTTCTCAGTGCTAACCTTGCCTGGTTTTGAGACATTCTTGCTAGGAGAGAGCATTTGTTGTTTGCTCATCATAGAATAAACCATAATTGACCTACCAAGAAGCTGGTGTTTGTATTCACTTAGGGCAAATCTTCAATACTCAAGGGCCGGCTGAGAACGCCTTCTTGAACCAAAACATTCATGATTATTTTTTGTCAGATTTTCAGTGTTCTGGATTTGAAAGGAACAGATTCCAACATAGTGCAAGAATGCAAATTAAAGCATCCTAGATGGCTGTCAACCCTTTGTTTTAACATCCAATGAAGGGGAGTCCACCATCTTCCTGCATAATTAGTTCCATTATTAAATGCTTATGGTGAGTAATGGGAGAATACAGAATAACAATCGGAAGGGACCTTGGTCTTCTACTGCTCAATCAGGAGAGCCTATACCATTCTAGACAAATGGCTATACAATCACTTTTTAAAAAAACCAAATGATCGGGCAGTTAATATCCTAATGCTCTGAAGAACTGTAACAAGTATGTTGGTAGTATCTATCAGCTAATGAAATACGCTGATTGCTAGGAGCAAGAATCAGGGCAAGATAGAAGAATTTCCAAGACTTATCAAGTCCCCTTCCCACTAACACATATAGGGATAGATAATACTAGAAAGAACAGCTACAACCATATTACCACGGCCTTGAAACTTAAGAACCTAAGGTGGTCATATCTTGATCATAATCCAAAATCATGAAAAGAATCAGGAAATAAATAATATTGAAGAGAAAAACGGAAAAAATGCACATAGAAAGCATAGAAAACAAAATGGAGATTTCAGAAACTGTCGTAACAAATTTCTGCAATTAAGCACGGGAGGAAATTTATCAGTGCATTTCTCTAAATGGCAGATTAACTTTATCTCTTCCTTTGATAGTGTTGCTAATTTTGTAGATCAATGTTGTACACATAATGAATCTTGGCCTCAGTAAAGCCTTTGCGCATCTGATGATGTCCTTAATAAAATAGTAGAATAAGGGCTAGATAATATTCTCACAACTGCCTGAACACTCCAAATGTTATTAATGGATCTAGAGAAGTATTTAAATGAAGTGGCATATGAGTCCTATTATTTTGAGGGAGTTGAGAGTTTATAGATGATAGAAATCTGGGAGGTGTGGTTTTAGAGAAAGCAGTTTAACGGAGAAGTGTAACTTTCTACACCTGAGTAGAAAAATGAAAGACGCAAAGAATAAGAGATTTGGTGTAGCAGTAATACAGGGGAGAGAGATCTGATGTCCTTGTCAATCAAAACCTAAACATCAGCCAACAGTGCGATATAGCTATTGCACGGTAGGCAGGGTCAAAAATTATGGGTAGAAACCAGATAGAAGAAAGCTCAGGCTAGACATCAAGAGGAACTTTATAATTATACAAGCTAAGCTTATCAACCAGTGGAACAAAATGCCATGTGAAGTAGTGACTTGCTGGAGGTGTTCAAACAGGATCTTGCATTGAACAGTTTTGAACCAGAACACCTGCAAAGTCCTTTCCAACTTTATGATTCTATGATTCCTTCTCTACCAGTGAAAGGTGATGTCAACATAAATTCAAACATCAATCAATACAAGAATTCTAAGTTTATGATTTTGAGATGGTAGATATTTTTAACAATTACTCTCAAAATAAGTTTGCAGGAAGTTATGCCAATTCCAGTCAAATGTAGTTTCACCATGCCTCCACTTGCTAAAAAAAATCTGTTTTCCTCTAATTACCATGGTGATTAAGAGCTGAGAAAAATGAATTTACTAGAATCCCTGAATAAAGGCAGAGCTGAGGTGGTAAAATGAGTAGAATGAGTTCGAAACAGCCTTAACTCTTCATTGCTGTAGCTTCTCTTTCTCTCTTCCCAACTTACATACATCATAGAAACTAGGAGGACAGACAAAATATGAATTGATTTGTGAACAAGTGAATAAAGAAAACTGATTGAAGTTCCTGGAAGATTCAATGAAGATTAAAAGCCAAGAATTTGTAATTCTTTTAGCCTGAGAAGAGTAAGAAAAGAACCACAAGAATTAAAAGTGTTTCTACTGGTGGTCCTTTACGAACAGCAGGAATCATTGTGCCTGCTTAGGGCATATTTCTCTTCCTGCCTGAAAACAACCTTCCTGGTACATATTTACAATACATTTATAGCAGTTGATAAGAAAGGATAAGAATTTATCAATTCAGTGAAGTCCCATAGCAGAAATGGGCAGTGGGGGCTGGGAAACCCTCTGCTCCATATCAAGATGATTTGAAACAAATACTTTGATTGGACTACTAGTTCATGAGCTTGCTAGCTACCATGAGGTAGGCCCAAGGACATGTCAGAACAATTTCCAAGATTTATTAATCCAACTGAAAATTTATCTGGCTAATACCTTTGTGGAGAAGTGATATTGCAAAGAGTAGCTACAACTGTACTATCTTCTAAGAAGGAAGCTCAAGACTCCAAGGGCTCGTGAGATTAGGGTATTCTCTCTCCCAGGTTGAATATATACATTATATTACCTTCCATTGGCCCTTCTAAATATTTCCTCCTGCAGACTTTGTATCCATTTTGTTGCTCTCCTCTAAAGATGATTTAGGTTTTAAATGTTCTTCCAAAAACATAGCATCCAGAATATGCAACATTTTAGGTAGGATTTAGCCAATACAGAATAAATGATTATCCTTATTTGGACACAGTGAAAAAAAATAAGGTTACACAGAAAAATATCAAAATATTTTATATGATGAGTACAGAGAGGTACCTGTAACTGGAGAGTTGGTGAGAGGAAAGCAAAAACTCAGACCCATAGAGAGATGTTAAGGATTTTATGAATAGCCAAAAAGTTTACTTTTTATATATTCAAAATAAAAGGGGAGAAAAAGCAAATAACATGCTCAAGGAAGGAGGCAAAATACTAAAAGGTAACAAAATGCAGAACTACTGAACTCCTATTTTGGTTCAAACTTCTCCAATAACCAAAAATCTGTGTGTTCCATTAGAACAGTATTTCTCAATCTTGACAACTTTAAGATGTGTGGACTTTGATTCCCATGCTGGTTGGAAAATTCTGGGAGTCAAAGTCCACACATCATAAAGTTGCCAAAGGTGAGGACATGCCACGAGATGGGACATGCCCATCTTGCCACTAAAGGGCAAGATGAAGAGGTCAGTTTGAAAGTTTAGATGGGCAGAAGAGCCATGGTAGGGTAATACCTCTCTGCCTAAATTTAAATCACCTGGAATGGATTAACTGCTGTACTCTAAGGCTCTGGAAGAACCAGGCAATGGATGAACTCATCAGTATTGTCTTTGAGAATCTTGGAGAACTAGGAAAGAAGATAGTACTGAAGAGCACACATTGCACCTATCTTCAAAAGAGGAGAACAATCAAACAAACCACAGACTAATCAGGCTGACACAAATCCTATCAAGATAAATAAAGAGACTGATCAGCAAGTATGCTAAAAGTAAAATGGTAATTAGCAGAAATCAGCATGGATTTGTCAAGAACACTTCTTGTCAGACTAATATCTCATTTTTTAATCAAGCAATTTCCTTAATGGACTGTGAGAACATTGTAGACATGAAAAGTGCCTCAAACATGCAAATGAACAAAGCTAGTTAAGTGGGGGTGAATGCATGATAATTAAACAAGCTGTCTCAAAAAGTATTACTCAGAGAATGCTTATTAGTGGTTCATCAAAACTCAGCCCTGGCCTCTCTGCTCTTCAGTGTTTGCATGATTAAATTTGTGAATGTTTATTAAATTCAGATCTGTGGTGGGATTCAAACATTTTTTACTACCAGTTCTGTGGGCATGGCTTGGTGGGCATGGCAGGGTAAGGATACTGTAAAATCTCCAGTCAGAGGTGGTATTTGCCAGTTCTCCGAACTACTCCAAATTTCTGCTACTGATTCTCCAGAACTGGTCAGAACCTGCTGAATACTGCCTCTGATTCAGATATAAAATGGGGTGCTAAAAAAGAAAGTTCAAAATGTTTTTAATAACTTGAGAAATGGGTTGAATGTAACAGAATGAAATTTAACAGAGATAAATGTGAAATTTCTCATTTAATTTTAATCTATTCAATTTAGACACTGCCAAACTCCAACCAAATCTGGGTAAGGAATAGTAAAACCAACATGTAAAACCGTAATACAATAACTACAAATGAAAGAAAGCATAAACAGTAAAATCATGGTGGATCTGACTAGCCAAATCTGCACATAATCCAGCAGGGTCCTCAACCAACTTGTCAAAGCCTGAGAGGACTTAAAGTTTACATGAGGGCCAGATTTTGGAAGAAAACACTCTTCAGATATCTGAAGGATGTCATAAAGAAGAAAATCAACGATGATTTTCTTGTGTTCCACTGATTTTCTTGTGTGACATGGGATAATGGATATAAGTTACAGGAAGTTCTCAATTTAAAATCATATTTGGGACTAGAATTTCCATTCTAGAATTTCCATTCCATTCCATTCAATTACTACCTGTACTTGGTTGCTCCTACCCCTTCCAAGAGAGAGAAACCTCTGGAACATTGCCATTTGTATCTGATAACAAACCCAGATTTTAAAACATTTGAGAAAATTACGACTACCTTCTTTTCAAGAAACCACTATAATGTAAATGATCTAAGACCAAAATGAGCAGCTTTTCTGTGGGAAGAGTTTTCTGTACTCACCCTCTCTACAGATTACAGAAGAATATCAACCAGTTTTCAAATGCATGTTTCCAGTGTATTAAGTATAACATTGTTTTGCACTTCAACATTCCATGTGTAAGAAAATAGTTTCAGGCTAAAATATAATAGATTCCAAATGAAGATCCAGCAATGGTGTACCACTGGAACAACCCAAGGAAAGGAGGAAAAAGCCGCATAATTACTTCAAAAAAACTTTTTTACAATGTTAAACATTCTAAATTGTGAAATTAAATAAGGTGGGTGCTCAGATAGAATTAGTGCTATAATACTCCAATTCAGCTACATAACTAAGCTATGATTTAGTTCACTTAGATTAGGTTTAACATGTGGTCCCAGCTGATGTGGTTATTCAGAGTTTCATGCCTTGATCAAATAGAAAATTCTTTTTATCTTTTAATATGTTGAAAAAAATGCCCTGTTTTAGAGAAATCAAGGTTTTTCTTGCCTGCTAGCACCTTCAATAAACACCCTCACTACAAAAAAAAATTGTTTTCATTTGTGCTTTCTTTCCTAGGTAATAAGTGCACAAGTTTATTACTAAGAACAAAAGGGCAATGCAGGTGTTACATTCAGTGCTTGCATACTGTATACTATCCCTTTTGTGTGTGGCACTCTAATCTTTAGAATTATTTATCATTGTTTAGTAAGCGTGGATACAGAACTACTCCTACACTTCCTAGTTTTTCAGTGCTTAGTCTTACTGAGCAGCAGCAGGGACATTACCAAAGAAGGAAGATCAGTTAGCTTTCTGTATCCATCAGTCTCAATGCCTTTAAAAGGAAACTCCGTCCCGTTACACTCAGTTGTGCTTGCTTGTTCATCATGTAGTCTGGATTTCTGTGTAAAGAATCCTATTCTCTGACCACAGCAGAAACTCTGGCAACATTTTCTATAAATTGACAGGCATTGATCAAATTCTACCAAATTTTCTTTTCAAAGAAGGTAATTTGATAGCATTAATCAAAAGTAGGAACTTTTCCCCCTGGTCCTCAGCTGAAGGTACTGCTGCCCTTTGTACAGCATGTAATTAAAAACCAAACCTATTTTAACCAGTTACCCACCTACAGCAGCACCTGTCTTTTTATGCCATCTCTTCATAGACTTTGGAAAATGTAAATATACAAAGTCAGTCAGATCACTCTTTCTGCAGATACGTTGACATCTACAAAAACATCCAGAAAATTAATAAGACAGGACTTACCTTTACAAAAGCCATGTTAATTACTTTTCAGCAAAGCTGGCTTTTCCAAGAATGTAAGAGTAGCTTTGCTAGAACTAGTCCGTCTTAGATTCAAATTTTGATTTTCAGTGTAGTTAACCAGATATCCCTAGAAATTTGCAAGAAAGAGAAGGAAACATACTCCTCCCCATTTCTCTTTAACTGCCATTTAAAGACGTAAACCTAAGGGCAATTGAGTTATCCTTGATAGATTTGACCTTTATGAACTGAATTCTGCTTGCTTTTATTTAATAAGAACTACTGTTTTACCCAGAATGGAAATAAGATTAACTGGTCAAGAGTCTTCTTATCTCCCTTAAATTCTCTTCCCAAGCATGGAAAACAGAAAGAAATTATCTGTTTCAAAGAAAAGTTGTATATTCTTTCTGGTCTCAAAGCTGTAATAAAAAATTGATTTGCACGTTTTTTTTGTTGGATTAGCAATTACACACATACCTATCCTTTAAAGACTGATACTGTTGGTTCCTACATTTATTTTTATTTATTTATTTTATTTATTTATTTGATTTGCCAATTGTTTACAAGATAATAAGTATAAATGTATACATAGTTGTGAATACATGAAATGGGTACATATAAGAAAAATAAAAGAATAAGAGAAACAATAGGACAGGGACGGTGAGGCACGTTGGTGCGCTTATGCACGCCCCTACAGGCCTCTTAGGAAAGGGGTGAGGTCAATAGTAGACAGTCTAAGGTTAAAGTTTTTGGGGTTTGGGGAAGAAACTACAGAGTCGGGTAGAGTATTCCAGACATTGACCACTCTATTTCTGAAGTCGTATTATTTTCTTAATTTGTCATTTAGGCTTACATTTTAGGCACTCTTTAGTCATGTCTTCTTATTTTGCCTGGGTTCAGCTGATTTCCCCCCCAATTCAGCCAGCAAAAGTTCCAGCCTTGGGGTTTGACAGAAGCAGCTCTCCCTGCTGGAACAGGCAAAACTGCCACTGTTTTGCAAACCTTCAAAAGATATTATACTCTTAAAAGGTGCAGGCTTTGTCTGTTTTCCAATTTATTCCATTGTTGTGCACAGAGGAAGATTTTCCACCAAGGTTGTTTTTGGCTAAGATGTGTGACTGGCTCAGCAGTAGAACAACAAAAACAAGGGAAGATGCTTGAACACACTGCTCTGAATGGAAGCATGAGACATCTGATAGGCAAAATATTTTAGATCTGCCTTTGATTTCATTTTGCCAGGATTCCTTGTTAAAAGAATGCCTTTAATTCATTGGGGAATTATTCATGGCTTCCTGCCAAAGATACTGATGGGAAATTTTGGGTGGGTAAAGTATTTGAACAATAAACAAAAGCCTAAGATAGTAAATGCAGGGAAAATAGTTGCTGCTACTAAATTATGCTCCATTAAGGCAGATCTTCTTGTTCCGAACGCAAACTGTTAAACCAGAGGAGGAGCAAGAGAGATGGAGAAAAAGTTATGAAATACAAAAGGAAGAATATTGAGCTGGGCAGGTGGTGTGGAATTTAGATAATGAAGCAGGAGAATGGAAAATAACAAGCATTATCTTCTTGGAGGTGAGGACAATGCCCACCTACTAGAAACATTGGAGGAATAGCTCTGGCAGCCAGGAGGCCTTCCAATCACAAAGATCATGTCACTCAGCTACAGGCCTCACTACAGAGGAAAAGAAAGAAAAATTCCCCATGGAAGAGTGCCCTCAACAAGTTGGCTGCAGCAAAGGATTGCTCCCAGGGAGAATTTGGCAATCCAATCCCAGTAACTCCCACTAAAAATTTACCTTCAGTTGACTTACAATCAATGGTCCAAGAGGTAGATTTCTGAAAGCTCAATATTTTCCATACCAGAGATATAAAATTGCTTTTGGCCACATATTTGTAAGACGGCCCATGTCCTCAAATTAAAATATTATTTCTTCTTAATATTAAAAAGAGGCAGGATAGAATATTTCCCCAAAGGAAAAATGGAGAAAAATCTTTTAAAAAGGCAGAAAGCAGCCCCAGTCTTCCTGCCATAGGAAAACAGCTTCAAACTAAGAAACTTGAAGCGGCTGGCCTTTAGGAATGTAGATTTTGTATTCATTCAAGAAGACTGGACCTATCGGGGTGGGCTTCAAAAATTTTAGCAACCGGTTCTCTGCCCAGTTGCTGGGTGAGCTTTTGCATGGTGACTATGGCCTAGTCGGCCTCCTGCACCAGGGTGGGGGGGCATTTCCGCCCTTCCCGGGCTCCAGAGGCCAGAACGGGCCCATTTCCGGCCTTCCAGAACTTCCAGGAAACCTATTTTTCGCCCTTCCCAAGCCTTCACGTAGGCCCTGGCATACAAAATGGGCCATGTGGGGACTCCTGGGAGGGGCGGGTTGGGGTGAGCGGTGTCAGCCAGGGGTGGGATTTACCGGTTTGGCAAACTGATCATTAAAAATGATAAAATTACCGGTTTGCCCAAATCAAGGAAAACTGGTAGCAGCCCACCCCTGGGACCAATCTATTCACAAACAAAATGCCTTCAGCCACAATTCCCACAGAAGGCTGGAGCTGATGGGATTAAGAATTTACATTCCCCCACTGTGGCTTTGCTCCGCATTAGGAAGGCTTCTCACTGGGTGGTCGAATGCATCAAGAAAGACACCAACGCAGGTTCTATCTTGGGTGAGCTGCCCCTCTCATAAGCTCGGGGAAGCTCTTTTATTAAAAAACACACAGTGATACGTCACAAGCAGTGAAGTCTATCCAATCATTAAGTTACATGAGTAGGAATATTAGTGCACACATAGTAACATCCAATCACAGTTACATGGTCAGTTTAAAAGGTACTAAGTAGCAAATCAGTGCTTACATTCCAGTTATTTGCCCATGATGACGTGTTTGTTGATTGATGTTCTCTGTTCCTGGTACACGCTTTCAACCTATGTGAGGCCTAGCCTGTACCGAAGCTGTAGAAACTAATTTATTACTGCATCTCCTCTGTTTTAGTTTTATAGAGAGAAATTTCTTCTGGATCTTCGTCACTGCCCACGCAAAAAACTCGTGCGGCGCACGCATCAGGGTCTTCTGAGGGTATGACTTTGCACAGAGGTTCCTTTTCCCAGAGGGCATTAACCTGTGCAATGGCGCTTTTCAGCTAACAAGGATAGACTATTGGAGATAGTGCGAATAAAAATTGGTAATACACATGGAAGAATAACACATCCTACAGCAATCATACCTATGAGAGCTACTATAGCTTGTAATCCTGGTAGTTTTGGAAACCAGGAACTAAAAATATTTTTAAAATCAATACCTTGCCATACTTGTTTAGGATTGTAGGTTAATTGTCGCATCTCAGTTGTTAATTGTGCTACTACTTTGCCAACTTTATCAATTTGAAGACAACAATTCGTAAGATTGAACCTACCACACACCCCTCCTTCTTTGGCTAGTATGTAATCTAAAGCCAAGCGATTTTGGTAGACAGCTGTGCACAATTTGTCTGTGGCAGTTGCTAGAGTGTTTAGAGCTTTGTCTATTCGTTGGCCAGCTAAATCTAAAACAGCTTGTGTTAATAATCCTATTAATCATATATATGGGGGTTCTATACCCATAGGACCCGTCTTGGGCCCAAGTAGCCATGCCATAGGTGCAGACGATTCTCTCTGAGGTCCAGGTATCCCCTGTATATTCTGATTGACAGGGAAGCCTGCAAAGGCATTATCGGTGTTTCTTTTCCTGCGGGATAATGTATCATACACAGGGATGCCTAGTTCTTGCTTAATGGAGATCGGGAGGAGGAAAAAGGAAGGTCTGATCCACCCCAATACACATGACCCTTGCCAATCTGCAGGAAGGGACAGATAGGCTAGGTTACCACAAATCCAATACATGTTATTTGGGGCTGTCCAAATTTGGGAAGATGTTGTGTCATTGAGATAGGGGAGGAGGGAGGTGTTGAATTTGGCAGGTGTGGTGGTAGCATTGTCAGGTGCTGTCCAAGTCTGGTAGGAGTTATCCCATGTACCTAAGCAAAGGAGGTGTCCTACTGGAGTGGACCCATTTCGGGAAAAGCAGTTTCTACCAATCAAATTGGTGGTAATTGTCCAGATAAGTGGATCGGAAACTGTTCTAGCTGTTATGTTTCCTACAGAAGACATGTTGTTGAACAGTGATAGTGAGGCTTCCAAGGCTTGCCATGGCCATTGTTCTCCTGTGGTGGTTCCCCACAGACAAAACAATTGGTTATTGCAAGTTGTTTTGCAATTTTTTCTGCCATATCCATGAACAAGTTTTTTGCAATAACACTGGTATCAGGGGCTTTATCTAATTTCCTCAAATTATTATATACCGACCAGCCTAACATGTTTCCTTACCTTCATATATGATTTCGGTTTTTATGGTAATGTAAGTGTTTGGATCCGATCCTGTGCCATCAATCCCTAAACCATAAGTATCCAAGGCAGGTTGTTGTCTGGAGATGGTGATTTCTACCTTGTTGTCTGTGGTAGACCCTGATATTCATTTGAAATGTGACAGATGATTGCAGCCTTTGTACCCTCCCCCAGTATAATCACAGACACAAGACCAACCCGAGCACTCAATGGAACCTCCACAAGGGATCCATTGATTGGGGTTCCCTATGGCCCAATTTATGGGTGTAGGACACAAATATTTATGATTGTGAGCATATGTTGTTTTCCAGTCAACCGACCCGCATGAATGCCCCCCTGGTTTAGAACAAGCAACACAAACATCAAAGGTTAAAACAATTGGGTTAGTACCGTCCTTGAGCACGGTGGTGTGGTTTAGGTAATAAAGTTTTCCCTCCCCCTCAGGATCAGATCTGCCAGAGGTTCTTGGAAGTCCCGCCCATAAGGTAACGTTGAGACGAACAGCCATCTTGGGATCGTAGCAAATGGTTTTTGAGTTCATCTTGCATAGATGGTACATGGTCCCGTTTTTTTGGCAAGTTTTTCCGGTAGGAAGGCATTTCTGCGGTTGTTGGGTATGGTAGATGAGAGTTAGTTGAATGAAGCCTGCTTGTGTGGTTTTGGTCAGGCAGGGGGTGCAGCCATCTGACACGCTGGTGGGATTCTGCGATCTCTTAACCCGATGTAGAAAGGGGGGGACCTGAGCATGAATGTCAGGATGATTCATGAATTGTCTGTGATGACGATGGGGTGAACGGGGTCTGAGGACTGTCCATGAGTCATAAATGTTACATATGGAATCATAGAGGCGTTGACCAGAGCAATAATAGGCAGTGGCAGTAGGATGAAGTATGAGGAGTGTAGTCCGAGGAGGGCGTTCAAAGGTGTTGATCTGGAAAGAGGCATTGCTGGAGATGTGGAGCCATGGCTGAGGGAGTGTCGACCATCTGAGATAGGGGGGAAAAATGTCCCCAGATGCAGTGCAGGTCAGCAGGAGGGGAGTACCTGGCGTAAAGTATGTCACTCGAGATGGAATGGAAACCTTGGAGACATGTGCAGCAAGAAGGAGGAAGAGGGTCGGCAAGGCAATGAGACGAATCATGATGATATGTCTGCAGGTGGTGATTTTTCTACTTTGGGGTGGTATGGTCTGACGTGTCGTCCAGGAACCCACAGGACACGATCTGGAAGGTGGATAGCTGCATAGCCGCGACCCCAGGTGAGGAGACCAGCAGGGCCCTTCCAAGTAGGGTCTGGCAGTTGGCGGTAGTATACCTGTGGTTTGGGAGAATCAGGGGAAGGGGGGGAGGAAAAATGTCGCTCCGCTGCCGTCATAGCAGGGGTGCCGGAAAGATTGAGGAAGTTGAGAGTATAAAGACAGAGATTAAGAGTGTCTTGCATCGCCGGGAGGCCAAGGGGTTTTTTCCCTTTGATCAAATGTCGTTCTAATGCTGTTTTTAGCGTTAGGTTAGCTCTCTCTACCAGGGCTTGTCCTTGACTATTATAAGGAATCCCAAATTTGTGGGTAATTTGCCATTTAGCGCAAAATTCTGACATGGCTGTGCTAGTGTATGCAGGACCATTATTTGTTTTTATTTCATTTGGGCATCCCAACGATGCAAAGGTGCGAATGCAATGATTGATGACATGTTTGGAGGCTTCTCCTCTTTGCGGGGTCACCATTATGAACCCTGAATAAGTATCAATTGTGACATGCAGATACTTCCAGGGGGCAAATGGAGGAAACTGAGTAACGTCCATTTGCCATATTTCGCAGGCTTTCAACCCACGGGGATTTACCCCTAAGGGAATGGAATGGGCTTGTTGACTACAGGTGGGACATTGCTGCCTAATGGCTGAAGCTTCGGCCATAGTGAGGTTGAAATGTTTCATAAGAGCTTTGGTGTTTTGATGGAAGTAAGAATGGCTCTCCCAAGGAGTCAATGTGTGTGAGGTCATGATGCCTGCAGCCGCTTGATCAGCCACATCATTGCCTTTCTGGAGGATTCCTGGGAAGGGTTGGTGGCTGCGAATGTGTGCTACAAAGAGGGGGTGTTGACGCTGTGCAATAAGGTGTTGCAATGTAACAAAAAGAGAGAGAAGGTTTTTATCAATAGCGGGAGAGAGGTAAGAGTCGTGAATAGTAGAGACTATTTGAGTAACATATAGGCTGTCTAGGATCAAGTTGAGGGGTTCATTAAAATTCTGGAGGACTAATATGGTTGCAGCAAGTTCAGCCCTTTGTGGTGATGTCTGCACAGGGTGGTTTTAGTGTGCCACACCCCATTCCTTTGCCAGCGCATGCCCCTCTTTCCCTACTGCCATCAGCAAATATAGTCAAGGCGTTGACCAAAGGTCCTTTGCTGATGGGAGAGGAGAAAGAGATGGGTATTTTCCGAATGATTTGAAAACGTGGATCAGCGGGCGGGTGGCAGGAAACTAGTCCAGGCCAGTTGGCTAAGGCAAACTGAATTTCCTGGGAGTTTTGGAATAGAGATTCCCATATTTGTACCGAAAAAGGGATATAAAGTGTGGAGACATCTATTCCCATAAGTAATTTTGCACGGCTCCTGCCTTTTATGATTAATTGAGCCAATTGAGCTGATTTGGAAGTGATAGAGCATCGTGGCGTATGGGAAAGATGGATCCACTCTATGATGTGGAGTTTTTGGTCTTTTTGAGTTACTGCTGCGGTCATAAGCCTCGGGGTGGCTAAAATGACCACATCTAGAGGAGTATTGGCAGCAGCTCTATCTACCCATACCTTTCGGATATTTTCTTCTATTTGAGTTATTGCTTGAAGCTGAGGTTGCTGCAAGGATATTATGTCAGCAGGCTTTTTCCCCCAAGTAAGGGCTTCAAACAATGGAGAAAGAATATCAGTGGTTAAAGACAGGAAAGGTCGGGCCCAGTTTATGGTACCCAGATATTGCTGAAGTTGAACCAAGGTGGGTTGAGAAGGTAGAGACAAAGAGGGAAGTGAAGGATAGGCAGTAGTTGAAAGCATTTTATAGCCCAGATATGCATATGGAGTTAATACTTGCACCTTTTCAGGTGCTATGTGCAAACCTCCTTTTGCAAGGATGGCTTTCAGGAAGGAAAATGAAGTGAACACCGTACCCCGTGGCCCAGGAGCGGCAACAAGGATATCATCCATGTAGTGATACACCAGAGATTGTGGAAAAGCAGAACGATAGGGTAGCAAGACATTATTTACATAGTGTTGACATATGGTGGGGCTATTGAGCATACCTTGAGGTAAGACTTTCCACTGAAAGCGGGAGGAGGGAGAGGAGTTGTTTAGGCGAGGTAAAGTGAAAGCGAATAAGGCACGATCTTGTACATGCAAAGGGATAGAAAAAAAGCAGTCTTTTAAATCAATGACCAATTAGATCAAATTTCTCAGGGATGATGTTGGGATTTGGAAGACCACATTGTAGCGCCCCCATTGGTTTTATAATTGTATTCACGGCCCTTAAATCATGTAAGAGCCTCCATTTTCCTGACTTTTTCTTTATGACAAAAATGGGGGTGTTATATGGGCTGACAGATGGTTCAACATGCCCTTTGACAATTTGGTCCTGGACAAGTGATTGCAGGGCCTCTAGTTTGTCTATCGTGAGGGGCCATTGGTCTACCCAAACAGGTTCTGTGGTTTTTAATTGTAGCCGCAGTGGAGTTCTAGCAAAAGATTCCATTAATCAATAATGAGTTTTGTGTTAAGTTGAGACATAAGATCACGGCCCCACAGGTTAGTATGTAATGGAAGAACCAAGGGTTGGAGGTAGGCAGTGTGAGAAATATCAGAGGAACTCACCGGTAGCCAGTGTTTGCTACGGTGGGCGTGCTGAACTCCTCCCACTCCCCGAACGGCTGGGGCAGTTTCCAAAGGCCAATCGTCCGGCCACTCAGCCGTTCGGATGACACTTACGTCAGCTCCAGTATCTAAGAGACCCGAAAATACTTTGTTACGGATTGTGAACTGTAACACAGACCTGGCATGTTCCACTGTTTGATGGACAGTAAATGCCCAAGCATCAGCCATTTTAACAGGCACCGGAACAGCGGTTGCTACTAATTCTCCCTTGCTAAATTTTGTGGGAGTATTTCCAATTACTGCCA
The DNA here is from genome assembly GCF_049901735.1 of Notechis scutatus. Taxonomy (NCBI): domain Eukaryota; kingdom Metazoa; phylum Chordata; class Lepidosauria; order Squamata; family Elapidae; genus Notechis; species Notechis scutatus. The sequence goes on from NC_142012.1 coordinate 85,635,644, forward strand.
TGGCCACTGATGAAAAGTCATCAGAATCTCTCAGAAACGGAGAAGCAATGATTCCCTTTGCCATGAGGTCTCGGATGGGATAAATTATGAGGGGCGTCGTGGCAGGAGGGATCATTTTCAGGCATGTGGGGAGAAAGTAAACAGTGCCTGGAATGTCAATCTCCATATCTTCTGAGGCAATTAGTTGGAAAGATATGGAGTCAGCCTTTGGAGCGGGGCTGGCTGATCGCCCCTCCTCTAGTTTCCCTGTGGCTGAGAAATGTTGCTGCGACACTGGTTTGCCCAGTGGTACCCTTTCTTGCACCTTGGGCATACTGTTTTAGGTTTGGTGTTGTTTTGTGTATTATCTCTGGCTCTGCATTGTGCTTTGAAATGGCCAGGTTTCCCACAATTGAAGCAGTTTCCGGCTGGCCTGTTTTGAGAATTTGCTTGCTGCAAGGCCATGGCCAGATGCTCCATATTGTAAGAGACAGTTCCCACGATTCTGCAAGCCTTTAGATAGTCCGAGAGGGAAGCCCCCCCTCGGGCAGATAGAGGCTGCAGAATCCTCTTGCAATCCTCATTTGCATTTTCAACAGCCAGTTTTAACAGAAGCTCTTTACGGGCTTCTTCATTTGAGATTTGTCTCTGAATGGCTTTCTGAAGCTCCTCTACAAACTCAGCATAAGGCTGATGTGAGCCTTGAGTAATTTTTGAAAAAGATCCTACAATGCCAGAGGTAGGATCCTCAACCTTGTCAAGGGCTTTGACTACTATGATACTGATAAAGGCAAGAATACGTTGTGGGAGTGCCATCTGAGCTGTTAAGTCCATATATCACCCCGCACTGAAGATTTGATCCGCTCTCGCGGCCGCGCCACGATCGCGGGCAAATCTTTCAGCTTCGGCGCGAAAGTCTGACTCCCAAACAACATACTGTGGTCCAGTCAGTATCATATGGAAAAGATCTTTCCAATCTTGGGGTAACATGAAAAAGGAGGTGCTGATGGTGTTAATGAAGCCTCTGACATATGGTGCCTGGATGCCGTACATGGCCACGGCTTGTTTTAAATCTCTGATTAATTTCATGGGTAAAGGTTCAAGTCTAGGCACCATATTTCCAGTTCCATCCCCTATATATTCAACAGGACAGAGAGAGCTCCTCCAGGGTAAGAGAGCCCTCCCTGCGTCCCTGCGACATGGCTTGTGCTATTGCTCCCATGGGTGTTTGATCCTCCGCTGAATTTGAGTTAGGAGGATTCATGGGTTTGGGAGCAGTAGGGGAGGAAGCTTCTAACGGGAGAGCGTCCTTTGTTTTTGTTTCAGCTGTATAGGGAGGAGGACCCGGGGGGGGGGGCTTTGGTCAGTGCTAAACCATGGATTTTTAAACATTCCATGACTATTTTCCATGTGGTCAGAATCTTTGGCGGAGCCCTGGGGTTATCATGAAAATAATCACCCAGACGTTGCCATGTGGAGACTTTCAAGGACCCTTTCTCCGGATAAGCCGGGCATTGTGTGTAAATGTAAGTCAAAAGGGTGATAAGGTCCTTCTTTGTTGGAACCGGGAGCGTTTTGCCCTGATTCCTAAGAATAAGAATTGAGCTCTTCGTTAATTCTCCTAATTCCTGCAAATGTGCTATCTGCGCTTTGGAGAACTTTCCGCCCATACTCACCTGAAGGGAGGATGTCTTCTTTAAGGAAGATTCCTGGGGAGGGATCCGTGACACGAAACGGCGTCCCTGGGTTGCAACTGGCTCGTCCGGCTGGGTGAGATAAGCAGTCGAAGATAAACGCACCCGTTTCTTTAAACGGATCACGTCGGGGTCACCAGATGCGGCTTTGCTCCGCATTAGGAAGGCTTCTCACTGGGTGGTCGAATGCATCAAGAAAGACACCAACGCAGGTTCTATCTTGGGTGAGCTGCCCCTCTCATAAGCTCGGGGAAGCTCTTTTATTAAAAAACACACAGTGATACGTCACAAGCAGTGAAGTCTATCCAATCATTATGTTACATGAGTAGGAATATTAGTGCACACATAGTAACATCCAATCACAGTTACATGGTCAGTTTAAAAGGTACTAAGTAGCAAATCAGCGCTTACATTCCAGTTATTTGCCCATGATGACGTGTTTGTTGATTGATGTTCTCTGTTCCTGGTACGCACTTTCAACCTATGTGAGGCCTAGCCTGTACCGAAGCTGTAGAAACTAATTTATTACTGCACCCCACCCAAATTCTAAGGCTAGGACATGACTTTTAGGACATAATAGGATTTACCCACCACCATTAGAATAGCAAAAGACACGAGACTCACTATGTTGCCCAACCCCCTGGAGCATCTCAATCACAAAACCCCAGAACCCTATAAAGATCCATTCACTCACCGAGCCAATTTGTCAGCCACCCCAGAAACATTCTGCTGTCACTGAAGTTTCTGGAAACTAAATAAACAGAGACCTTTCCTTGCAGCCAGCCTCCATTTTATTTCCAGCATTTTCCTCCCAGTTTGGAACCAGACTTTATTTTTCTTCCTACACATTTAACTATTTGTCTTATCTGTAATTGTTGAGTTCATTGCAAACTTTTCCTGGAAAAAGGATACATTTATGATAACACATTAAAATATAGCATGGGTTGATCAGTTATCTGACAGTATAATCTGTGAACCAAACAGCACTTTTTAAATTCTTTTGAAGAGGATTCTTTACCTTCCTGCCTATCATGTCACACAATGATTTAATTAGATTTATGGATGAGGAATAAATAGAAGTAATACTGATTTGAAGATTTTCTAAATACTGTCCTCAAGCATTTGCTCTTACAATCCTTCCATTTCATTCTTAGTTTTATTAATCAGCATAAATGCAGATAGATGTGTAACACATATAAAATTACAGCTTTATTTTTTAATTGCAACTGAGATAAAAAGACAATGAATACTTAGAACAAGAATTAAAGATGGAGTAACCTAAGACTATAATTATCAGGAAGGATTTCGGTAATTAAAATGAATGTGCTCCCAAAATTGTTATTTCTATTCCAAAACATACCTATAAAGCTGAGCCAAAATTTCTTTAAAGAACGAAACAAGACAACCTCTAATTTTGTATGGCAGGGGGAAAAACCGAGGATGCAACTTAAATTATTACAAGAAGCCACAGAAAGGGGAGGTTTTGGCCTCCCAGATTGGGAAATCTATCATCAAAGCAGCTTCACTTACATGGGTTAGAGATTGGATACAATTAGAAAATAGAAGAATCCTACAGTTAGAAGGACACGACCTGCAACAAGGATGGCACGTGTTCCTATGGCCTGACAAGCCAGGCTTACATAGACATTTTTAACAACATAGAATTAGGCAAGCACTATTTAAGATCTGGAATAAAACTAGAAAACAGATATATTTAGAAATGCCAATTGGATATCAACATTGGAGGTGGTAACACATCCAAACCTATTGAAACAAAGCTATCACCTACAAAGATGTTTTAAACAGGGACAGACAGTTAAAAACTAGACAGGACCTAAAGCAGCATGGATCTAGAATGGTGGGAATCTCTACAGTTACAAGTAAAGTATAAACGGGATAAAAAAGAATGGGGAATTAACATGCAAGAAACAGTCTTAGATAAAATTCTCTTAGGATAAGAGGATAAATTGATAGGGAAACTTTACAAATTTCTATTAGCCTATAAATTAGAGGAAGAACAAGTAAAGGAGACTATGGTGGTATGGGCCAAAGACTTTGGGTACAGCATTAATTTAGATCAATGGCAAACAATATGGGATAGAAATAAAAAGATCATCATGGCCACTGCATATAAAGCATATATAAACTCAAAATGTTCTGTCGATAGCACCTTCCACCAGCCAGACTGGCCAAGATGTTCAAAAGCCAGTCCCCAAATTGCTGGAAATGTTCAATAGAATGGGGAACGTATTACCATGCGTGGTGGTAAGCACAGGAGTATTGGCTCAGGACGGGGAATTGGCTGGAGGAAATGTTGGGTTTTAAAGTACATCACCTACCAATACTTTCTATTAGGAATCATGTCAAAAAAATATAAGAAAGATGAGCTTTATTGGATTATATACATATTACTACAGCAAGGATAACATTTGCCCAGAACTGGAAAGAGACAGTTATACCAAGTGAAGAAGAAGTAATAAACAAAATCTTACTATGCGCTGAAATGGACAAGTTAACTCTAGAAATGAAAAACAAAGATGAATCGGCATACTACCAATTTGGGATAAATTCTATCATTGGTGGGAGCAGATAGGAAGGTCTTAAGTTGGGAAAGGAGTTGTTGAAAGGGTAGATGATTGGATGAGATGAAAAGAAGATGAATGATGTTAGAAATGTATTATATGAATGAGCAAATGTATAGATGTAAATGTATAGATTGAATAATTGTTTATAAGAAAATATATATATATGCGATATTGACCCAAAATCACGTCAAACCAACTTCACCATGTTCAATGTTTTTAATTGTTTTGTTTAATAAAATGTTTATAAATCAATCAATCAATCAATCAACAAAGAATTAAAGTTCAAAAGGAAGCTAAAATCAGATTTTACTTAAAAGGAAAGGAAAACAAAAGAGGCTGCAGTGTTATAATAATGCAATTTCAAGAAGCAAAGCCAGTCAAAATTAAAAGAACCACACTCATTTTCTAGCTTAGATACAGGATATGAAAGTAAGATCTTGTATAAGGATCCTGTATTCACAAAAGACAGCATGCAATGGATTTTTTTTGTTCTTTTACTTTTAATTGGTAATTGTTCATTAAAAATACAAAAGATTCATAGAATTATGGAAAGGACTTCAAGGATCATCCAACCCTTGCAAAGTGCAGAAAAATTAAATTACCTTTAAAAGCTTATATAAAATACATCATACATTATCAAGGGAAGCATTGCCATATATGTGGGGACAAACGAACTGAGGAGTTCAGCAAGGAAACTGCTGTGTGGTAAAAGCTGTTCCCTAGCCTGCTGGTCTTAGACTGCAGGCACCTGAACCTCCTCCCAGATGGAAGAAGAGTAAACAGTTTGTGGGCTGGATGGAAAGGGTCCTTAACGATGCTGTGGGCTTTACGGCAGACATCGTTTCCTCTCAAAGTCCACAATGGCAGGAAGTGGAATCCCTATAATGCGTTGGGCAGTTTTCACCACCCTCTGTAATGCCTTTTTTTCTTTTATAGTGCAATTTCCATACCAAACTGAGATACGGCTAGTTAAGATGCTCTCGACTGTGCAGCGATAGAAATTAGTCAGAATAGCTGAGGAGAGGTGATTCTTCCTCAGTAATCTCAGGAAGAAGAGGCACTGGTGAGCTTTCTTAATCAGACTAGTGGTGTTAATCTGCCAGGACAAGTCCTCAGAGAGGTGGATCCCCAGGAATTTGAAGCTGGTGACACGTTCTGCCATTCTCCTGTTGATGTATATAGGAGAGTGCGTGTGACCATTCTTTTTCCTGAAGACCACAATGAGATATCTTTGGTTTTGTTAGTATTAAGTTATTGTCAGCGCACCACATAGCTAGACACTGCACCTCCTCCCTGTACTCTTAATCGTCATCATTGATGAGTCCGATCACCGTAGTATCGTCTGTGAACTTGATAATGGTGTTAGAGCCATACAAAGGCCTGCAGTCATAGGTGAAGAGAAAGAACAGGAAGGGGCTCAGCACAGAGCCTTGGGGTACACCAGTACTCAGTGTGATAGTAGGTGATTTCTTCCTGTTGTCACCTTTCTTATTATTTCCTTTGATTTATTATAATCAATCTTTCTAAAATCCTTGGCTGATCCAAGTTAGCACATCTAATGCCCACGTCTAATTTTTCCCAAAAACATTTCCCTTTCCCAACATATGTCATGAACTCACTGGATATCTTGTGTTTGGCACAATTAGTCTTACCATATATCTAGGTAGCTGATATCTCCCATAACAACCACTTCATGGATTTTTTTTCTAATTTTCACTTATTTTATTTAACAAATATTTATCTAGGAGAACAAAAACCTAATAATAAAAAAGCCAAATTCGTAGGTTGTCATTTCTGGGCGTGGCAACTGTATTAAAAGAATTGTTGAAGAATCTTGTTAAATCATTTAATTTTTAAAAATTGTCAGAAGAATATAAAAATAAGTCTGAGAAACAAAAAAAATATGGTTGATGGAACAGAACAAGATGCTGATTTGAGCAAGAAGATTAGAAGGGAGAGAAGAAAGTAGATAGGTAGAAAGAAAGGGATGACAAAATATTCCATGTTTAGCTAAGGAGAAAAGCTAGGACCATTATAGTGAATCAATGGCACGTGTGCCGAAAGTGGCATGCAGAGCCACTTCTGCAGGCATGCGAGAGGTTGCCCGGAACAGCCTCACTGAGCATGCGCGTGCACCGCTCCCACCTGATTGTCAGGTATCTGCCACGCATGCGCGGGGGGAGACATGCATGTGGGAGATGTGTGCGCATATGCAGAGGCATGCAGCGTGCAGGGGGGTTGTGTGCGCATGTGCAGGAGGTGGGGGGAATCACGCAAGCATTGCATCATGGGTGCAGGCACATAAGCGTACCTGCACGTTTGGCACGCAACGTGGAAAAGTTAGCCATCACTGAGCTAGGAGAAGGTCGGGAGCATTGTAGCTCTAGTAACTTGTACATGGAGAAGATTAAGGATTAACTTTCAAGTTTTGTTTACATCTCAATTTGGGATGGAGAAGACCTTGGTCACCCTGGTCTAAAATAGGAAATGCTGAGTTGATAAAATTGTTTGGTCCAAACATTCTTTATCTGCCCTGCAGACAACTGGTGATGAGGCACTGTTTTGCAGTGATTCCCTCCTGTCTTTCTGGATACCACCAGAAAGTTACATTGAAAGATTTATGTTACCTCTTGGAAACCATCCCAGAGGGGTCTTTACCTCACATTATTTCATATGAAGCCACTGAGATTATTGCATCTTTGAGTTTGGGTGAGATATCACCAGTGTGTCTACATATTTCCAGAGTGTGAAAGATTGAATGTGGAAGAATAAAGCTGAATTTAGATAAAATTGGAACTTTTAGTTGAGGGACTAGACTTCAGGATTCGGGAGTTATGTATGCCCCTTCCAGTTTTTCTCTCTTCAAAATTTTGCAGATTGGAAGATTCCCTGATCCAATGCTATAGTAACTTTGGAGAGCTAGTTAATATTAATGGGAGGGAGGTGCTTTTATTCAGTTTAGCTATAAAACAAAAAGTTCCTATCTGATAGAAAGAGACCTGGTTCATAAACTTGTAATTTCTAGCCTAAATTATTAGAAGCTGCTCTTTGTGGAACAGCCTTAAATACAGTTCAGAAATTGCAGATGGCTTGGCAAATGGCAGTATGAGTGGTGAATGGACCACTTGCCTTTTGAAACAGCAACTTTGAGACAACTATGACCTGGATTACTGGCAATCTCCAGTAACTATGACATCCAGGTCATAGTTGTCTCAAAGGTGTTTTTCCCCCCCTTTCAAAAGGCAAATAGACTGTTTTTTCTTGAGGAAGAAGACTGTTTTTTCATTTAGGAAGCTTCATCAGTTCTAATGGTGGTGGGTGGGAATGGAAAGATAAGTATTGACAATTGAGACTGGACAATGGAAGAGGATGGAAGGATTTATATTCCTTTGCATATGGTTGTTAGCACTCTCTTTGAGAGTTGTTGAGGCCACTTGGGGGATTCATCTGTGTCCTTATAAGGTCACCCGGAATCAGGTGCAATTGGTTGTGGAATTTTCTTGGAAATGACTGCAAGGGCTGTATTGTAAACTGGAGATAGGTGGTGTCTTATTCCTCCCTGCTCTGTTGAGGAGGGGCATTCAATCCTAACATATGTGGGTTGTTTTGCCTCTTTCAAACCAATGGTCCTCTCTATTCAAAATATGGACTTTGCGTTTTCAAAGAGGGACCTCTGTCTTTCAAATGTGGATGGCTGCCAAACATCTTCTGAGGTCATTTGTGATGGTGGCAAGGCTTTTCACAGCTTAGGCTCAGCTTCTCCAAGGACTCCTCATTTCCACACACTCTTTGCTTCTTAACGAAGAACCTTTGGCAAGCCCTGAAATCTATATCCCACCAGCAACAGATTCAACTCTTTCCACAGCCAAGCTTGTATTATGGAATAAATGGCTACTGTAGTGGAAACAAGCCCTCCGTCACAACTTAGGAGGGAGCTTGAAATGTATTTAATTTCCCAGGACTTTTAATGTCAGTGGGTTTTCTTCCCCCAACATTTGTGATTTAGGGTGTCTACTGACTCATAAATAAATTACCTAGAGAAATTCAGGGAGTGGTGGAAATATACTTTTTTAAAAATTAATTAATAGCAGAGGAGAACAAAGAATGTGAAGCAGTTGAAAAGCAGACATAAAATATACAGAATCAAAATTGGTGGGGAAACCAAAAAGAATCCTACTCTTTCCCCTTCCCCCAGGAGAAGTTACTGCTGAGCCTGCCTAATTGAAAAGAGCACCAAAACCAGTTGCTTTATTGTAAGGAGTCATAAATAATTGAATAAATTTGATTTACAATTGAATAAGTAAGAGAGGAAGACTGCACACACCTGAGATTATGTTATGGAATGCAATGTCTTTTAAGAGAAATTTTCTAACTCAGCTTTCAAAAATCAGTGTTATGATTATGGAATGTGTTTTTCAAGTATGCAATCACGCTATTAACAAGGTTTTTACAAAAACAAAAATTATTTTAAGATTTTCCAGAAGCAAATGGTCTTTCTTGCATTTTCTTACATATAGATTATAGCGATAATTTCGGGAACTAATGGTAACAAGCAACCAATGCTTCCTATGGCTCTGAACATATTCTGTTTAACATTGCAATAATGGTTTGTAGATTTTGTAAAAGGCTGTACATTATTTTAAATGAAAAAAATGTTTCATATGAGCTCATTTTTTTAAAACTAGAAATGAAAATACTTGTTGTTCATGAGTTTTCATTCAGAAGAATCTATTTAATTGATCAGGAGTGGTTTTTTTCCTTCAATTAAGTGAAAAAGGTTCTTTAGACAAAGCTATAATTGGCACAAGTATCAGCCCTCTAGTTCCACTTCATCTTTTCATCTTTCCCTTGAGGAAGACAGGAGTAATGACCAAGGATTACCTGTCAAAGATCCTCTTACCTTAATTGAAAACAAAAGGCACTTTTGTAAGGAGAGAACAGGAGGATGGAAGTGCAAAAGGCAGCAGAGCTTTGATGCCTTTGGAAATTCACAAGGCTACCTGATGTAGAAAATCAGCGCCTACCCCTCCTAGAAGAATGAAATATTTTGGGAAATATTTTTAAAAGGCAGAATATTATATTTCCCCAAAGGGAGAAATGGAGAAACATGTTCTTTTAGAGGCAGAAAGCCCCACTTTCCTTAATAGCCCACAGCAGATGTCAGAACTTAAGAGATAAAGAGCTTATTGAAAAGACAAGTATCTAGATAGCTCTATTCATAGGCAAAGCAAATACTGCAGGCAGAAATTAATTCAAAACAGGATATTGTGAAACTCCCTGCAGCAAAGTCTGAACAAAGGCAGAATGATGGGATTAGCCCTCCCTCAAGAGCCAAAATAGGACGAAAGCCATTAAGACACAATAGGAATTTCCCAACACCCTTTCAGAACACAAGCCCCTTCATTGCATCATCTCAGGGCAGTCCAAACCAAACCAAACCTGGCAGCTCAAACACCTAGCATTTGCATTTCCTCTTTTGCCTATAGAGCCAGCTATGACCACTACATAACCCCTACATGACCCCATAGGAATCTGACAACAGCCAATAGTATACATGTTCTTGCACAGGAACAGGAAGTTCAAGTGCAAAGTCCAAAGAAGGTATAAAACCCTCCACTCTCAACTCTATTTTCTCAGCTGCCCAGAACCACAAATCCATGTGGTTCTGCTTCATCAATAAAGCATCTTTCCAATCAGTCTCCAACCTCCATTTTGTCTCCAGTGCCTTTCTCCCGGCTTAGATCTGGACCTGGACCTGGATATTTCTTCCAACACTGGGAAGGGCCCAGCCTGGATACTCCTCTCCTTTCCCTGTCCTCTTCTCCTTCCAGTTTTGCCCTCCCTTCATTTTCCCTCTCTTCCAGCAGAAGTGTTTGCAGTGAGTCAAAAAAGTCAAGGTGGCAGCCACAATAATGCACTCAAAGCTCTGCCTTTTTAAAGGCATTTGCAAGGGATTTGATCATATGGTTGTGGCCATGCATCTTGTCTGTTTTTGATTTCAAACCAATCCCTTGCTTCCCAGTTCATTTGCTGAATGCCCATCCTTTAAAAAAAATCAATTCTTATACCCCGCCTTTATTATTTTTATAAATAACTCAAGACAGCAAACACACATTCCTCCCTCCTATTTTCCATACAATAACCCTATGAGGTGAATTAGGCCAAGGGAAAAAGTGACTAGCTCGAAGTCACACCACCAGCTTTTTTCATATCTAAAGCAGCACTAGAACTCACATCTCTTGATTTCTAGCTTGGTGCCTTATGCCAGTGGAGCAAACTGGCTCTTTTCATCTTTTTCTGCTGAAAGAAATGTTATCATCAGCCTGCTTCAAGTTGCCTACTCAATCTGTAATCTTCAATGCAATTCCTTCAGGTAGGGTCTGACCAATGCAGAATAAAGTAGAATTATACTTTGTCTATGTATTTCTATTGATAAGGCCTAAAAGTGCATTTACTTTAAGTCTTTGGAGGGTTTGCAGCTGCATTCCATCTTGATTCAGTTTGTAATCAGCCAACATTTCAATATATCAAGTGCTATCACCCAAAAAATCATTTCTCATCTGCATTTGATTTCTGCTACCTACTTCACATTTGCTTCTGTGACTATTCTCAATCTAATTCTTTGGACTGAATTTTATTTTTCTCTTCTATATCAACTTCCCTTCCTGTGTCATCCACAAATTTAACTAAGTACCTCTCTATCTCCTCATCTAGATTAGTAATAAACATGTGTTCAATGATGAAGTCTTTGTGCCTAACTCCAGCATTCTTTGAATATGGTTTTCTAATTTTCTATTCTTGCTATGGAGATTCTCAATCATCAGGTCATGAATGTCCTGAAAGTGCTTTTTCAAAAGATAAAGAAAAAACAAAAGGACCAGTTGCCTTTTGAAAAAACACCTTTGGGTTTATCTTCTAACCCACTTGGTAACAATCATGTAATAGTTTCTTAATAATCATGTTAATAATAATATTAATAATATTATATATTAATAATTAATAATATTAAATCATCATCATCATCATCATTTCTTAATAATCATGTAATAGTTTCTCTGTGATCATATTAAGAGCAACTGCATTCTCTTTGCTGATGATATAAAGCTATTCAATACCACAGACAATATTACTACCCTCCAAAAAGACCTTGACTATGTATCAGAATGGTCAAACAAATGGCAACTTCAAATCTCAACAAATAAATGCTCTGTCTTACATATTGGCAGAAAAAATCAGAAAATAAAATACAAGCTAAATAGTCAAAACCTTGTTGAGGATCCAAACTTTGTCAAGGACCTTGGAGTACTCATCTCTAATGATCTAAGTGCTAGAGCCCACTGTAACTACATCGCCAAAAAGGCATTAAGAGTTGTTAATCTAATCCTACGTAGCTTCTTCTCTGGTAATATCACACTACTAACTAGAGCATACAAAACATTTGCTAGACCTATACTTGAACACAGCTCATCAGTCTGGAACCCGTATCATGTATCTGATATTAACACAATTGAAAAAATCCAGAAATATTTCACAAGAAGAGTTCTCCGCTCCTCTACTCATTGCAGAATACCTTATGCCACCAGACTTGAAACTCTAGACCTAGAAAACCTAGAACTACGCTGCCTCCAGTCCGATCTAAATATAGTATATAAAATCATACATTGCAATGTCCTAACTGCAAATGAATACTTCAGCTTTTATCATAACAACACAAGAGCACACAATAGATACAACCTCAAGATTAACTGCACCAAACTTGATTGCAGGAAATACGACTTCAGCAACAGAGTGGTCAATGTCTGGAATACTCTACCTGATTCTGTGGTTTCTTCCCCAAACCCCCAAAACTTTAACCTTAGACTGTCTAGTATTGACCTCCCCCCCTTCCTAAGAGACCTGTAGGGGACATGCATAAGCACACCAATCGTGCCTACCATCCCTGTCCTATTGTTTTTTATTTTTCTTATAAGTATCTATCTCATGTATTCAAAATTATATTTATTCTTATACCTGTATCTTGTAAGCGATTGACAAATCAAATAAATGCTAAAATATATTTTTGTAAAACTGAAAAAGGACTGCAGCATTCTCTTAGAATCTACCAACCGCCCACTATTCAGTCAAACTATGAATTAAAATTTCTGACAAAGTTTGTTGATCTCAATTACTAGTGATTAAATTGCTAGTCTAATATCCAACTATGGTACTTTGATTTGTCTGTATTGCCCAGCTGTTCCTTTAATCCTGATTTGAGGACAGAGACACTTGCCTTCCTCGAGTAACTAGGCTCATCACATGTTCTCAAGGACTTTCCAGGACGTAATAAGAATATAACAAAATAAATCTCTGTTATTGTTATTAAGATCGTTTGTTAATTTTGAGCATTCATTTTCCTTTTACCAGTTATGGAATTGTATGCTATTTTATTTTTTCCCTAAGGTAGCCAATTCCCATCTTCAGGAATTTGTTCTTGAGATGCTTTGCCAGTTTTAATAGCTATTTGCTTGTTATTACAGTGGTTTTGATGACTTGTCAGCTCTGAACAATAATTTAAAGTTTATTACAGATTTATTTTAATCCGTTCTCATTATATATCAATCCTCTTTGAATTCAAAGCTTTTATTTGGAATCCCTAGCTTTTTTATATACATATCAATAGCTATTCTGTAGTTCAAAATAGTTTCATTTCATTTTTCACTATGTATAATATCCTCTGACTTTCCCTCTATTTGGGAGATGAAAAAGTTTATCCTTTTAAAACCAAGGGAGAAATTGCTGCCCTCACCCCACTTTCAACTAGGGCTGTGTATGTAATTTGGTGAAAAGCAAATATCCTGACCTAAACCAATGTTTCTCAACCTCCATAACTTTAAGTCGTGTGAACTTTAATTCCCGGAATTCTTCAATTCCTTATAATGCTGGCTGGGGAAGTCTTAAAGTTGCCAAGGTTAAACAACACAGTGGTCAAAATGGAAAATTTATTTAGTTTTGAAATGAAGCCCCATGTAGGTCAGTGCTGCTCTGTCCTTGGCTAGTTTCGCCGGCTTTATCCCCAGGGGTGGGATTCTACCGGTTCGCACCTATTCTCTAGAACTGGTTGTTAACATTCTAAGCAGTTCGGAGAACCAGTTGTTAGAAGAAATTACTGGCCTAATCCTGTAAGGAAGGCAGGAACAACATTCTGGTGTTGCTTACAGAAACTGCCTCTCCGTTAACCTTTATTACATTCTTGGCTGGACTAGACTTCCTGTCTCAGGAACTTCTCTGGAGTTTTTTTTCCCTCCTTTGCTGGTACTTTGCTTGTATGGAGTGACCATTCAAAGTTGCAATGGCACTGAAAAAAGTGACTTATGACCATTTTTCACACTTACGACTGTTGCAGCATCCCCACAATCATGAGAGGCCAGGCGAGGAGATGCGTGCCTCGATGTGAGTGATATTGAGTTGGCCACGCCCAGCCAATAACATGACCACTAAGCCATGCCCACCAACTAAGCCACACCCACAGAACCGGTTGTTAAAAAATTTGAATCCCACCCCTGCTTATCCCGCTGTCGCTCTTTCGCTTCTCATCACCCATACCCTTAAAGATGCAGTGGAGATTAGCCCTTAGCCACCAGCCCCAGCCTTGACACAGCTGACAGGATGGTAGCTCAGGTTAAAAGATGATCAGTTTCTTCAAATGAGGAGAGGAAGGGAGATCTTTGCCTTAGAAGTGGGCAAAAAAGAAAAAAACGACCATGAAAGAGGCAGTTCAGCCCAGTAAAAAGACATTTTCACCCTCGACAAATGGAATGGGAAGCCCTTGTTGTTGTTGTTGTTGTATGTATGTCATTAGCAGCAACCACTGGCAAAGGGAGGACAGTTTGCCCAGTGAGAAAAGCAAGATCACGAGGGTCAATAAAATAGGCAGCCAAGGACTGCTTTGGAAAAAACAAAAGCGGCTTTAAAAATCAACTCTTCCCCCCCCACCCCTCCAGTCCACGAACCGAGCCAAGCGGTGGGTGTTCTTAGCAGGAGATCCGTTTTATCTTTTTAACAGATAAAATCCGGTGGTGTGGCGAGGTTTATTCAAGACAACCAGAAGAAATGATTGGATCTACGAAGCCCCAATTTAGGAGCTTTGGAAGGTCCGTTACAGGAAATCTCATTGGTTTAGAATTTGACTGCTGGTTTACTTTCATGTTCTTTCTTCAACCAACCCCAAATACGTGAATTATTGTTGATCTCTGGCAAATTTCAAGGACTTGGCCTGAAAAATCAAGGGCCATATTTGCAAACTAGGGTGCGTGGTGCGGTAGTGTGGGTGGTGCGTGTGCGTGTATTTACACCCTGGTCAGTGAATGGCCGTGTTCCCGCGACACCCACGCAGCCAACCGCTTTCCACCCCGTGCATAGTGCCACCTCAGCCTGTGCGGGTAGTTGTCGGTCCGGCACGTCGGCGAACCCGCAGAGCTCCATTAAAGCGCCGAATTCGGCGTGCAGCGCTCGGAGCCGTTACTTGGGAGGCTGCTTTCTTAACCTGCCCTGCTTGAGAAGGGCGGGGAGGGGGGGTGGCGAAGACTGCTGGGTCGCTTAGAGGCCCCCGGCCCCGGCAATGCCCGGTTTCCTGCCGCTGCGCGAGAGACAAAAGGCAAGCGGGCCGCCTTTCCGGCGCTCCCGCCGAGGCCGGCGCTCAGCCAGCTCCTCTTTCCCCGAGCGCGGCCGAGGAGGCTATTCCTTGGGGTTCGCGCGGCGGGCGGCGGATTCCGGCTCCGCTGAGCGCCGGGGCGAAAGCGCGCAGTCCCCGCTTGGGCGCCGCCGGGCTGCGCTTTCGGCCTGCAAGGCGCGGCCAGCAGGAGGAGGCGCCGGCTCCGCGTAAGGTAAGAGCGGCTGGCGGTGGCGCTTGGAAAGCCAGGCCAAGCGGGGCAAGTGAGCTTGCGGTCCCCGAGAGGGACGGGCCGCGCGGGCTGGGCTGGGCTGGGCTGGGCTGCTAGCTGCCGCTGCCGCTGCGCCCGCTCGTGCCCAGAGCGGACCTTTGGTCAAAGGGCGGCGCGCCAGCAGCAGGCTGGGCGGCTCGCTCCTCCGCGGTCCTGCCGGAGGCGTCTCCCAGGCTCGCCACATCCTGGCTCTGCCGAGCCCTGCTCTGGCTGCCCGAGGGGACGCGGATGGAGTCCATTTTAAGGTCAGCTCCTGCGCCCTTACCGGGGCTGCGGCGGGGGAGGGGGGGAGCCGGTGCCTTTTGCGCAGATAGGAAAGCGGAGGCATCCGCCTCTTGGTGCGGCCCGACTTTCCTGCGCAAGAGCCCCCCCGGGCCGCCCGACCGAAGCGGCGCGTTTTGTGGCGCCCTTGCCGGGGAAAGTGGGATGATAATCCGGAGGAGAAACAGGGCTGTGGGGCATCGGCAGACTAAAACGCGCCAAGGAGTTGGGAGACTTTGGCGTTAAGATTTTCCTGTAACAATAACAATAACAACAATAATAACAATAACAACAACAATAATGATGATAATGATAACAATAACAATAATAATACCGGATGCGTTCCTGGGACAAGGAGAAGGATTTAAGGCTGGATTGGTTTGGTCTTGGTTTAGCATATCGTTCGAGAAGAGCCCTGGCTAAGATGCTAGCATAACTGAGCACCGTTTAGCAGGATGCGTGGATTTCAGTTAGTTTAGTAGAAAGGGGAAAGCGATGCAATTAACGTTCCGATGCTGTGGATCTCCCCACACTTGCTGTCAGGGAAACAAGAGTTTAACTTTGTTTATCTGCAGGATAAGGAGGAAAATCCCCCTTGCTCCAGTGCTTCTATCCCTGCATTACTAATGACTAGATTACATACAGTTTCGTGTTTGAGGAGAGGTGAAGAAATGCTTTTTATTGTTGGCAATATTGCAATGTATGTGACAGTGCATTTCTCACTGCAATCTGGCTTTTTTCTTCTATTTCTATGCTACTGCTGCTCATTCCTGCTGCTTGGGATACATCTTGGATAGTTTGTGACAGCACTAAGTGCTCCTCTTTTCTTCTTGGTCCTTTAGGAATGGAAAATAAGCTTGTTACCAGTGGACTTGATTATAAAGTAAAATAATCAAGTGTTTGTTATCTAATTGCCAGCCTTGATTAGAAATATGTTCACTAGACGTTGAAATGTGATCATGTTTGATAAAAAGGTCATTTTTGATAGCGTAGCTAATCATGTTTAAAAATAGCGTTGAACAACACTTTTGTTATAACCTCTTAGAATTCCTCAAGTACTATATTGAGAACTTTTCCACCACAAAGTAAATTTCAGCACTCACCAATTTTCTGATTCTATCTTCTGACTGACAAAGGAGAGGGCAAAAGATGATGTTTCGCACCAGCAACAAACTCCTTTCGGGGGCATACATGCATTTATACACACATATCAAGACTGCAGCTCTCAGAAAAAACAGCCAGCACTACCAAGACCGTGTTTCCTGAGCATTTGTAGAGTTATAATTTTAAAGTACCCAGAGGGCATAGGTAGGAAAGACTGTCCCAAAATACGGCCAGGTATTAAAACTGACTGAAAACAGATGGACATATTTCTCACAAAGAAGGACTCTGAATCTTTCTCTAGTCGTAAAGAAATAATTATAGCTTAGTGATTGTCTCATATACTGTTTGCAGTTATGATAATGATTAAAAAAAAGCTTTGTGAACAATCCTTACATTTCTGGTCTTTATAGGTCTATACAAAAAAAAAAAAAAGAAGAAGAGAAAGCTGAAGTAAGATCATAAAGCATAGTAATGGTTTCACTTAGCAACTACCTCACTTATCTACCAAATGGCGAGTCCCAGATGTAGCTGCTAATGCTACTTGCATTGATATTAATTGCAGTTCCCCATTTGGTATGGTTAAATTAAACATATGGAGGAGAGGATTAAAAAAATTGATGGTTCTTGGAGCTGCCCGATTAAAAGATCTTTTCTGGAGTCTTTTGCAAGGAGACTGTCCTGATGGGCCTGATTGTCCAATCACTTTCCTGAGCTAGCCTTTTTAGAGGATCGTGATAGAGCCGCAGGGGAGACTTAGTTCTACCAGTAGAAGAACATATATGTAGCTCAGGGTTGAATTGTGGAGACCTGGTGCTCTCTCAGTTTGGTTGCTTGCAAACATTTCATTACCAGACTAGGTAACTGTGTTCAGTACTAGAACATAGAACAAGGTTGGGAGGTAACTTGGAGATCTTCTAGTCCAATCACTTGCCCATGACAGAAGATCCTATACCTTTCCAGACTTTATTTGGGCTTGATAGAATGGATACTTGTGATCATAGAAAGAATGATAGAGTTGAAAGGACCTCAGAGGTCCTCCAGTCAACCCCCCCATGCAAGTGAGAGATGCTATACCATTTCAGACAAATGGCTGTCCTTCTTAAAAAAAGGTCCAGTAATGGAATACCCAGAACTTCTGGAAGCAAGTTGTTCCACTGCTTTATTTTTCTCACTGTCAGGAAATTCCTCCTTAGTTTCTAACTCCAGCATTCATTTGTTTTTCTCCTTGATTAGTTTCCATCTATTGCTTATTGTCCCGCCTTCAGTTGCTTGGAGAATAGGTTGATCCCCTCTTATTTGTAACAGCAACTCAAATATTGGAACACTACTATTATGTCCTCCCTAGTCCTTCTTTTCACTAGATTAAATGTACCCAATTCCCGCAACTGTTCTTTATATGTTGAAGAATCGTATTTGTTGCTCTTCTCTTCACTCTTTCTAGAGTCTCAACATCTTTTTTACATTGTGACGATAAAACTGGATGCGTTATTCCAAGTGTGGTCTTACCAAGGCATTATAAAGTGGTACTAACCCATCATGTAATCTTTATTTTATCTTTCTTTTAATGCTGCCTAGGACTGCGTTGGTTTTTTGGGCAGCTGCAGCACACTGCTGACTTTATATTTAAGTAATTGTCCACTAGGACTCCAAGATGCTTCTCACAGTTACTACTATTGAGCCAGGTACCACCTATTCTATACTGGTTCATTTGGTGTCCATTAGGATTTGAAGCCATCTCACAGTTACTGCTACTAAACCAAGTTCCACCTATTCTATGCCTACGTATATTTAGAAGGGAACAGGTTTTGCTTTCTGTTTATATACAATAGCTTGCATTGTCAGTTTTGAAGGGAGTGTTGTTTTCTTGATATTTTCTGCTTGATTGGTTGTCTGGTATTAATCCTTATGTCATAAAAGACTTTTGGGAAACCAATTCTGAAAATAAAGCCAAGCCAGCGAGAATTGCACATTTATCTTTTGTTTCCCAGGACATATTTCATAGGGTAGTTATATATTTTTGTACAGTTTTATTGCAAGAAAACAGTTTAATTGCTGAAGAACAGTTAAAAAGAGCTGTGGTGGTACAGTGGTTAGAATGCAGTATTGCAGGCTTAATTCTGCTGAAGGAAATAATAATAATAAATAAAGAAATGTAGTACAATATATTATAGCATTAAGAAGAGAGTTACTCTGTAGGCATTTGTTATCTTGCTGTTGAAAAAAAGAATTTCTTAACCTTTCAGTTGATGTAAAACAATTATAAACACATGCCTGCAATCAGTTACATCCCTCTCCTATTAAGACACATGATTGTCCCATCTAAATCAATCTGAATCCATCTGTTTTCCTGGATTGATATGTTCCACCCCAGCATCACCCCCTGGGAATGAAATGTACCTCCATTTGGAGGAATCCACACCTTTGAAGTATGTTGTTAATAGCCTCCTTAAGTGGTCAATTGTGATCAATTAGATGGACAATAGAAGAAGAGATAATGAAAGGTAATCTTTGCATGGAGAGATTTGTCTTTTGCAGGAAAGATGTAAATCTAAATTAGAGAGTTTTACAATGCAGTTACTCGACTTCTAAAAATGTTAAAGGTATAAGAAGGATAGGGCATCTTCCTGCATTTTGTAGAATTTTCCTCCCATGTCTCTTGTGATGTGCTAGGAACCTCTTCCCAGATCTTTAACTTTGATCAAAGAATAAAAGTCTGCTTTGTTTAATTTGCAAGCCTCCATTGAAGTCTTTGTTTTGGTTCATTTTTGGCTTAAGCATACTGCCAGACCTTACACTGCTGACTGCTGACTGCTGACTGCCAGCATTTCAGCAATTCGAATCTCACTGGCTCAAAGTTGACTCAGGCTTCCAACCAAGGTTGATAAAATGAGGACCCAGATTGTTGGGGGTGATATGCAGACTCAGTAAACCACTTAGAAAGCACTGTAAGGCACTGCGAGGTGGTATATAAGTCTAAGTGCTATTGCTATCAATCAACAGAGTTCAACTATTGATACTGAATAAGACAGAATTCCAATCCAAAAAGTAGGAGATTGTTTGTGGTCTCATTATAGGGTGAGCTCATCTTCAGAGGTTTAAAAGAAGCCAACCTGGAAGTTAGCAGGAGTTTTCTTAGAGAAGAGTTTCATATTGCGGTGCTGCCACTGAGAAGGCCCTGCCCTGCCCAGGGCAGAATACCGAAGCAGCATTCCCAGTAGACCTTGATAGGTAGGTTTGCTGCTTCCATGCCTGCTTCATAATTTTACAGACGGAATTTATCATCTTACTTTAACCCTAGCTGTCTTCCAGCAATGAGTGCAACCTTTTCTGTCATTCTGTTGTATGGTCTCATTTTGCGAACCTGTTAATCTGGCTACATTCTGCACCAGTTGCAGATTCTGAGCCTTCATGAAGGGAATCTTTGGGGGAGATGAAAGAGGAAATGCTGGTAAATCTGTATACCCTAGCCAGTTGAAGCAATATCCTGATTGATTTATGGAGGGAAGATTCTTTGGGACAAGGGGGACCCTTGGTGGGGTCAGAACTCCCATTCTCTTCCTTGACAGCGGAGAAAGAATCCATTGATAAATATATTTTAAAGGTGGGATGAGATGGGATTAATGGAGGTGAGGAATCAGTTTTTTAATGGATTGTAAAAATAGAGGAAGGCAGATTGAAGGAGTGTATTTTTGAACCTGTTTCAGAGGGTTTATTCTTGTTGGAAATGCAACTGGGAACAGTTGGGGGACTTGTTCTGCCTTCAGATCAATTGTTTTGAAGTGGTGTCTTGGGATCTCCATGGAGTTGCCTTTTTGCTCCTTGCATTCATTCCCTCCATCTTGGGTATCCAGATATGAATGAGAACCTCTCTGCAGAGGTGTAACTCATTTGCCATTTAGAGATGTAGGAGGCCAGCCCAGCAAAGAAAAAAGGTGAATGGGAGTGGGGATACTATTGCCTTCCACCCTTTGAGGAGTATTATTTCCTGGCTGAAATCGCAGGGGAAGTGACAGCCTTGAAAAAGAATAAAAGTCATGGCCAGGAGTGGGTGGCTGTGTCTGGGGCACAAGCGGAAGCAATATTTTCCAGGCTAAAGGCTGACATAGGCAGGCCAAGCTGTTTTCCCCCAGGGAAGGAAAGAGGCAGCTCCTACAGCTTCAGCTGGGGGTGACTTGGTCAGTGGCCACTCCATGAGCTGGTTGGCTGCTGCTGTCACTTTCAAGTGAGCTGGGGTTTCATCTTCCTTGCTCTGGAGGGAAGAGGGACAGCCTTCCCCTTCTGAGCAGTGAAGACAGAGCACTTCACTGCTGTAAAGGGACAATGGAAGGCAGGCTTTTTCCCCATCATGACTGCCTCTTCTAGCTTGCAGCATCAAGCACTTCGAGCAAGCTCCCTTCGTTTGATCTAGCCCTGCCCTACCCTGCCCTTGTCTCATGTGGTATAAATGAAGCCAGCCAGATATGGAAGAAGTCTTCCATGGAGAATCATCAGGAGTCAAGCTCACCTCACAAGACCTTTTCTATAATACAGAGAAACTCCATGTTGAGGCCACTTCGCCTCAGACTGACTTGGAGTCTCTCCAATTAAACAGGGGCTTTAATCCAAGAAAACTTGGCTAGCAGTAGGAGAAAATAACTTTGAATATTTTCATTCTGCTTTCAGTCAGAAAGTTGAGCAACGTGGGCAGTTTGGGGCTGGGAATAGCTTCTGGCCACATAAAGACTCCTTTCCTCTCTGTATCTATTGCCTCCCCCCCACAGCTCCCCACCCCACCCCACCCCATTCCTTTCTTTCTTTTTAAGGCATGCTAGTCTGTCCATCCCCAGCTCTCAAGTTTGTATACCACAGTGGAGTCCTTTCCCCTGCACTGTGTGTGTGATGGCTTTTTGTCTTTGCAGTGTGTTACCTCTGTGTATGGATGTGTACTGTACATGCATATGTGAAAGTACGTTCCCGTTTCACTTTCTTGTCCTATCTATTGCCTTTAGAAGTTTAGCACTGTAGTTCTTGATAAGCAGCAGCAAAAATATACTTGACTTAATTCTGGCTTTCTAATATAGATATTATTCCATTTTGCTTAGATCCATTTCCTTTTCATGGTTCTGATAATTTAATTGCTTTATAACATTGAATTTGTTTTTGTGTTGTGCTCGAACACAATAGCAGCCCAATTTGAGCTCCTGCATCTGGGTTCAGAGAGCAAAACCACAAACATTAATAATACATATGAAAATCACTACCGGTAGATGCATTTAAGATTGTTTCTGTATCTGCAACAATACATATATTAAAATAAAAT
Source organism: Notechis scutatus (assembly GCF_049901735.1). NCBI lineage: Eukaryota > Metazoa > Chordata > Lepidosauria > Squamata > Elapidae > Notechis > Notechis scutatus. The sequence goes on from NC_142012.1 coordinate 85,657,485, forward strand.
ATGTGAAATATCTGTCTGCATTTCTATTTATCTTTTGTTTTTTGTTTATATACTGAAATGGTTTATCATCAAGCCTACAAAAACAAAATATTTCCCAGAATTATTTTATGCTTCTCTAGCAGGTCTGGTTGTTTCCCAGTGTGGGAATATGTGATAGAGCAATGTTGCCACGTATAGTTTATTTTATGTGTGAGAAATTGTTCTCCCCTTTCTCTGATTTCTTTTTTCTGAGTGTGAGATATTTTGTATCCCACCTTTATTATTTTTACTGATCTCTCCTTCCTCTTCCTGTCTTCCCCACAACAATAATTCTGTGAGGTGAGTTGGGCTGAGAGAGAGTGATCGGCCCAAAGTCACCCAGCCGGCTTTCATGGCTTAAAGTGGGATTTGAACTCATGGTTTAGGTGTCTCCCAAACCTTATCACATAAGCCAGTATGTTCAGACCTGATCCACCTGCTTGCCTGTAGCTACCATTGTTCCCATAACTCATGGTTCCTCCCTGTCAATTGGGGATAAAAAATAAGCCCCTGCTCCTGGGCGGAGTGTTTATTGAAAAAGAGTGATCACAAATTGGCTGAGGGCAGAAGTGGGAGTGCAGAACGATCCCTTCTGATTGGGTGGCACCCGACAGAGAATTTATTTGGAGCAGCCAGTTCTGAAGCCAAGCTGTGAGCTGCATTATGTAGCTTACTCTGAAGTAAATCTCCCTCTTAGGAAAAGTTAATGTTTACTTGTATGGTAGGAGTTTTTCTTCTGCCCTTCTCTGTACAGGAGGAAACCAGAATTTCCTTACTTAGTTCTATTGGACGCAGTTCAGAAAGTAGGAAGATTCAATTTTATCCACTTTGTTTCCAGTTATTTGCTTATTCCCAAATCAGCGTGCCTTAGATTGCAGCCTAAATCAACAAGCAAAATCAACGGAACAATCCTTTATTTAAAAAAGCACAATGAACTTGGCTCTAAAGCTTTTAAACTGGGTTACCACTGTTTTAACTGGCCCTGGGTTTTGCTCTCACTAGATATAGGAACTGCATGAGTATTTTTTTTCTTTTCTTTTTAAAACATTTTTTTATTAGATTACAGAATAAAATATAAAAACATGAAAGCAAATAATAGGACACAATAGGGAGGAAAAGGGGAAAGAAAAGTGAGGAATAAAACATCTTGATTAGGGCCCCAGGTGGATGGAATCTTCGGACACGCCACAAAGTGTGCTTGCTTCAGAACAGGTTGATCGCAGTCCAAATTTACTTTGTTCCCAGCACTTTCGGACAACTCCACGATAGTTCATGGATATCTCCTCCCACAGGCTAGCTGGGTTGGCTACCAACTATAGTAAGCCTGGAGACTTCCCAGGTAGGCATTTCAGGGAGGCACACACAGGACAGCTGTCTACATAGGCTTCTATGTCCTTTTTCATCTTTGGACCACCAAAACTCTCTTTGCCAAACCCAAAATACCCAGCAGATTTTGCATTGTGGCTCCTCTGCAGGAACAAGATTATCTAGCTAGCTGGGATGTATGCTTTACTCCCCTTCTATGCCAAGCCCTCCTTCATCAATAGATCATCTCTATATCTCTGGAACCATTTAATCCATCCCCAAGGCATCTTTTAGTGGTTGTATCACTGGGTCTTCAGCTGGCTGTGGGGAAACCGTTCTCTGCTGCCTTGTGAGTGCTGGCACTGTGAGCTGCCTGGATGGGATAATGGAGTTAACTACCTCCTCTCAAGAGGGCATCAGCTAAAGAAACTCTTCCCATCCGGCAAGTAGCAAATGGTGAAGTTGAAGTGGTTAAAATACTGAGCCCATTGGACCTGCTTAGGGGATAGCTTCCTTGGGACCTTTAATGCCTCCAGGTTCTTGTGGTCTGTCCAGATTTCGAATGGAATCTTACTGCCCTCTAATAACTGTCCTCAGGTAAGAAGAGCCTATCGGACTGCATAAGCCTCCTTCTTCCAGATTGCCTACCGTCTCTCAGTATCAGAACTTGCGAGATATGTAGGCACGTGGTTGCAACTTTGTCTTTTCATTCCTCTGGAATAAAACTGCCCCTGCTGCCACATCACTGGCATTCACCTGGATCATCACGAAAGGTTTATCTAGGTTTGGGTACCTCAGATGAGCTAACTTACCAAATTCATCGAAAATCTGGGACCCATAACTCCTGCAGAATTGAAATTTGGCAAATTTTATAAAACATGTTATAACATAAAATTATCATAAAGCCGTTAATGATATCATACAAATGTCATAAAGCATTTCCTCTGCTGATGTTTGACTGTTCAACATGGGCTATTTTCAAGGCGGATCCGTCTCTGTATCCCAACTTTCCCAGTGAAGGCAGCGGATTAGAAGTCCTGCCATTGTTGAAGGCATTGAGGAATCTGGAAAGGATCACCCAGGGGGTCATGGGCTGTCTAGCTTATGTTTAAATTCACTAGCACGGGGGCTTCCTGATCCTTTTGCTAACTGCCAGGGAGCTGGTTGGTCCATATATCTGATAGAGTGTGCCAGTGGACCAAACTTGTAACAAGCAGAAGTTGTAAGGAAAGTATGCATTTGGTGTTGAACCCAAATAGAGGAGAGAGTAGGCTTTAGTTCTGAACTTAAAAATTAGGACAATTATAAGCAGGGAAATTATGGGAAAGATGGGTGCACCATTGTCGGAAGTGTTTAAGAAAAGGTTGGACATTTCATTTGTCTGTGATGGTATAAGTACTCCTGCCTTAGGCAGCG